>NW_027529519.1:85856-90097 GCF_008692635.1 Crocuta crocuta | reverse complement strand
AGTGAACTATGATCTTAATTATCCAAATGGCTGCTTCAATAACCCCAGCTGAGTAGATATCTGGGATAATAAAAGAACATGTTTTAATAAGTGAGTCTTGTCCTGTATAAAGTTGGAGACATTTTCATAACCAAAGGCCCAAAACTAGGAGTTTAAATTGGTTTTCACAAAGAAAGTAGAATTCTAGTTCTCTAATGATCTCCTATTCCCAGAACCTTCCTAAACTAAGTAACTCCTTTGCAATTTGACCCCTAAGACCTCTCGGGTCTCTTGGAGTTTCTGGTTCCTACTTCAATTTCTTTTTACTGGCCAAGTCCTGCCCATGTGACACCCTGCATGTTTTGATCTTGATATTTTCTTTATTCTCTGTCTTCTTATTTTTTCTACCTTTCCCTTGCTTTATCTCCTTCCCACTCCTTTTTTCCTCTGCATGACTCGCCTATAAGAGTGGAGAACAGATCATGTCTGTGTGATAAAAAGAAATAAAATGGACCAAATTTACTCATGTTCCTTTTATCTCCAGATCAATTCCAGTCACAACCTGAAATATGTCTATTGTTGTGCTTGGTGAGTATAATCTGGGGTCCAAATGATTCATTGGATCTTGTTAAACTTGAGAAGATCCTTTTTAGGGAATAAAGGTCTCCATGGATTCCTTGGTATTTTAAATGGGAGTCATTCAAAAGCCCCCATAATCAATCTATATACTCCTGCATGTTAAGCTCACCACCTCCACTTAATTGCTTTTCATAAGCTCTCAAATTTATGTTTAAAAGTTGGGTAGACATGTAAGTCACTAATTTTTATAAACATCACGAAAAATGTTTATAACAGGCTGCAGTGTAGAAAATCACAGATTTGGCTATAACGTTTATGATACATTCTCTACCCGTTGGCCTATATCAATAATAAAAACATATTTGTAATAGAATTTTGATAGTCTCTTAATTCAGGTAGAACTCCCATAAATGTTTTAAAAGACAAAAGAAATCTAGAGTATAAGAGATACTTGGAATATAATCCCTAGTTTGAAGGGCAAGAGTTGGGGCACCTGGGTGGCTCAGTCAGTTAAGCATCCGACTTTGGCTCAGGTCATGATCTCACAGTTTGTGGGTTTGAGCCTCATGTCAGGTTCTGTGCTGACAGCTAGCTTAGAGCCCGAAGCCTGTTTCAGATTCTGTGTCTCCCTCTTTCTCTGACCCTCCCCTGTTCACATTGTCTCTCTCTCTCAGAAATAAATAAAAAACATTATTTTTTTTAAAGAAAATGAAAGGCAAGAGTGTAAAAGCAAGAGTGTCCCTGAGACATAAAAACCTGAGTTGTGAATTATAATGACAGATGAGGTTGATATCAGAAAATTTACTTGTCAAGCATTATAAAAGATAACCTTGGAAGATAATTCATATTATTAAGGCCCATAGTTGGAAACCACCAGCTCTGTTGTAGCTAAGAACTTCGAAGGCTAGAAAATAGACTATCAAATTTGTCAAAACATACTAAAATATCAAGGGATATTCAAAGTCAACAGATATGCATACATGCTGAGAAAAGGTTATCAGTAGTGCCAATGAATTTATTTGGAGGCTTTTCACAGGAGTTCACAGCTGTTCCCATAACCTTAACCAAAGAACATGGGCCTCTCTCTGATGAAGGTCAGCTTCTTTCAACAAGTGCGCAGTTCCACGAGAGACCCAAGGAGGACTGGGCAATGCTGCAGCTTGATCATTCCAAATTCCAATGTAAACTTACATTGATTTTGTAATCATCACCTTAACCAAACTATGAAATCCAGAAGAAGGTACCTAGGAGATCTTGTCAGTTTGAAAAGGTGGTATTCGGTAAGTAAGACAAAATAGAGGTTTTACTTGAACAAAATTTTCTTCATGCTTTTAATGGTCACCAGTGGGGAATAACCTACAATATATCAGGTACTTACTTACTGTATTCCAAGCACTTTGCAGATACTTTTCACATATAATTAGTTCTCTCAATAGTTGTGTAGGTAAATATTATTATCTTTGTTTTATAGAAGAAGAAATCATGGCCCTTGGAAGTTAAGAGACTGGCCCAATCATGAGGCATACCTAGAAAGTATCGGAATTCAGAATCAAATCCAAGATAGCCTGACTCTAGGATCAATGCTCACTCTGAGATATTCTTAGTCAAAGAAGAAAGAATCATACAGTTTCTTTAGGCCTTTTTTTCAGAGGAAAGGGTTGGCCTGGAGGAAAAGTGGGGGAAGACTGGCAGATTCATTTTCAAAATTATTTTTGTGGGATTATTATAAAATATTTTTACATACAAGATCTCTTTTAATTCCCACAAGACCCCATGAGGTAAGTGTTAATATTCCCAACAATAGGGGCTCCTGGGTGGCTCAGTCGGTTAAGCGTCCGACTTCGGCTCAGGTCATGATCTCACGGTTCATTTGTTTGAGCCCCGCGTCAGGCTCTGTGCTGACAGCTAGCTCAGAGCCTGGAGCCTGTTTCAGTTTCTGTATTTCCCTCTCTGACCCTCCCCTGCTCATGCTCTCTCAGAAATAAATAAAAACATTAAAATTTTTAGTTAAAAAAATCCCAACAATAAATTCAAATTTGAACATAAAATCTTTTAGATATTTCCTGGATGACCATTTTCTTGCCCATTTCTTTTATACTACATTTTATTCCCTGTGAAAAGTCTTCCTCCCAGTTAACACTCTTTGTTTCAACTTGCTTCTTCTTTTCTCTGACCACTTACTCTCATTCCTTAACTCATTAAAAGTGCCACCCAAGAAGCTTAGAAAGGAGACCACCATGACCTTAAAGGTGAGAAACTGGAAACTANTACAATGTAATTCTGATTATTATAAGTTTTATTGATCGGAGGAAAGATGTTAACCTTAGAGCAGAGATAGTTTAAGTCTCCTTTAGCTTTTCACTTCAGTGAGTTAAAAGGATAGTGGACAGATAGAATTTCCCTTGTTTGAGAGGGAAAGATCAAATTAAGAAAATTTACTGGTAGCCCTTAATGCTTTAAAATTTTCAAAATGGTAGCTTTTAAAAACAGAGTAAAGTACTTTTCTCAATTTTATCTGAGTACATTATCCTATCAGTAAACAAGTCCCAACCTTATCTCTCTATTCAAATTTAGAAACCATTTGGAGGATGAAGAATTTAATAGATTCAAATGACTTCGCAAAAAAATCCAAATGAGTCTTTTTAATAATGAGAGAGATTAAGAAAGAAAGACCTCCAACATGGTTTTCAAGGTGCAAAAAGGGAGTTGTGGTGGGAAACAAGGTAAAAAAAAATAAACAAACAAATAACAGCAACACCAGCAATGTGGAAACAATCAAGATAGGCAATGTTTAAATCAATATGCTGCCATGTAGGTAGGTTTAGGTCACTTGTGTGTGCTTTTAATTGGAATCAATAAGCAAAATTGTTGGGTTTCTCCATCTTGGTTCCCCAATCTCCAGAAATATTCAAGGTATTTCCTCTCCAATTTCTTCTTATTTAAACTTTCTTATCCTTTGCTTTATCCCTTTACCAGCTTGTTTTCTACTAGATATAATATGATAAATTTTATATTAGTTTAGCTCAGAATGATTTATTTAACCCCCTGGTATACACATTTTAGAAGGAGACTTCAACAAAGACTTATTCCAAAGGAAGAAAGAATACTCTTTTAAGCATGGGTACATGATGACTAGAGAGCCATTGCAGGGATGGTGGTGGTAGTTTGATTTCAGCATCTTTCAACTCACATCATAGAAAACTACATATTGTGTATGTACTAAGTACAGAGAAACAGAGTCATTTTAAAGTTGATAAACTACACTATAAAACAAATACAGTAATATAATTGGGTTAACAACATTGTATTAGGCAAGAACTTACAAATTCAAAACTAATTAAGAAGTGGTGAGGGAGAGAGAATATGTTTTCCAATAAAGCACATTTCCAACCTCCTATCCCCAATATCATACATAAGAAACACATTTTTTTGGCACTTGCAAAGAAAGAACAGTAAAAGGAGTCTCTAGGAGGAGGAAACTATGAGAGGACAGTTTCTAGGTTTGAGACCAGACCTAATGTTGCCAAATACGGGAGCAATGTTCTTCCTTTTCTATTTCTGCCCATCTATATACCCATCTCAACCCTTTCAAGTATTGATATATTCCTATCATTGGACTTAGCTAACTGAAAATTTATGGCATGAGTTTCTAGTTGAAAATACATAAATAATAGTAATAATAT
>NW_027529519.1:84984-85820 GCF_008692635.1 Crocuta crocuta | reverse complement strand
CCATAAGGGACCAAGATAGAATCAAGGATGAATCAATCAGAAAGCCATGAGAATTAAGACAACCCTTTGCCCAAGGGGTCAGGGTGTAATCCAGAAGGTAGCAAACACATAATAACCATTTGCACAAAGTGACTCATCCTTGAATAGGTATCTCCAGTGACATCCCATATAGAGCCAAGCCTCTCATTTCACCTTCCAAGGTCAGCCAGCTGAACATATGTAGATACCCAGATATAATGGTGGTTAGCAGAACCCTTTATATCCTCATAAATTTGCTGCCATCACCTTGCTAACAGCCAAATGACCAAATACTTCATGCAGAATGTGATATTGGCAGCAAAACAAAACAGCCAAATAAAATGGAGAAAAAGAAACCTTAAAAGACTCTTAATTCAGGCTGAAAATACAAATAGAATGACATTTTTGTCCCATAAGAATGTCTGCAGAAAACTTTCAGACACCAAGGTAATATATTCCAAATATATGTGTAGAGAAAAACAAAAACATATAATTAGAAGGCATTTCCTTTCATTGCAACTTAGTTTATTCTAATCCTATGGCAATACATACATCACATAATATCCCATTTTGCTCTTCAAAGACAATGAAAGTTTATAACATGGATAATAGCAAACAAACAGATACACATCAGAATAAAACTACACTAAATGAACTGGAAAGTATCATTTAGTCCTTTAGAAATAAATTATAATGGGGCGCCTGGGAGGCTTAGTCGGTTAAGCGTCCGACTTTCGCTTAGGTCATGATCTCGCGGTTTGTGGGTTCGAGCCCCGCGTCGGGCTCTGTGCTGACGGCCGGCTCAGAGCCTGGAGCCT
>NW_027529519.1:76570-84536 GCF_008692635.1 Crocuta crocuta | reverse complement strand
CTGTAGCAGAGTGAGCAAAAAAAATTTTTTTAAGTAATTTGGTAGCCAGACAGGCCTGTGCAAATATTGTAGGAAAATTTCCCAAAGGAAATTTCACTGTGTGAGTGTATGTAAAATAAACAGAGGAAACCTTTAATGACCAGTGTTACTTGAAATGTCATGATGCTGTGGAAGACTTTAAGCATGGAGGCAAATCTGGTGAGGAAAAGAAATATATGGACATCCCAAGAAACTTGGAAGCATTGCTGAGAAATGCTACTTTGCAAAAATTAAATGGGTGATTTTTTCATAAATTTAATTTTACTTTTTAATGTTTTCATTTTAATTTTAGTTAGTTAACATAGTGTTATATTAGTTTCAGGTGTACAGAATTAAATACTCCCATAGATCAAATGGTGATATTTTTTACTAAAGCATCAAGAAGTCTCTTTCGTAGGGACTAATTAATAGTGTAAGAGACTTGGAGCCCACATTTGGTTAAGGAAATTAAGACAACAAAGAGTACAATGATTAAAGTATTAATGCTCTCTCTTCCAACTTTCTTCATACAATGGGGAATACTTGGGGAAAGGGAGAAAACGCAATCTTGCGAAATTTCTTTTTGGAAGAATACATTGAAATATACTCAGGAATATGAGAGAAATAAAAGAGTTGGGACGCCTGAGTGGCTCAGTCAGTTAAGCGTCCGTTTTCGGCTCAGGTCATGATCTCAAGGTTTGTGAGTTTGAGTCCTGCGTCGGGCTCTGTGCTGACAGCTAGCTCAGAGCCTAGAGCCTGCTTCTGTGTCTCCCTCTCTCTCTGACTCTCCCCTACTCGCTCTGAGTTTCCCTCTCTCTCTCTCTCAGAAATATATAAAACATTAAAAAATTAAAAAAAAAGAGTTGTTAAAATTACTGTCTTCCAAAGTAAAGATATTAAATGACTGGTATACTAGCAACTTTCTTTCTGTCATTGGATACAGGAGGAAATAAAAGCCAGCCTTTTCCTCTTACTGATGTAAGACAAACATCATTTAAAATCCCAAAATTCATGGCTCTACTGTACAATTCAGAATTAATATATTCCTCTGGGAATTGGTTCTATTTCATCCATCTGCTAACTGATCATGGCATGATGGTCAAAGTGTATAAAATCAAGGAAAGTAGACTTTAGTATACTTTTGAATTCTGTTGCAATATTGAACAATATTTAGTCACTTTCAAAGGATGCTAACAAATCAAAGGTGAGTATCAAGTAGTATATGGATTGAAACACTTTTGGACATAATGCTAACAATACTCTGAGGATTTTTTCCCCTTTTCCTTTAAAATCATACGATTTAACAACAGAAACAGCTTGGATCATTCATGGAAAGTATTTGAAAAAAAAATCACATCTTCACCCATTCAGAAATTATAAACTGAGAGACACTGCGCTTAGAAGAGTTGTTCCTCATCATTATGGGTAATGAATGGAGCAGGCAGCCTAAGTTATGACGTCATTATGGAGACATTATTGAGGCACTGTAGCATTGGTTAAGAACACAGGCCTGAAGATTCAGTCACATTTATATACTAATCACATCTGCACCACTTACCAGCTGGGGGTCAATGAGGAAATTATTCAATCTCTCTGAGCCCATTTTCTCAAATGTATAAAATGAATGTGATAGTAATAATAATAATACTTAATTGGATTATCATGTATATTAAATGAGACAACATATTTAGCACAATGCCAGGAATAGATTCATTTGGCAATTATTAGTATTAATATTACTAAAATTCAACCATCCTTGGGGAAAGAAAACATCATATTTAGCTTTATCCATCATTTTCTGTTGAATTTAGCAGCTCCCTTCCTCAGAGAAGGTCATGAAAAAATGAAAATGCAGAGAAAACGCCAGGTTATTGAGGAGGCTATGTGTTATAGGGAGACCACCACCACTCTGTGGGATTCAGGAAGGGCAGTGTAGAACCTAAGGTGCACCCTCAACCTCACAAGATTTCCAGGGTCCATCCCTTCTCCCCTTTGTTTCAGATATTTGCCAGGTGCTTAGGCAAATCAGGTTTGTAAGAATTCTTTTTTAGGGTGGAGCTGCAAAATGTCTATCCTCAAGAAAAAAGTGTACAAAAACACATCTAAAAAGAGAAGTAATGGAGAGAGCTCAAATGTCCACTGACTGATGAATGGATAAAGTTGTGTTCTATATATACAATGGAATATTGTTCAGCCATCAAAAAGAATAAAATCATGCCATTTGCAGCAACGTGGATGGAGCTAGAATGTATTATGCTAAGTGAAATAAATAAGTGATAATTCATCACTTATCAAAACAGATGAATACATGGGAAGGGGGAACAAAGAGAAGAAAGGGAAACAAAGCCCAAGAAAATCTTAACAATAGAGAGCAAACTGAGGGTTAATGGAGGGAGGTGGCTGGGAGATGGGATAAATGGGCAATGGTTATTAAAAAGAGCACTTGCTGTGAATAACACTGGGTGTTATATATAAGTGATGAATCACTGAATTCTACTCCTGAAACCAGTATTGCACTGTGTGTTAAATAACTAACACTTAAATAAAAAATGAGAAGTAATGTATTGAAAGTTACATTTAAAAATAAGGAAAGTTCACAGGAGAGTATGTCACTTCTGGCAGTAGGTCAAAATCACTCTCTTTCTAAGATTCCCATGTGACATCTAGCTTGCAGTATTTCCTAGGGAAAAATGGCATTGTCTTGGGCAACAAGAAATACAAGCAGTATTCCATCTCATTCTATCTATTTGGCATTGAAGGAGCAATCTGGTTTTACTGCCTCACTTCTGTCCCAGAGAAGTTGGACCTGCACTGAAGAAATATGAGAAACCAACTGAATAATTAGCATTTTCTTTGACCTGACTTTAAAACAGAGCTACTTTGGGGATATCAGACTGGTTCAGTCATAGGTCTAAATCTTTAAAAGCAGATCAGCTCCTGAAAACTATCATAGTGAAAGTGGGTATCCATAATCAACTAGTCATGTGACTTGAGCAAGTTGCTTAAGCCCCTTAAGACTTTGACTTCTTCATATACAGAATGGGTTAGTATTTTCTGCAGGAACTAATTGTAGATTAAGTGAAATAATGTTACTTAAGTTGTTAGCATGGAACCTCCTCAAAAATTGTAGCAATCAATTAGCATTTTTGGTGAATTAACTCACACTGATGGGTAACATCGTGGTATAATGACAAGAACATGGATTTCAGAGGCAAAACGATCTTGAGTTTTAATTTCAAACTCCTGTGTTACCTGTATTTAACTTTCTTGAGACTCAGTCTACTCATCCACAAAATGGAAATAATAATACGGACCTTCTGGAGCTATTATAAAAAATAAATAATATGAAATAATATATGTAACAAGTCTGGTTTAGGGCAAATGTTCAATCAATGTCAGTTCCCTTCCTTTCCATACAGAACCTAAAAAAAAATGCTATTTAATGTGTATGAAGTATTCCTTAAGTAGAAAAAAATTCTTATTTAGAAAAGCTTCTCCCCACCCCAACAAAATAGTTGAATTTATGTTAAGACATAAGTTAAGACAAAATGAAGCATGAAGCATAAAGAGCATGTATCATTCCCAGGTAAATGTTACTTCTTCATTGAAGTTTTATATAACTTCCTTATATAAGGACAGTCTCCTTATTGTTATCGTCTTTCCCCTATCTTATTATTTTCCTAGCACTTGTCAAAAGACACATTTTGTTTGCTTATTTGGCATATGGTAGGGACTCCATAAATATTCCTTAAATGAATGAATCTCACTTCTTTACAAGAAAGTCAAGTATCATTCCATGAGCTTTTTCTACTTGCGTTGGTCCATCAGCACCCAGAGATATGGCAGATAGCTGTCTTATTTTGCACACTGAAATAATAACCTGTCACTCCACCCTTACTTTTATTTTCCTTTGGAAATCATTTTCAGGTGACCCAAACTTCTGAACCGCTGTCATTAGTAAGACATACACTTTGAACTTATTTTAAAGTAGTGGAGAGAGGTTTGCTTTGAGCTATTCACACATACTCTGTCTTTGCCCATCCTGTGATGAAAGGCATAATTACCCCATAGAGTTAAATGGTTAGTTTTGGGGTCTAAAGTTCTAAAGCACACTAAAAGCTAACATGTCCACATGAAAACTATATAAACAATTTTTATTTTATTAACCTTTCCCCCCACATCTATTCAGATAACAGAACATACAAAGCATAAAGCCAAACCCACAGCAGGGAGAAATAACTTTGTAATTCTTCTTGCTATATGGCAACTCTGCCCCAAATGTTGATTTTCAAGGTATGGGATATCTTGTGGGATCCTCCACTCCATCAATCACCAAAAGTTATGAAATATGAGACAGTACCATTCTTAAGTAGTTTTCTGGCCTATCAAAGACTCCTCTGACAAAGCAAAGGCTTTCAAAACATCTGTTTTCCTTCCACCCAAAGCTTTAGAAAATCACTGATCTTAATAGCATTTTGGAGATTCATAAGTCCTTTTAAAGTAACTACCTTTTTAAAAAAAATTTTTAAATGTTTTATTTATATCTAGGAGAGAGAGAGACAGCGTGAGCAGGGGAGGGTCAGAGAGAGAGGGAGTCACAGACTGAAACAGGCTCCAGGCTCTGAGCTGGCAGTCAGCACAGAGCCCGACGCGGGGCTCGAACCCATGAACCGCGAGATCATGACCTAAGCAAAAGTCGGACGCTTAACCGACTAAGCCACCCAGACGCCCCTAAAGTAACTATCTTATATGACTCATCAAAATTATCTTTGTCTATTATCTGATAGGTGTGTGCATTTTCCAGCTAACCTTGGAAGCTTAATGATTCAATCATTTTAACACGTGTACATCTACTATGTGACAAGCCACTGTGCTAGGCACTAGTGAGCAATATATTTACTGTCATGGATCTCATTATCTCAATATTGAAGGTTACAGTGCAAAAGAGTAATGTTTAAAGGGATTAGGGGGAAGAAGGACATTTCTTGCAGTGTACTGCAATGTCTAAGAGCTTTTTAGTAAGGCTGTCTATTGNGTTGGAATTATTGACAATAGCAGAATCCTTTCAATAACTCTTAATACTTAAAAAGTTATATATTTGTTATTTTTATGAGAGTTATTAACTGCTGTGTAGAAGATGCCCCTAAGCTGTTGGAAGATGAATATGTTATAGAACAAATGTTGGCACAATGGGCAAACCTTTGGCATGGTATGTGAAAAAAAGAAGAGCCAGGTTACAAAAAAATAAAAGACTCCAATAAATACAGACTTGTTCAGTGAATGCTAGAATATTTAAATAAATTCTTAGAAAAGGATTACTTCATGCCAGGTAAAAATAGTACATATATGGTACTGACTAGACAAATATCTCCAAAAAAGGCTTAGACGTGCTCATGCATGACTGACCCATATTGAGCTATTAATGGAAAGTAGATCAGTTGATGAAGTCTTTCAATTATGTGATTGTCAGGCTTTGCAAATCTTGAAATACTATAGATTAAGCATCAGCAAACTATGGCCCCAGGAGCCAAATCTGGACCACTATCTGTTTTTGTATGAACTATAAGCTAAGAATGGTTTTTATATTTTTAAATAATTGAAAAATTGTAAGGAAAATAATATTTCATGACACATGAAATTATGTGGCATTCACATTTCAGTGTCTCTAAATAAAGTTTCAATGGAATACAGCCATGCTCACTTGTCATATTATCTATGGCTGTTCTCATTCTACAATGTCAGAATGAAATATTTGCAACAGAAACTGTATGGCCTACAAAGCCAAAATTATTTACTCTATGACTGTTAATATATTTTTTAAAAATAATGACCCCTACTACAGACCATAGAAATTTTAAAGTTTCACAGAATTGTGTCTAAGTCCTTACTCTGCCTTGAGAAAATTACTTAACCTCTGTGAACCACAATTTTCTTATGCAAAAATTGAGGATATTAATGGAATATTCATATAATTCATATGAAATAATACATGTTAAACATCAGCACAGTGCCTGTCGTGTTTTAAGCATTCAATAAATCAAAGCTATTATAAATAATCTTCTCTGGGTCTGAGACAAAATACTGGGCTGTGTGGGCTGTATGAAAGAGCCATAGGTGGGGCGTTTGGGTGGCTCAGTCAGTTGAGCGTCTGACTTCAGCTCAGGTCATGATCTCATGGTTTGTGGGTTCGAGCCCCACATCGGGCTCTGTGCTGACGGCTCAGAGCCTGTTTCAGATTCTGCATCTCCCTCTCTCTCTGCCCCTTCCCCACTCATTCTCTGTCTCTCAAAACTGAATAAATNTTCTGATGCTGTTACTAAAATATCTGACCAAGAATCTCTAAGCTGAAATCTGGAAACCATTCAATATTTGCTCTTTTCTCTTACCCTAAATCATCACGACCTTTTATTTATATTTTCTTTTTTTCTTTTTCCAGTTGTATTTACAAATAATTGGCATGTATCACCATGTTAGCTCTTCTGATATTTAAACAATATGTTTTTAATATATTATTATTTTTTATTTTCAACAAATTTCATTATTCAGAGGCAAAATCAACTAAACTTTTTTTTTTACTTGAAGCATACTTCAGAATACATGGCTGTACTGCTTCAGATTCTGTGGCTCCTTCTCTCTCTGCTCCTCCCCCGCTCATGCTCTATCTCTCTCTGTCTCTCAAAAATGAATAAACATTAAAGAAAAAGGGAATACATGGCTCTAAATTATATATGTAAAATATTCAATCCAAGAAAAATAGAATACACACTTTCCCCAAGTACACACAGAAGAATCCCCTAGTTAAATCACATAAAAAGAGACATAACAAATATTACAAATTTAAGAAGACTGNAAAAAGAAACTAAATGGCAAATCAAAATATGTTTCAAAACAAAAGAAAAAGAAAATATTTCAACACCTATGGAATAAAAAAAAGCAGATGTTAGAGTGAAATTTATGCTATAAGTTCTTATATTAAGAAAAAAGTTCCAATGAAAAACATTACACCACAATGAACTAGAAAAAGAAGAAACATAGCTGAAATTTATCAGAGGAAAGAAATAACAAAGAAAAATCAGAAACAAAAAAAATAGAGACCAGAGCAACATAACAGTGAATGTAATATCCAGTTTTCCCAGATAAATAAACAAAATTGACTATCTTTTAACTACATTAACTGAGAAAAAAAGAAGAGAAGACGCAAAAACAAAAAAAAAAAGAGAAATGGAATAGAAAATAATATAACAGACACCACATAAATACATAGTATAACAGATTACTATAAACAATTTTATGCTAAAAAATCAGATAACTTAGAAAACAAAACAGGTAATTCCTAAAAACACACAAGTTACTAATCACCACAATATTCTCCGTAAAAACATACTACTACATTAATACCTTAGTTCCTCAGTGAAATGATGATTATCATGCTACTCTTGCGAGTTGGTGTGCAAATTATTGAATCTAAATTTTAGTTGGCACATTGGCAGTGCTAGATGAACGTCTTGGCAACCTATCAGATAAAGTAATGTTGCCAGACACCAAGGAACAAGCTGAAACTGAGAATTCTGCAGTTAGATCAAATGAAATGGGTAATAAGCCTCAATACAATACTTCACTACATTTAAACCCATTTTCCTATCATTATCATCCTTTCCCACAAATCTATACTCTTGAAAGAAAAAGATCAACAGATTGAAGACCTTGTTCCATGTATAAAGAGCTTGGAAGTAACAAGTATCCTAACAAGTAAAAAGGTGGACCAACAAAAAACTCAACAACTCTACCTGGATCCATAAGAGAGGAGAGGACATAGGGCAAACTATTGCTCCCAAAACTGGAGAGACAGATGAATACAGAGAGTTGCAGTTTATTGAAATGAGACTCACAAGCAGACATTGCTGTGGGTTCCAGTGCCAAAGTGGGAAAATCTAAACTGTAGGTGAAG
>NW_027529519.1:76245-76518 GCF_008692635.1 Crocuta crocuta | reverse complement strand
GGGGGGGGGGTTCAGGGAATGATATTATGAAATTTACTTCCAAGAACTTGAACAGGTTCTTCACAGTAAATATTGGAGGAAAATACCTTTGTGCTTCCAGCAAGGGGGATAGGTAAAGGAACCACTCTGATATACACCAGAGTATTCTGTTTTTCTTAGAAAGGTTCACCTTGATGGGAAACAGGTTAACCAGAGCCTAACCTGCCAGAGTATAATATGACCTTAAATGACCTGGGAAAAATGAACTATCCAACTCCAGCCCAGCCCACTCTA
>NW_027529519.1:75542-76147 GCF_008692635.1 Crocuta crocuta | reverse complement strand
GACGGGTGGGAGGGGGGAGAGACAGCAAATAAAAGAAATGTAATATTAAAATATTAATAGTTGCAGAAAAATCATTGTGTCCAAAAAGTTATCACCATAATTTACTAATTGACAAAGTTCAACATTCATGATAAAAACTCTCAGTAAACTGGAAATAGATGGGAACTTCTTCAATTTGATAAAGAATATATACTTTTAAAAAAACCGATAGCAAACATTATACTTAATAGTGAATGACAAAATATTTCCCTGTTAAGATCAAGAGCTAGGCAAGGATATCACTTTCATCATTCATATCCAGTGTTATACTAAAAGTTCTACCCAGTGCAGTAAGGCAAGAAAAGGAAATGAAAGGCATACAGATTGGAAAGGAAGAAATAAAACTATCCCATGTCACAGATGACACATTTTTCTATGTAGAAAATCCCAACACTTCTACACAAATTCTTAGCACTAATAAGTTCAGTAAAGTCACAAAACACTAAGATTAAGACACAAAATTTTTTTATAAGTGTACTCTTTTTTTAATTTTTTTTAATGTTTTATTTATTTTAGGAGAGAGAGAGACAGCATGAGCAGGGGAGGGTCAGAGAGAGAGGGAGTCA
>NW_027529519.1:67620-75359 GCF_008692635.1 Crocuta crocuta | reverse complement strand
AAAAAAAAAAAACCAAAAAACCCTGCAGCTAACATTATACTTAATGATGAGAAATTAGAAACTTTCCCTTTAAGATCAGGAACAAGGCAAGGATTTCCCCTCTTGCTACTCCCTTTCAACATCATACTGGAAGNCCCCCCCCCCAAAAAAAAGAAAAGAAAAGTAAAGAAATATATCGATTGAAAAGGAGGAAATAAAACTGTCTTTGTTTGTAGAGGACATAGTTGTCTAAGTCAAAATTCTGAAACAATCAACAGAAAAACTCTTGGAACTAATAAGCCATTAGAGTCAGGATGTAGGACACAAGGTTAATATATAAAAGGCAATTGCTTTCTTATATACCAGCAATGAACAAGTGGAATTTGAAATTTAAAACACAATATAATTTACATTAGGACATCCACAAATGAAACAGATATAAATCTAAGAAAATATGTACAAGATCTACATGAGGAAAACAACACAAATGTGATGAATATAATCAAAGAAGAACTAAATAAATGGAGAAATATCCCATGTTTATGGATATAAAGGCTCAATATTGTTAAGATGTCGGTTCTTTACATCCTGATCTATAAATTCAATGCAATCCCAATCAAAATCTTAGTAAGTTATTTTGTAAAAACATTGACAAACTAAAGTTTACATGGAAAGGAAAAAAAAAATCCCAGAATAACCAACACAATATTGAAAGAGAAGGAAAAAAAATAGGACTGACACTACCAGATTATTAGACTTAATATAGAGCAACAACTTTTTGAAGATGACATGATACTTTACATAGAAAACCCAACAGACTCCACCAGAAGCCTACTAAAACTGATCCATGAATTCAGCAAAGTTGCAGGGTACAAAATCAACATACAGAAATCGGTTGCATTTTTATACACCAAGAATGAAGCAACAGAAAGAGAAATCAAGAAACTGATCCCATTCACAATTACACACACACACACACACACACACACACAAATAAAATACCTAGGAATAAACCTATCCAAAGATATAAGAGATCTGTATGATGAAAACTAGAGAAAACTTATGAAGGAAATTGAAGAAGACACAAAGAAATGGAAAAACATTCCATGCTCATGGATCGGAAGAATAAATATTGTTAAAATGTCCATACTACCCCAATCTACACATTGCTCCCAATCAAAATTGTGCCAGTATTCTTCTCAAAGGTAGAACAAACTATCTTAAAATTTATATGAAACCACAAAAGACCCCAAACAGCCAAAGTAATGAAGAAGAAAACCAAAACAGGAGGCATCACAATCCCAGACTTTAGCCTCTGCTACAAAGCTGTACTCATCAAGACAGTATGGTATTGGCACAAAACAGACACTTAGATCAATGGAATAGAATAGAGAACTCAGAATTGGACCCACAAATGTATGGCCAAATAATCTTTCACAAAGCGGGAAAGAGTATCCAATGGCAAAACACCTCACACTGGTCAGAGTGGCTAAAATGAGCAAATCAGGAGACTCTAGATGCTGGCGAGGATGTGGAGAAATGCGCACCCTCCTACACTGTTGGTGGGAATGTAAACTGATGCAGCCCCTCTGGAAAACAGTGTGGAGGTTCCTCAAAAAAAAAAATTAATAGAACTTCCCTTTTACCCAGCAATAGTACTGCTAGGAATTTNAGGACAAATACCATATGTTTGCACGTATAGGAGGATTAGGAGGACCTTAACGGAGGACCATGGGGGAGAAGAAGTGGGTAAATAGTGGGGGAGAGGGAGGGAGGGAAACCATGAGAGATTCTTGAATGCTGAGAACAAACTGAGGGCTGATGGGGGGAGGGGAAGGTGGGTGATGGGCATGGAGGAGGGCACTCGTGGGGATGAACACTGGGTGTCATATGGAAACCAACTTGACAATAAACTATAAAGGGAAATAAACCAATAAATAAATAAAAAATAAAGCTACAGTAATTAAGGCAGTGTGATATTAGAGAAAGAACAAACAAATCGGGACAAGAATATAAAGCTTAAAAATAGAGCAAATGTAGTCATTTCAACAAATAGTACTGGAATAACTGGACCTCCAAATGTAAGAAACAAATCTAGATACGCACTTTACACCTGTTGCAAAAATTAACTCAAAATAAGTCAGACCAGCATGTAAAATGCAAAACTATAAAACTTCTAGAAGACAACATAAGAGAATATCCAGAATACCTTGGGTGTTGTGATGAATTTTTATATACAACATCAAAGGCAAAATCTATTAAAGAAATAATTGATGAGCTGTACTTCATTAAAATTAAAAACGTCTATTCTGTGAAAGACAATACCAAGCAAAATAAATCAGTCAGATAAATTCCATATGATTTCACTCATATGTGGAATTTTAGGAAAAAATCAAACAAATATAGGGGGTAGAAAGAGACAAAAACCAAGAAACAGACTCAACTATAGAGAGCAAACTGTTGGTTCAGAGAGGGGAAGTGGGCAGGAGGGAGGACAGGTTAAATAAATGATGGGAGTTAAGAAGGGCATTTATGATGAGCACTGGCTGTTTTATGTAAGTGTTGAATCACTAAATTATTCACCTGAAACTAATATTTCACAGTATGTTAACTAATTGGAATTTAAACAAAAACTTGAAAAAAAGAATTATCCAAAATATGCAAAGAACTCTTAAAACTCAATAATTAACCACCTAATAGGAAAAAAAAGAACCAAAAACTTTAATGGACATCTCATCGAAGAGATTCACTAATGCCAAATAAGCTTATAAGAAGATGATCCGCATCATCTTCTATGATGTTTGACATCATCTATGTCATCAGGTAAATGCAGAGTAAATCAATGAGCTATCATTGTATACCTATTAGAATAGCCAAAATTCAGAATATTGACAACACCAAATTCTGGTGAGGCTATAGAGCAACAGAAATGTTCATTCATTGCAGGTGGACATGTGAAATGGTACAGCCACTTTGTAAGACAGTTTGGTGGTTTATTACAAAACTAAACATACTCTAATCATCCTATCCAGCAATCATGCACTTTGTTATTCATTCAAAAGAGTTAAAAATTTATGTCTACATAAAAATCTGCACACAGATGTTTATAGCTACTTTATTCATATTTTGTAAAACTTGGAAGCAAGCAAGATTTCTTTACGTAGGTAAATGATAAACTGTGGTATATCCAGAAAATGGAATACTATTCATCATTCAAAATAGGTGATCTATCAAGCCAGGAAAAGACATAGAGGAAGCTTAAATACATAATATTAAGTGAAAAGAGCCAATCTGTAAAGGGTACTTGCCAGATAATTCCAACTATATGATGTGCTTAAAAAGTTAAAATTTTGTACACAGTAAAAAGATAAATGGTTGCTAAGGGTTTGGAGGGAGGGGGGTGAACTACAGAAGATGTTTAGGGCAGAGAAAATACTCCATATAATACAAAAATGATGGACACGTGTCATTATATATTTGTTCAAACCCATAAAGCACACAACACCAACAATGAATTCTAATGTAAACTATGGAATTTGGGTAATTATGATGTGTCAAGGTGGGTTCACCAGTTGTAACAAATGTACCACTTTGGTGGGGGATGTTGATAATGAGTGAGACTGTGCATGTGTGGGGGCTGGATATGTCTGGGAGGGAAATGTGTTTCACTTTTCCTCAATTTTGCTGTGAACATAAAACTTCTCTAAAAATGTAAAATCTTAAAGAAATCTAAGATACTGTACCATAATTTGGTCACATAGAGTTGAATAATAGACATTTCTTATTGTATATGAGGTATATATCTGCATGTATTGTATTTTTTAATCTGAAGAATTGTTGATCTGCATAAACACTGGTAGGATTATAGTTCTTTATGAGCCTAGAAGTATTATTATCCATTACTATTTAAAAAAATAAAAATGAAAGAAAAGAAAAAAATGTTGGCATCATCTATTGGGGCAAAAGTGTGGAAATATGAGAACCCTTGTAAACTGCTGGTGGGAATATGTTTGCTACCAAACATTTGGAAATTAGAGTTGCAACAACCGTTAAACATTTAAAATGCACATACCCTTTGAGACAGAAGTTTCAATTTTGTAGATCTGTACTAGATAATTTAAGCATCAGCGCATAGGATATATCTGTGATATTTTTGAAGGATTATTTATAAAGAAATAAAATCTGGAAGCTACTTGAAAGTACACCAACAGGTTGAATAAATTTTGATAGATCTATCTTATGAAATGCTATGTAGCTACTTAAACTAATGAGCTGGATCTTTACACACTGACCAAGAAGATGTCCATGAACTTGTTAAATGTGAAAAACAGGTTGCATGCTAGTATATTTAGGAGCTCCCACTTATATTTAAAACAGACTTTGTTATGGGTTTGTTGTGTTAGTAAGAATATGGAGAATTGTGCGGTAAATATAGTTAACTCATGGGAAGTGAGACTGCAAGAGTGGATTTGGGATTATTATTATGTTTTCTTTTTTTTTTTTTNAGGTATAGGTGTTGTTTTTTTTAATTTTTAAAGATTTTATTTAAATTCCAGTCAGTTAACATAGAGTGTAATATTAGTTTCAGGTGTACTATATAGTGATTTAATACTTCCATATAACACTTGATGTTCACCACAGCAGTTCTTTATATACCTCTATGTAGTCTTATTTTTATTCTGCTTTTACAATGAAGTTTTATTACTTTCATAATTTTAATGAAATATGCTCTTTCTTTTACATTTTCTTGACTACGATGAAGTTTAGTACATTTTCATATATTTATTGGTTACTTGTATATCTTCCTCTGTGAAGCCTACTCATAGCTTTTGCCCATTTTTCCATTGGAGAGTTTCTTATTCTCTATCAGTTTGTAGGAGCTCCTTGTTTATTAGTGTTATTAAACATTTGTTGGTCATATGTGTTGCAAAAATTTTTCTAGTTTCATTGGATGTTTTTATGCTTTTTAAAATATGTATTTGTTTGTTTTTTTGACAGAGTGTGAGCAGGGGAATAATTGATTGGATTTCACATTCCCAGAGTTGACACACTACCTCTGCAACACATACACACTACCTGATCCGAAAGACCCTCTTTAATGTTCCAACACCACAAAGAGAAAAACAGAAAAGGTAGAGGTAGATATTTACAGATTGTGAGGAGAATTCACTTTGCTTGGTAACGCCTAGGGTCAGGATGGGGTTAAAAGGAGAAGGAAGGAGTGGTAGCAGTGTTTGCATTGCTTGGCACTTGCTCCACATTTAAAAATAGCTAGTTATGTTTTTGTGTTCTACCCAAGTGTAGCATTTGTTCTGTGACTTTATATAAAATGTAGTTTCATGGGTGTGACTTAAGGATAGTACACGTCCCTAAGCTGGAAACAGAAGAGCAATGTCTTCTGCGTAAATAGCAAGAGACCATAATACATAAAGGAAAGGAATAGTAGTTGTACAGTTTCTCAGAATTGGTAAGGATTTAGAGTTGATTTAGTTCAATCTATTTTCTAATCCATGAGTTCTTTGTACAAATCCAGGGAAGATGATCATCTAGTCTCTGCTTGAAATATATTTCCCATTAGAAACAGCTCTCCTTTACATGGCAGCTAATTATCATTAGAATGTTCACCCTTAGATTGCTATGAGTCTTATCGTTTTGGAACCTCTATCTGTTGATCTTTCTTCCTAATGACTTTCTGTTAAAAATATCTGAAGATTGCTACTCCATTTCCCTAAAACTTACCCTCAAAAATTATATGTCACCAGTCCCTCAACCTTTCTGAATGCCATGATTTCTAAATTATTCACTATTCTACTTTCCCTAGTTTGGAAGCTATTTAATTTGTTTGAAATATAAGACCCAAAAATAATAACACCTATTCAGATGTCTTTATCAGGTATGGGGTGCAATTTAAAAACTGTTTTTGATGTGGATATTTTATTGGCCTTTCTGGTATCACTGCAATACTTGATATTACCTTTAAAAGTAAATTTCTCACTTCTTATGCTTATGGGATTGATAGCTTGACTTTATTAAGCTTATGAGCAAAGTTTAATACTTACACCTGTAAAATATCATCTGGTTGGTTTAGGCTAATAATTCTTCACAATATGATTCCCTACAGAACGGACCTTCTACTTTAATGGTCTAGTCTATGCTCAAAGGGAATAAAACGTCCCAAAATTAAAAACAAAATGAGGAGCAAGGCAGCCCAATTTCAGCAAGAACTGGCCCTCATTTATTTTTACTCTTTGCTCCATTTCAGTCTGTCCCCTGCCTCCCTTTTTTCCAACCCCCTGCTTATTCGTCATACCTGTCAACTCCAGTCTCGTTTCTAGTTTTATCTTCTCAACTTGTATGCTTCACTGCCTCCCAAACCTATGCTCAATTTATTGCTTGTCTCCTCTACCCTGTTCTGGCCTTGGGACCCTTTCCTTTGAACTAACCCTCTTTACTACTTTATGTCTCTGCCTAATCACTTCCCTAGCTCTACTCCCTTGCTCTGACCTTGGAGTGCCAAAACTAGGAAAACTGCTGTAAACATATTTTTAAGAATTCTTCCCAGTTTGAGCTCATCAACAAAAGTTATATGTATGTCTTTCATGTCGTCACCTAAAACTGATACATAAGTTGAACACCAGGCCAAGGACAGAAAATCTGTACCACATTCTTTTTAGAGTTTCTGTCTTTAGAATTCTGTTTATTTTTTTTCTCTAAATTTTAACAAACTTGATTTCTCAAATCATAGAGAATTGCACTGTTCAGTGACCACTGTGTCCACATGTGTCTATATAAATTTAAATTTACCTTAATTAAAATGAAATACAATTTAAAAATCCAGTTCCTAAGTCATAGTAGCCATATTTCAAGTACTCAGCCACATGTTGCTTATGGCTGCCATATTGGACAGTGCAATACAGAATATTTTCACTACCATAGAAAGTTCTATTGTACAGCGCTACTCTAGAATGTATATTTGATAATGCTCAGTATAAGTTTATATCAATATTATAAGTTCTTTTCAATTTGCTATTGATTTATTAGTCAACTTTTTGTTCATTTGGTCATGAATGTGCCTATTTACACTTTATCCAGCCCACATTTGTCTATCTTGTCTAAAGGGATATTATAAGATCCTTTGTTGAAATAAAAATATGACTGAAGTAGTATCCTGGTCTACTTGGTGAGAAAATCCATTCGTTAGTTATTTATTGATTTGTAACAATTCATCCCAAAATGTAGTGGCTTAAAACAATAACCTTTTCTCATCTCTCATATTTTCTATGGGTTAGGAGTTTGGGAGTGGCTTAGTTCAGAGTCTGTCATGAACTTGCAGTTAAATGCTGCCTGAGACTGCTATCATCTGAAGGCTTGAATGAGGTTGGGAAATTCACTTTCAACGTGGTTTATCACATGATAGGCAAGATGGTTTTGGCTGTTGACCACAAGCCTCAGTTCTCCTCCATATAGATCTCATCACAGGGCTGCTTCAGTGTTCTCAAAGCTTGGCAAATGGCTCATCACATATCAAGCAATCTGAGAGTCCTAGCTAGAAGCTTCGATGTATTTTGTAACCTAGATTATAAGTCATACATTATCACTTCCTTTGTATTCTATTAGCTGCATAGAGTCAGCCCTGATTCATTGTGAAAAGAGATCACACAAAGCCATGTTATGAATGACAAGATGCCTGGATCATTAGGGGATACCTTGAAGCGGTGATATTATTACACCATTCAACATAGAACATTAGTTGGTTTGTC
>NW_027529519.1:66703-67059 GCF_008692635.1 Crocuta crocuta | reverse complement strand
GGGAAGCATCTCCTTGGACTCAACTGTATACTATTCTGTAAGAATAACCCTAACACCAACATCATGTTTATTGGTTTATAGTTTCTGGAATCTATTTTTTGTTCTGTTTAAAAAATAAGAATGTCTCCCATTTTCAAATTTGTGATGCTCTTGTGATGTTCTAAAGACCACCACAATCACATCTGAAAGGTTTCGTTTTTGGTTTCTGTTATTTTTCTTCTAAGTCTGTCTTTGGTTTTGAGCTTGGAGGTTTGCTCTGAAGTGCAACAGCTGTGTGCTTTCTATCAATCTGCTCAAACTTCGTTACTGTATCACAATAGTTTTTTGTTAAACTTATGTTCTTTCAAAACATCCTG
>NW_027529519.1:64081-66657 GCF_008692635.1 Crocuta crocuta | reverse complement strand
TATCCTTCACCTGGAAAGGTATCATTGATACATGCTGTTAAGTTGTAAGGTAATATATATGGTATAATCCCAGTTTTTTTAAAACAAACAAGAGAAAACAAAAGGATGAAGAAAGAGGTGGATGTGTGTGCGTGTGTGTGTGTGCATGTGCATGTGTGTTTCCATAGAATTTATGGGCATGGAGAAGAGTACAGAAGGATATATACCAAATCATTAACATGTTGAAGGAGGGAGTGGTGGTAGTGGTGGTGTGAGATTGGATAGAGAAGGTAGAGACTGTTAGGTTTTCTTTCATTCATCTTTGAATGTTTTGACTTTTTAACATAAGTATGTATTGATTTTATAATTTTTTGATATAATAATATAAAACATTAAAAATATGCTCTCTATCAATATTACTTTCTCCCCCAGTGTCAGTGTTGTAACATAGATTTAGGAAAATATTGCCTATTATAGTTCCTATCATCAGTCTGTAGCATATTTTCATAATGATATTACTTCTGTTTCTTCTTTCCTTTTTATTCTCCATCAAAGGGATATCTATCCTGCTTATGTGATATATTCCTTTCTACATATAAGGATAATTTCTTAAAGTTTGGTGTTATTCCTCTTTTCTTCTTTGAATTTTCTCACTTCTCAAAATATACATTTTCTAGTTGTGGGATGCTAGCTGCAACTCTTACTTTGTCAAGCCTCAGTGTTAGGGAGATTATACACACACACACACACACACACACACACTTCAACTATGTTTATTATACATTACATATTCAGGATCAAATCCAAGTTTTGTTGGATTTGAAGCTTTTATAAGTTGGGGAGCCCACTTCAAAAAAGGAATATAGAGTTATCAATACAGAATTACTAGGGCCACTCTCCATCCCTTGGAAGTGCAAATGAGGTGTCTTGAAGCATAAGTGTCATTAGCATCAATAAATGTGCTTCTGTGTGAGTTTGTTCTGAATGAGGAAGAATGGCTAGCCTGAAGTTTCTGAGTTAGGAATTCCAGAATGGGAATGATATGGCCTCCAAGATGGAAAAGATAAAAATAAAAGGAAGCCCCGTGACCAACTTTAGAAATTTATCTGAGTTTTGGGTTAAATTTCCTTGTTTTAGTTCTCTTTATAAAACAATTGTCTTTTTTTAGAGTAGCATTCCAGTTTTCAATAGCAATGAGACCCGTGTTCAGTTAGGATCAGATTTCCAGGGCCTCATTTTAGAAACAAGCATAGCTCAAATCATGCTGAGCTTAAGAGCATTCCATAACAAGTGACAGAAGCTTTGCAAACTATAGTCAGAAGGCAAACTTCATGACCTTTAGCCTGAGAAACATCAGGTGGCTTGTTGCTTTGTCCCCAGAGGAGTGGCAGATAGGAAATATCAAAAGGAGTGGTTGCAAGAGTGTTGGAGATTGTGGCAGAAATCGTACAGTTGCAAAGGTGTCTCCATAAAGAAGAAAGAAAACTTTTAAGAAGGTCCATTAATCCAGTGGTTCCCAAAGAAGTTCCCTCCCTCAACAAGTACTTCCTGAGATTCTTTCAGATATGCTGCCGCAGCCCCTTACAAGTATATCAGGAGATATTAGATCTTTAGCATTTGCAATCACAAGTGTTTGAAACTTTTTTTCAAGAAGATTTCTATATAACCTTATTTCACTATATTTCACTATATTTGCTTATTTCACAGCAAATTTGTCCTAACAGAAGTTGGCAAGACACTCATTTTCATGCATGAGGTGTCCGAGTAAAGAAGAAACAATAAATAACAGACTTTTTGTGTGCCTAAATGTTTAAGAAATGGCCCATAAAGCATATTGTGAGCTTCATTTCAAAGTGTTTATTAACATATACATTGCCAATCATAAATGTGTAAATGAAAAAAAAGGAGAAAAAGCAGCCTAGAACCTTTTGAATCTATGTACTTTACAACGCACACATGCTTTTGCAATATACTTTCTCCAGATCATGGTGACTAGCAATTTACATGAAAAAATATGCAGTTATTTATATACAGAGATGAAGTATTGATTTTGGAGTTGTTTTTTTCCCAAAAGACATCACTGGCTAGAGAGGAAGTACTATTAAGGGCTAAAGGACTAAAGAAGGGAGAGATGCACACTGACCCTCTGGAGGATCAAGTCCATACCCTTGGCACCATGTCATAGTACTCCTACCAACAGAGCTAACTGGCTATACAACCTTGCCTTTTAGCACCTCAGGTCTGCTAAGCACGATTGCTCACAAACACAGCCTCCTTCAANAGGTATCTATTTTACAAGCATTGAAAATTGCTAGGATTTTTTTTTTCCCTTGGAATTTTCTTAAACTTGAAATCCATGATTTTTCCCTGTGAGGAATGGATTACCATTTGGTAATCTCTGCTCTGGCAGGTTGCTAGCTACTCTTGGGTTATAACTGGGTTCCATTTCTTTTTATAAAGCCCTTGTTATTTCTGTTAGGAGGGCTTGAAGGCTGAAAGGGGGAAAGGGGAACTGGATAGCTCAGGGGCCTAGCTAATGTTATCTGATCTGACTTACCCTGAGGCTTTTTTGAATTTGGCTCCTCTTCACACAGTCT
>NW_027529519.1:63458-64009 GCF_008692635.1 Crocuta crocuta | reverse complement strand
CACCAGCCCTTCAGTCATTGACAAGTGGGCTCTGGAGTCAGACTGCCTAAGTTGGAAGCCAGGCTCTTCCAATTTCTAGCTGTGAGGCTTTAAGAAAGTTACTTTATCTCTCTGTGCGTCAATTTCCTTGCCAATGAAATGGAGATAATTAAAATCTAGATGAGTTTTTGACAAAATTAAATGAAATAATATATACAAAACACTTAGAACAGAAGATATAGCAAGCAATACATTTTAGCTATTAAAAATACCAACAACCAAAAGGTAGAAAGCTCTCAGAGCCTTAAGATAATAGAATGGATTGGAAGAAAAAGAGATGTAATAAATATGGGACAAATAGTGCTGAAAGATAAATTATTTCCAGAGAAAACACAGTCTGACCAGTTCCTAGATCCTGAATGGACTAGGGTTGTTTTTTATGCATTTTGAGGTCAGGAGAGAAAGAGAGAAAAAAATAACATTTTGAAAGGGGAAGTGGTGTTTTTGGGATGAGGAGAAAAGAAGTCTTGAAATCAGAAAACAAGTGCCCTATTTCAAAATTTCTCTCAGGG
>NW_027529519.1:63105-63451 GCF_008692635.1 Crocuta crocuta | reverse complement strand
CTAGGCTGCCCTTTCCAAACCCTGCCACAGAAATTCCCATAATGCCAACTTACAAGGCAAAGTTTTCATGCTCTACCATGCCTCATTTTCCCTTGAAAATAATAACTTTAAAATGTGTAGGTTCTCTATCATGCTCTGGCCAAACACCTCCATTCCCACCCACACGTTCCCCTCCCCCCGGGGGGTGGGGGGGTTCCCGCCCTGCAGTGTGGCTAATCCCTATGGAGTCAAGAAGCCGCTAGCCTCCCATGGAGCCTTGCAACTAGAGAGCCCAAAATCTAGCCTGGATTCTTTTGCCTGGTTTGGACTTGTCTCCTTAGACAGATTTAAAAAGTCTCTGCCATCA
>NW_027529519.1:61581-63098 GCF_008692635.1 Crocuta crocuta | reverse complement strand
ATGTAGAATAATTTGCTAGAGTTCCTTTAAATATTGTATTTCTTGACTCCGTGTTTTGATTTCTGAAAACTAGATATGTACACAAAAGTGTGGCTTTCTATTAACTAGCTCACCTGCCCATCTCTAGCCATGAATTGCTGTTTTCAGGCTCATATTTAGTAACATCCATAAGAGTTTACCTAATCACCTAGGAATTCTTGTACTGTGTTTTAAAAGGCAAGATTTTGTGCGGTGGAGTTGTCAAGATTTGGATTCTTGGAAAACGCAATTCTGTATGGTTTACATCATATTTGAATTAACATGAAAATTCGATCCAGAACACCCGAGTTTCTTTTTGATGGGGTTGGTTGTTGGTTTTCTCCGCACCCGTTAACAGAGAATTTATTTAGGGAGACCGGGTTCCTCAGACTGGCTGTGGCCATTACAGAGCTCACTGAGGCTCTGAGGTTAAGGAATGTAAAGAGGTCAAACTCAGACCTTGAAACAGACACGAAAGAAACAAAATCCACCAATATAGAGAAAATAATTTAAAAAATTAGAAGCCTGTGTCAGAAATGGTGAGCTTCAGGAAGGTAGGAAGAATTATTCGTGTAAATCTTCCCACAGACAGCAGAAATTTCTTAATTAAAAAAGAAACAGGAAACAAACCGCCGCCGACATTGCGCTCCAACTCCAGAGTGCCGGTGCGCGAACGCAGTCTGAAAGTAAGCTGCAGGGAAAGAAACCAGCTTCGGGACATTTTCTAAAGTGCTCTTTGCAGCTTATAATGCGGTTAGTTTTACGCACCGAATCCCTTTCCCATAAACTCTTCAAGAGGCGCCTTACTTCTTAAGACTAAATCCCGTTTGTCAGATTCTTTTAAAACGTGTGTCAGATACCCGGTGCTTAGTGGAGGAAACGGAGGCGAAGAGCCTGGGCGCACTGAAACGTTTGCAACGAATGAGCGAATGAATGAAACCCGGCCCGAGAGAGCTGGAGACTGGGAAATTAGCAAGAACTTTCTCTGTGCTCTTGGAACGCAGCAAACTGCCAACTTAGAAACCAGGAGAGCTGGGGCTTCAGATATTCAATCAGTCTCTCTCAACTCCCAGCACCTGTGAACAGGTGCTGTTCCCACTGAGCAGCCTGGGCCTGGTACCAACTAGCTCTGGGCCAGGAAAGACGCGGCCCGCCTGAAGGGGACTTCGCAGCGGCCCTGTCCACGCCACACTGCCCTCATCCAGTGGCTTCGAAGGCCGAGCTGTGGTAGCCCTGCTGTGCACTTGGTGCTTTCTTCCCGCCCGCCCAGGGGCTCGCCTAGGTCTGATCCCTAAGCCAGTGCCCAGTCATTCCTTTATCAAACTTGATGGATCTTTGCGTAAATGAAGCAAAAAATCAGAGGAGCAGAAAGAGCAAATAGACAACTAGAAAAGTCACAAGTGTTTCATGGAGAGGAGGGCGCAGGCTGTTTGGACTGTGGCAGAACTGTGAGGCCCAGACTGGGAGCGGCGCGGAGCGGGACCGGTTTTCCGGGGCTG
>NW_027529519.1:44537-61510 GCF_008692635.1 Crocuta crocuta | reverse complement strand
CCGGTGAGTAGAGGACGCCCATCGCCTCCGTAGTGCTCTCTTCTTCGGCCTCTGAGCACTAGGGTAGGAGATGGACATGGGCAAGCCGGGCTAGGACAGAACTTCGACGGGACCACGGGTGTGGGAAGAGACCCCGGGAGTCGGGTTGTGGAAAAGGCGCCCCCCCAGGCTCCTGGGCCGCGCCAAACTCACTAAAAGGCAAGAGAAACGAGGTGGCAGTGGGATGGTGCGGGTCCTGAACTACAGGGCATTTTCTAAATGTGGCCCGTTTTGTCTAGCGGTGCTCGGGTACCTGTTCTTGTGGGGCTTGAGGAAAGGCCAAAGAGAACGACGACGTGTGGCTTCCTGAGAGCACTCTTTCCCTGTCACCCGCCGCCCTGTCTTTTGCTTCTTTTGCCAAAAGAGATGCCCACTAGCCTAGCGGAGTGACCTCGACTTCTAGGTGACAGGGGGCTAGAAAATCAAGGCTTTGGAGTCTCATTTCTCTCACTTTATAATGGCGCTTTCTAAAACCTTATTCTGCCAGGGCACTGTTCCGGATTTAGTATTGCAGGAGCGAAAGCACTCGACGCCGCTTGTGGAAGAAGTGAATTTTGCACACCCCAGTTCGAAAAAGAAAATATTGCGCTCACTAGCTAACCAGATAGAGCTTTTTCACAGGGTTTTCGTTTGTGGATTCTCTTTTTTCCGATGCCCGGCTTTCCTCCAGAGTTGTAATCGATTGGTGAGCTATTATCGCTGTCGTTATTAGCAGACTTATTATTTTAGCAGTGCCGTTAATTTCATTGGCATCTGGTCTCTGGCAGATATTGGATCCCACCCAACTCCATTTTTTAAGTTCCCTTTTTAGATTGGCATTTCACTCGCACCCTCTCTTGAATGCAAAGGGCCCCTGGACTCTGAAAGGGAATAAGCATGCACTGTGCTGGAATGATCGCCAGGCAACTGTAGTTCAGGGCAGAGGCCTGCGTGCTTTGGGAAAAGCTAAATATTAACCTTGAGGTTATAGGACTATTCAGAGTCACAGTGCTTAAATTTTACACATATTTGGCATTTAAAGATTGTCGTCTTGATGAGGGCAGACACCTGTCCCCATCAAAAATGGGGCATTCCCCAAGCCTCACCTATATAATTTTACACTAGAATGGTGTAGAAGAAGGGGTGATGCACACGGGTAACATTTTAGCAAATTGTCCTCAGCGTTAAAGAAAGGAACCTCAATATTGACATGTTAAATTGCAAATATTAGCATTGTGGTTATTGATACAGCTTTATAAAATAAATTCACAAAATTTTTAAAAGTTAAATCTTTTTTCACCCTGCATGCATGAAATTTCTGGCATGTGAAGGCCTCAACTGGTGGTTTCCTTTCTGAACAGAATTTTCATATTTCGACTAGATTTACTCTGAAGTAAAAGTGTAAAACCAACGAATAAAATATTACCGTCTTCCAACATTCTCTATGTATGGTGGGGGAAAGAGAAAAAAAAAGGCAAACTCACGCAAATATGTGAAACCACAAATAAGCAAACTGAAATAAACCCCTTTTTTCTAAAATTGACTAAAGAGTGGAATGGGTAAGACCTCATAGAAATGATATAGTAGGGAATTCCAAACCCAAGGGGAAAAAAAGGTTTTATTGCCACAAAAAAGGGGGGGAAATGGCCCAGACTAACTGACCCGGTCATGGCCCTGGGATAAGAACTTGGTGAGAGCTGAGGAGATAAGGAGAAAGGCTGTAATCTTTACATTGCAGTTCAGTGCAATATTAGTTTTCTGGGTTTGGGGAGAAAGATGAGGTTGGTTTTAATGTAGGAATAGGGGAAAACAAAACCTCAGGACATTGATGCTTAATCTCGTTTTACAGACTTCATGAAAGTCTCATGAAGTCCTCAGCTTCTAACAATTTTTAAATTTCTATTATACAGGATCCATTTTATCTCATTGTGGAGGTCTTCACCAGTGCAAATTATGTATATTTAAGCAAATTATGCCTAATTCTCCCATCTCCCAAACATCCAGGTCTAAACCCTAAGAAATCTAACAGAAGAGTAGCACTCCCTTCAGAATTTCCTTACCATCACATTCTAAAGATGCAAAAAATTCACTATTGCTTTGGTCATTTAGGTATATTTAAATGATTTGATATTTCTTTGCATTTGGTTTATTTCCTGAGTCTCTGAAGAAGTAGAAGTAAAAGTAAATAAAGATGTCAAAAGACATCTAAATTAGCTGTTCGTAAGTTTGCACTTTTATGAAAAGTAGATGATAAAGTAAAGAAACATGCATATGGTGGAATGTCTTGTGATAATTAGCCTCAATGTAATTATCCTCCTAATATATTAAGGTCAGAAGGTTGGCATCAATCAACACCAAATATACCAATTTGACAATATCCAGATAATACGGAAAGATTCAGATCTTGGTGTATCACATTGAGCAAAAAGTAATCTTGCACATTTTAAAATAATTAAATATGGGTCTAGTTTAAAACTGATATATTATGTCCTTTGTAGAGCTGAACAGCTAAATGACCACAAGACAAGGACCCTAGAGATTGGTCAGGCTTGCTGTGCAAATTTGGATTTTAAAAAGGTGGTAGAAGGTTATTTGGTATTTTTGTTATTAGATTTTATTTTTAAACCTAAAATAGTAAGCAAGAGTGAATGCTAGGGAAGCAGGAGAGGAGGGGATGGAATTATATAACATTTTTTGCATAATGCACTAAGGTTAGAGATATAAAATAAGAGACCCAACATAGGAATCAGCGAATGACAGGTCAACTATATTTAATAGGTTGCTATAATTTTTTTTTCCGATTTACCATTGAATTAATATTTCCTATAGGTGACAAAACAAAAAAGAAAGTACAGAGTCTTGTGGTTTGTGCTTCTGTGCTGAAAACAGAATTGCAAATCCTTATGTCTTTGTGTGTGTGCGTGTGTACGCATACATAATACGTATGTATTATTTTCACCTTGCCTGTCAGCAATACCTGGGTCTCTCTGTCTCATATATATACATACATACATACATATTAATACATACATACATATTAATTTTTTTCTCCTTGTATGCCTATGTCACTCAATCCTTGGGACTGGAAACTATTTCTTCATCTCCAAATCTGGAATGTCTTTCACTATGATAGTCCCCTTTGCCTTCTGTGCCCAGTATGGTAATGACATTCCTCATGGCTGTGGCCTTGGTATTTGATACTGCCATGTGTAGTCCTAATCTATATTGGGGTCAGGATTAGACAGGCCTGGAGGACAGTAGTGGCAGAGGTGATCTGAAATAGCACATGATCCAAAGACTATATTTGAATTACATTAGGTTTATATTTAAATATAACTGTCAGCTCTCCCAGTCTTCTACCACCCAGACCAAGCCTGCCTTCCACACTCAGTCATGGGAACCTTCCAACTTTACCAAGAACCTTAGGCCCCTGTTTTGAAGAAGTTTTACTTTCTAGACCACAAATATTGAAACATTCAGCATGTCTTCCATTATGTATTTCAGAGCATCACCTTAGTTTGGCATTGTATTTCAATCTATTTTCTCAGCCCCCCACCCCCCAACCTCTGCCACTTTCTAGAGCAGTTTGTATTAGTGCACAAGAATAATGCACAAGAATCATTTGGGTTGATCGTGGGACGCATCCCCAGAAATTCTGATTTCATAATTCCATGGTATGGATAAGGCATATGTATTTTAAAAAAGATTCCCGAAGTCTATACAGTCCATAGTTTGAGAAACATTTGTCTTGAGGAAAAGATTTTTCTTTCTAGACTTTCCACTTGAATTGTGAAGCCCATTTCTTTATCTCTGTAACTCAGTCTGGCACTTACTGTGCTATATATGTCATTTTCAGGTTTTCTCTTCATAAACTTTTCATAAAATCTCTACTTCTAATATTTAAAACAAAAGAAGACAAGTTTCTGCTAGTCCTAGGTGCTATGCAATTTTTCCCTTTCTTTAGCTGTCTAATGGCTTGTTCCCTAGTTCTCTTTTTTTACTGCCCTAAATCTAAAACTCTTTGCTACCCATTAACCATTTATTAGTTCCCTTTTGTTCTTCATTTCTGCTATATGTGGTCCTGTTGATCACCCTCTGCTTTTGAGTCTCCTCCATGACCGTTAAATACTGCCTTCTAGTGGTTCTTTTTCTTCCTGTTACCCCCCAACCCCTATCCTTAATAAAATTATCCATCAAGGTGCTGATTCTTTCCCCCTCTCCTTGAATTCAGAAGACAGAAATAACTCCTGAAAAGTTTGGGTTTCAGAGAGCAACTAGACTAAGACTTTTAAATTGCAGGAGATATTTTAGATACATAGAAAATATAACAAAGTGTAAAGGATTTACCCATTATGGTTCAAAATATTTAAAGACTAGAATTTTCATAATTTTTTTGAGAAAAACTTTTACAAATTTTAGAGTTTCTTGTTTGCTGACCATTTTTAACCAAATAGAACACCAAAGTATATGAAACCACCAAATAATGTCCAAATTATTATAGCAATCATAGATACAGAGACTTTTCCTCTGCTGGTTCTCTTACCTCAGAGAGGCAGGGCAGAGGAGAGGACCAAGTAATTATGGAGACTCCTCTGATAGGGACTTTTTAATGTCATAGATACCAAAAAATGTTCTTTTTTCAATTTTTCCTACCTTGGGAGCCTGGAATAGACTTTCTGTATCATTCAGTGTAAACTCTAATATAAGAAATTGAGTAATGGTACCCTAGTAATTACCCATTATGGGCACAGTCTCACCTCTTTTTTTTCCCATTTGACAATTATTTAGTCTTGAAAAATACTAGAATGGAGATGGGGAATAAAAATATTTCATGACATAAAGGGAACAAAAAGTACTATTAGTATAGATGAATGTTAATTTGAGCTGCCTTTAAGAACAGAATATTTTTTATAGCATTCTTTTTAAAAATGTGAACATGAGGGAGCACCTGGGTGGCTCAGCTGGTTAAGCTTTAGAGATCCACTCAGGTCATGATCTCACGGTTCATAGTTCACATTTCTTAAATTGGAGCCCCACATCGGGCTCGGTGTTGACAGCTCAGAGCCTGGAGCCTGCTTCAGATTGTGTGTCTCCCTCTCTCTCTCCCTTTCCCCTGCTTGTGATCTGTTTCTCTCTCTCTGTCTCTCTAAAATAAATAACCATTAAAATTTTTTTTAAATATGAGCATGAGGAGAATTAAGATGTTTTGGTCATTTGTGGGCAGAAAACATTTCCAAACAACATGAATATAGATAAAATAGGGCCTCCAAGAATTCCACAGGTATTTTATTATCCCCATTCATTTCTTTGCTTTTTTGTTGAGTAATTAGATACTTGAATTCAAATATGAATAATGCATTATGTTTTTGAAGGCTAGAAAAAAGCTTAAAGATATTTAGGACTTTTGTGCTCAAAGATTGAGAAGTAAAGTTGTTCAGATAATATAGTAATTCTTTAATATGTGGTATTTTTTCAGCAGTAATTCTCTAATATGTGGTATTTTTTTCAGCTAAAGTGTAGCTTTAACTATAACAAAGAATGGATTACCAAAAGGAATCAGCTAACATATTTGATTCTTTTGACAGATGGCCAGAGGTTGTTCCTCCAGAATTAATAATGTCTAATATAAATCCCTCAGTGATATCCTTCAAAGAAATATGCTAAAGTGATAAAGTCTTTAAGCCAAACCTTCACAACTCCTTTGTTGGCTAACTTATTTTCCCATAAAACTTTCAATGAGTTGTAATAAAAATGATATGCTTAATATCANNNAATATCAAGGCCACTATAACAATCTATTTTTACTTCTCTGAAATTCTCAAAATTATCATTTTAAATAACTTATATTTTCATTTGGAGTGTATTACCTGTACTATTTGGTTATAATAATAAAGTGCATTTTGTGACATCGATTTTGATGATGACTTTAAGAAAGTAGGCTGCTGTTTTCTCTAACAATGGTCATATCAAATCCAATCAGGATTTTAGAACATTAGAATCTGATTATTTCCTATACAATTTTAAAGCTAGGAAATCACCTAATATAAAACTTTCATTTTATATATGGAAAACTTGAGTCCCAGAAAGAGAAAATATCTTACTCAGAGTCATATAGTTAATTAATGGCAAAGCTGGGGCTAAAACTCCAGTCTCATGACTCTGTCCAGTTGAATACTTATTGACTGAAGTAATCCCAGAACTGTGTCAATTTTCTATGACAGTTTTGTTAGATTACACAAATATGACAGTTTTAAGAAGTCCATTGTTGCAGTCATAATACATTGCGTATCCTCAATAGTTCTTCTGTTTAGCTCACATTTGTCACAGTGATAAAAATGTTTTCAAACAGGGTTAAGCAAAGTTTGTATTTATGAAATGTGTTTTCTATATAAGGCATGTGAATCTCTAAAGATTTGCCAACGATCCTACCACTTTGTGTATAAACTGGTGTCTACTCATATCTCATTTAGGTTTTGCTATTATAGCAAATTAAGCTGCTAGGATAAAAAAGTTTAAGTAGTTATAAAATTTAAGAAACCGTGCTTTGTAGTGAAGAAGAAAGGGATATCCACAGGAAAGTTAAGGAAGCAATGTTTAAGAATGAATATGGAAATCTTAGGAATCTGTCCATAAACATGTTTATTTTGTCTCCTATGATGCCACATTCAGACTTAAGACACAGAAAATGTCATCAGGGAATTTATGCCATAAAAAGGTATTCAGCTGCTGCAAAAACTAACTTAAAAATAAACAACACCCCCTCAACTGTCTAGTTTTAAAAAACTGCTCTTAATGCCATGCTCTTGTTTTGCTATTCATATATATTTTTTAATCTGATTCTATTTACTTATCCTTGTTCAAGGAACAATACATATTCTTTTTGGGGTAGCACTAAAGATATATTTATTTACTTATTTACTTTATTGAGGTATAATTAACATAGTATTATATTAGTTTAGGTATGGAATATAGTGATTCAACAATTCTATACATTAATGAGTGCTCATCACAATACATTTTATCTATTTTGCCCATCACCCCCCCACATACCTTCCCTCTGGCAACCATCAGTTTGGTCTCTGTATTTAAGTCCGGTTTTTTGTTTGCCTCTCTTTTTTCTTTGTTTGTTTTGTTTCTTAAATTCCACATATGAGTAATATTATATAGTATTTTTCTTTCTCTGTATGACTTATTTCACTTAGCATGATACCCTCTGGGTTCATTCATGTTGTTGCAAATAGCAAGATCTCATCCTTTTTCATGGCTGAGTATATGCCATTGTGTATATACCACATTTTGTGTTATTCATATTTAGAGGTGAATATTCTTTCTTGAAAATTACTAGTATGTAAATAAACTACCCAGGATTTGTATCCAATATCTACTCATCATTGCTGCATGCTAAAGTTTCAGCCTATCTGTTTGGCACTCAAAAAAATGAGTATGTCATACATAAAAGAGTATGTCAACCGAAGATAGATAAATTTATTTCTATTTTAATAATTGTTTGAATTGCATTAGGAATATGCTTCAAATAGACATAATTGTATGCATTTTACAGGTTTATGATAATTCATTATACAACTGCTTAGTGTTCATATCATTGTTTCTTTTCTGTGACTATACTCTGTCCAGGAAAATTGTGACATGTTTATTCTTTTGGTGAATGACACTTATGTTTTTCCCATGGAAATTCTCAAGGAGCAAGGCAGATTGGAAATACAATTCTAGACAGCTGAATACATGCCTATTTTTCCAGGAATACTGACAGTTTTTGTTCTACATTTTTGTAGGATCCAACTGGAATATTCTCACTGGATAAAACCATTGGCCTTGGTACTTATGGCAGGATCTATCTGGTAAGTGGAGTTAGATTACATATTGGTTCTTCATGTTCTAGTAACAATGATTGCCAGTCAAAGCTCTATATTGCAAAGCAAATAGTCACAAAAGCATTTCACTTTGAGAGATGAATCAAATTAAGATAGCTCAGTGATGTCTATGAGAATTATTACAAAAAGAATGGATTGTAAATCTACAGTGAATGAACCAACCAACCAAAGATCTAAAAATTATCAGCAAAACATTAATAAAATCATCAACAGGAAAAGGAATTAATTCAAATAAGAAGTACCCAAATAAAAATATCATTTGTTTCATGGTATACATGCATACCACTCTAATTACTCACATTCAACTTTTAAACTGAATGTTACAAAAACAAACATTTCAACATTCTACATCATACTGTGTGTCTGTGTGTGTATATGTGTGTGATAGAGTTAGCCAAATAATCTAACAAGAAAAACTCTGCATTTATTTAATGATTATTTATCAAGCACAAAGTATGTGCCAGGCACTGTCATAGTCTTTGGAGATAACGTGATGACCAAAATAGATGATACTCCTCTTCCAGGACTTATGGTCTAGAAATGTGTAAGTAATTAAATGTATGTGTGTGTGTGGAAAGGGTTGGGAGAGGCACAGTTTTACGTATGTAAGGACACAAATAAGTGTTTACTCGCAATTGTAATATATTCCTTGTGTGGTTGTTGAGGATGATGTTGATGCATTCTAGGTAAAGGCAGGGACACTGTTAAGGGCTGGCTTGGAGATGGGCTTACTTTAGTGGCCCTATCGCCTTGATCAGGTGCCCTTCCCTCACTCTCTAATATGGGAAATAGGTATTTTCTCAGTCTTTTATGAAGTTCTGTACAATGTAGTAGTCCGTTTCCCTAGACCTGTCCCTCAAAAACCAAATCACTATCACTAGACTGATCCTTACTGTAGACCGACCGCAGGTCCTTCCTCTGCATATGGATTGTATAGAGGTGTCCTGGTATAGGTCCAGTGGAAGGGGTTTCATTATAGTTCAGACAGAGTTGCCCCCTGCTTGCCAAGTCTTGTACCTTAAAGCTGCATCTGCCTAGAAGGAGCTTTAAAAAAATTCATGTACGCAAGTTGGGGTGGGGAAAATCTTTAAAATTTGCACAAAAGTATCTACAGCACTGAAGTTGAGTAGTAGAAGTAGCATTGTGGAAGATTCCTAAAAGCAGAAAGTACCTTGATGAATAATGTTTCCAGAGAGAATGCCAATAATTGTGACAAAAGTTTTTTCAAGCCATTTTGACTTTACCTATTAATGGAATCAATGAGGTATAGACAGTGATGTGATACAAACACAAATATATTGTTTATGTTACCTCATTTGCATCTCAGACTGAGCGATTAGTTAACAATTGTGTGATCTAGGTGAATTTTGCCACCGTATGCATAAATGCATACACCTACTTGCATAGAAGTTCTTCTTTACCTCTTTATGGTGTATTTATAATCTCTATGACTCCATACCCATTTTAATTCTTGAAGGGTATGTATGTGTGTGTGTGTAAGTGTATGCATGTGTTTAAGTGTGTGTATTTGTTTTGATCTGAAAGAATAAAGCTCTCTCCACCACCAGATTTTAGGAATAAAAACCTCAGTCATATAAGGTAAAAGGCAAAGGTAAGGTTAGATTAACACACAAAGATGGTTTCTCATCATCAGTCATCAGAACTGTGATGCCATAAAAAGAAGAAAAGTCACGAGGGTAAAAGGTGAGTTGTGTATGGTAATTCCATCTCTTTTTTTAAAACTAGGGTTTATTGAGATGTACTTTGTATTTGGTAAAATTTGCCCTTGTAAGTATACAATTCTAAGAGTTTGAACCAACACACTTCATCATGTAACTACCACCAGGATCAAGATTTTTCCAACATACATCTTAAAATACACAGTATACTTTCAGGTAATATTCTTCAAGTAATACTTCACTATGTGGTGTCCCAGCTTATATACTATGGTTATAGTTGTTAGACATTTTTCTTTTTTAAAATTTTTTTGAATGTTTATTTTTAAAAATTTTTAATGTTTATTTTTGAGAGAAAGGGAGAGACAGAGTGCAAGCAGGGGCAGGGGGAGCGCAGAGAGAGAAGGAGACACAGAATCCGAAGCAGGTTCCAGGCTCTGAGCTGTCAGCACAGAGCCCAACACTGGGCTTGAACTCACGAACCACGAGATCATGATCTGAGTCGAAGTCAGATGCTTAACTGACTGAGCCACCCAGGAGCCCCTTTTTATTTTTATTTTTGAGAGAGAGAGATAGAGTGCGAGTTGGGGAAAGGCAGGGAGGGAGAGGGAGACACAGAGTCTGAAACAGGCTCCAGACTCTGAACTGTCAGCACAGATCCCAACTCGGAGCTTGAACTTGGAAACTGTGAGATCATGACCTAGGCTGAAGTCAGAAGCTCAGCCAACTGAGCCACATAGGCACCCCACATTTTTCTTTTACGTGTGATATAAACCCACAATACTACTTCTCTGTTCCCCATACTCAATACTATTTTTATTTAGTTACCTTTTAGAGCAATTAAAATGAAGAAAATAATTTTTATTCACTTGAGCCATTTCTGGAATGTTAATTTCTTTGGAAATATCCAAGATATCTATACTTCTTAAGCCTGAAGAATTTTCTGTAATGTTTCTTATAGTGCAAGGCTTCTGGTAATGAATTCTCTGCCTTTATTTATGTGAAAGTCCTTCATTTCTTCTTCATTTTTGAAATATATTGACACTGGATTTAAAATGTTATGTTGATGATTATTCTTTCAGCAGTTTAATGATATCAGTCTATTACCTTGTGGTTTGCATAGTTTCTCAAGTCTGCTGTCATTTCTATCTTTGCTCCTTTGTATTTTTCTTCTTGCTAATTTTAAGACTTTTCTCTTTAACTTTGGTTTTCAGTGGTTTAAATATGAAATGTCTAGGTTTTGTTTTTGTTTTTTGGGTGTAAGCATGTGTGTCTTTGATGGACTATCATCCTTGGGGTTCTCTGAACTTATTGGATGTGTAATTTGACATATTGTATTATTTGGGGGAAATTACTGACCTATATCTCTTGAAATAGTTTTTATTTTGCTTTCTTCTGTTTCTTCTCCTTATAGAAAACCAATTTTATATTTGCTAGGCCATTTGATATTAATATACACGTCTTGGATGCTCTATTTTGTTTCTTATGCATGTGTTTGTATGTGTTCATGTTTATTTGCTTCATTCTCTTTTCTCTTTGTGTTTCACTTTGGATCCATTTTTTTCCTATTTTCAGTTTCACTTCTTACTTTCTCAACTTTTTTGAATTGACTGATAAGACTATCAAAGGCATTTTTAAATCTATTTTACTGTTTTTCATTTCTAGCATTTTCACTTGACTTTTTTATAGTTGACATCTTTTGAAATCTCCACTTGTTCATGCATGTTTTCCATGTTTCACTAAAATATTTCACATATTAATTATAGTTATGTTAACTTTTCTGTCATACTTTGAATATCCAAGTCATTTCTAAGGCTGGTTATATTGATTATTTTGTCTCTTGAGAGTGAGCTTTTTTTTTTCTTGTTTGTTTCTCAAAATGTTTGAATGCCAGACATCATATGTAGAATAGTAGAGATTGGAATAAGTAGTATTTATGCCTTGAAATGGGCACACTTGTTCTGCTATGTCATTAATATGGGAGGTTGAGTCAATCTATTAAGATGAGCTATATTTGGGTTATATTGTTGCTGTGGTTACCCTCAGCTCACCACCAGCTTCAAGTTCCAATGTTACTTTGTGCTTTGCATGGTGGTGGAGTTCTCAGAATTCCTGCTCTACCCTCAGCTTTAGACCTTCCTTGTGCATCTGTGCCTCAAAGACACTCTCTCTTCGTACTCCTGTGCCTTCCCTAATGGTATGCTGGCATTGCTTCTTATTAAGTGCTTGTTAGCCTGATGGTGTGGGACAGGGAGGAGTTCTCTGCTTTTTTAATTCATCCTAGCCTGGCAGAGCCTATGCGTCTGGATTATGGGAGTGAGACTTTATTACCTATTCTTTCCCTGTGCTAGTGGTAGGATACTTCTTAATGTTGTGAGCTCAGGACTAAATCCTGCCCCTTACCAGAATTGAAGAATTTTTTTAATTTCCCCCAGCTGCAGTAGGTTTTCGTCTATATACCCTGGGGGGAACAGAGTTTGCTGCCCTTCCCCTGAAGCTTAAGGCTTTTATTCCTTAAGGAGAAAGGAATTGGACATGGTTTTGTGTTTTTCCTACTGCAGTGGCTTCTGCTCTCTACCAGGTCAGTACCATAAATCCATGGAAAAAAGCCTGTGAGTGTGTATAAATTCCTCTTATATCTATGGCTCCCAAGGGTATTGTATGTACTCTCATGCTAGCCCATATTTGGACTTTAGCAGTTCATTAAAAATTTAGCTGAATTCTTTATACCACCTTCTGTGGTGACATTGCCTTTCCCCTGTAGCCACAGGTGAGCCAGTGCTCACGTTCCAATTCTCCTTGCATCATCTTTAGTCAGACTTCAGGCTAGTTGGTTTCCTTGAGACTTCTCTCTGGATAAATGTTATGATTTTGTAGATTATTCAGCTTTTTCTTCTTGCTAGGGTGGGAGTGGCACTCTTTCCTGCTTTCCACACTCGAATCAGGAGCCAGAAGTCCATGTCAATTCCTTTAACTGAATCGTCATGAAACATCTACCAAATGCTAAGTCCTATACATATTTTGTATGTGCCTATTCAGATCCAAGAGATACAGAACAGTTTTCACCATCAGATCTTCAAAGTAGAAACCTTGATGTTATAGAAGGTAGATGATTACAGATGGTTTACTTATATTAGACAGATTTTCCTTTGTCACTCATTGATGTGACCTCTTTTTTTTCTACCTCAAATTAACTTCCTTCTGAAAAAGTCTTGGGATGATGTTACTGTAAATCAATACCTCCTTCATGGAATATAATCTTGAGCAGGTAGGAAACACTTTTAAAAGGTTCATACTCTTTGTGCCAGTAAATCATAGATTTTGGAAATCTATGATAAACACCAAAAATGTAGAAAAAGCATAAATATTTATTTTAGCAGAAGATAGCATATGTCGTGAAAAGAGGGCCTACTTTGGAACCAGGCAGACCTGATTCAGTGCTTATTTGGCCATTAATTAGCAATGACCTTGAGCAAGTCACTTAACCTCTGAGTAAACATTTCCATACTTATAAAATGGCGCTAATAATACATACCTTAGAAGATAAAATTTAGAAACAACACATATAAAATGCTTGCCACATGGTACATATCTTTTAAGGATAGCTATTGATATTATTATTACTTTTTCTATTATTTGTGAAAAGAAAAATTCAGCAAAATCCTAAATAGTAAAAAATAAGATGAAGTAAATATCTATTCAGTCAGTATATCATTGTTCTAGAATGTAATATTTATGAAGATATCTACCACCAGAGAGATATCTTTAATATGTTAAGTAAAGTACTCCATATTATATATACACCATGATTACAGCTATGTTAAAAAACCATGCATATGAAAAATGGTAAATTAAATGGTTAGAATAGTGATATACTGCATGTAGTTTTCTATTCTATACTTCTAATGTTCATAATGTCTTATTATTTATGGAAAGAGCATACATATTTGTGTATATATATTAAATATACACATGTGGATGTATGTATTAGTACCAAATGCTGTATAAATACCCTGTACAACAAAATGGAAGCATGATAACATTCAAAATTAATGTCAGAGTGACTCATAGAGCCCTTTGCTTTTTCAGTGCTGCCAACCACATCCCCTGCTGGTGTTTGTTTTGGTTAAGGTCTCTCCAATGTCTTCCAGCTTGTTTCCAAGGCCTTGTTCTCTGGCAGGTTTCCAGATGTCTGCTGAGGTCTGTGCACATTGAAATGAAGGCTGAGTTGCACACTCCACATTGGAACCCATTTCCTTTCCTGATTTTTCTTCTAACTAGATGTCTATCTTTCAACCCTCTCCCACCTCTGGCCAGTACAAACCTCACTTAAAATAGTGGGTTTTATTTTTCTTTCTCCTTTTAGGCAAAAGTACTATTCTTCCTTCTTTTTTACCGCTAGTAATGTCATAAAATGGAGTTTTCTCTTCACTTTAGCTGCTAGTCTCATAGCTTAAGAGTTGTCACTTGACACTGGGTGTTATATGGAAGCCAACTTGACAATAAACTATGAAAGAAAAAACAGCGTTGTCACTTGAAGTAGAGGAATACTTAGAATTTTCCCATGTGAGAGCATATTAGTAAAAATAAAGTAGGTTGGAACTTGTTTTTTAATGGTACTATTAGAAAAATAAACAATTTCCCAAAGAGCAATATACACAGAGAGACCACAGTTATTTTATGAAATGTTAGGAAGAAGACCAAGACCCTTTAGGGTAGCATAGTTTGTGGCAAACTGACTCTCCCACTAACTGACTCTCCCACTATACATGTAACTTGACTTTTCTGGGTCAGTTTCCTCAGCTATAAAATAAATGTGTTAGACGAAATAGCCTCTAGAGTTCCATCCAGCTCTTTGACAATATGCCTAACACAGTGCCTAGAACTTAATTAAAATGTAAATTATTCTTATTCTTATTTTCATCAGCATCCTAGTAACTGGCTTATATTGCCTTCACCACCTTGCAATACAGAAGTTGCTTTTTGGCTGTTATTTAAAGTAGTTCCTCATTTAAGCAAATTAAATGATTGTCATCATGTTTTTCTATTCTTTCCTCTACCACTTGATAGAAAGACCTCATTATTTGAACTCAATAACTACTATTATACCCAATGCAAAGATAAAACTAAGTAGCAGGTATATTGGAAAGGTAGGATGTTTCATTATATGTTACTGTTAACTAACACCATTTTGTTAAGCAGAATGCTAGTAGGGTAAGAAAAATAATTGAATCTCCAAAATGAGCCATTTTGCCTTGACCTTCATGAAGTTTTGAGTACACCCTTAATCTCAATCATCTATTCCCATGTTGCCATTTGTAGGCTATGAGGGCAGGAAAGGGAGTAGGAAAAGGTTCAAGGCAACCATTTCAAGCGAAGGAAAAAAGTCACCTGAAATAGGGTAAACCTCTAAATCAAACTAGAGCTTGAATGTCACATGTCCCTGATACCTAACTGGAACTAAATTAATGCTGGTCGAAGGAAGGGACTACCCCAAATATCTTATTGCTCTAAAACTTAAAAATATATCCCAGGCACAAGTAAGCATTTGTTCTTGAGAGATAGCAGACAGGTCATCTGCCCCTTCGTAGTCAGCAGATTAAGTCAGAAATATGAAGGTGTGGCATTACCATCACAAGCAAATTCATGAATTTATTGCATTGTCGAAGTATACTGCTGAATATGGAAATTTCTTTTTAAAACACTGTCAAATGTATCACTCTGAAAATTTGGTTTCTTAAATCACTGTCTGACACATTGCAGGTGAGATTTAGGTTTATTAATTACATTTTCTGGATTTGAAGTCGGAGCAGGGAATGGGAACAGAAAGGTGGGAAAGAAATGTCCTCAAAGTTGATGACATACAATTTATGATATTTTAAATTAAGTTTCAGAAACATGGTGCTGACATTTGGGTTGCCTAGTCACTAGGCCTATTGGATAGGGGTTTGAGTATTTTTCCTTTTAGGCTGAAATTATACTGTTTATTTGCCTACCAAATGTCTAGCACTGTGAATGCTTTCTTTTTAGGTAGGAAAGTTTCCTCACATCCTTGCCATTTTGCAAATATAGCTCAATTAAGTCAGCCAACAAATATTGCTTGAGTGCCCATAAAGTGCATAACACTGTGCATTTTATTATACATTGCAAGCCTCAGAAACAGGAGCTGAAGNCTATTGGCTTACTAGGGTGTGTGTAGATCCTTTCTAGTGCAGTACCATAAGTCCAGAGCCCTCTCTTGGTTTTGCCTTTTACTTGTGGCATTGCCCCTTTGTGATACTATGACTCAAAAGTGGATATTGGCCTTTCTTAAGTAACCCTCATGCTACTCTACCTAAGAAATATTAAATTTATTCATTAAATAAAAAAATTGCTTTGAATGTTTAAAATTTTTTTTTTACAAATAGTTTATTGTCAAGTTGGTTTCCATATAACACCTGGTGCTCATCCCCACAAGTGCACTCCTCCATGCCCATCTCCCCCCTCCCCCCCACACACCCATGAGTCCTCAGTTTGTTCTCAGCTTTCAAGAGTCTCTCATGGTTTGCCTCTCTTTCTTTCCCCCACCATTTCTCCCCTTCTTCTCCCCCATGGTCCTCCGTTAAGTTCCTCCCAATCCTCCTATACGTGCAAACATATGATATTTGTCTTTCTCTGCCTGACTTATTTCGCTCAGCATAACACCCTCAAGGTCCATCCATGTTGCTACACATGGCCAGATTTCATTCTTTCTCATTGCCATGTGGTACTCCGTTGTATAGATAAACCACATCTTCTTCATCCATTCATCCGTTGATGGACACTTAGGCTCTTTCCATGTTTTGGCTATTGTGGAGAGTGCTGCTAGGAACATTGGGGTACATGTGCCCCTATGCATCAGCATCCCTGTATGCCTTGGGTCAATTCCTAGCAGTGCTATTGCTGGGTCATAGGGGAGTTCTATTGTTAGTTTCCTGAGGAACCTCCACACTGTTTTCCAGAGGGGCTGTACCAGTTTACTTTCCCACCAACAGTGTAGGAGGGTGCCCGTTTCTCCACATCCTCGCCAGCATCTAGAGTTCTCTGATTTGCTCATTTTAGCCAGTCAGAGTGGCTAAAATGAGTAAATTTTCCCCAATAAAAAATATTTATCAAATGCCCACTATTTTCCAAGCACTGTGTCAGTCACTAGGTGCTAGTTACAATGATCAGAAAGCTTTGTGGGGGAGGTGTTTTATTGGTTTAGTTTTAGTAGACATAAAGAATGAGGTCATTTTCCCTATGATTATGACATTTACATTTAAAGAAAGAGTGATATATAACAAGAAAGGGAGGGGTAGGGTGAGATTGAGCAAAAGGAGGGAGGAAACAGGGATGTCAGGGTTTTTTGTTTTGTTTTCCCTGTATG
>NW_027529519.1:42754-44385 GCF_008692635.1 Crocuta crocuta | reverse complement strand
TATGTAGAAAGTTTAGTGAAGCTTCTCACTGAGACTCCAGGAACAAGGTTTTTTGTTTGTTTGTTTGTTTGTTTTGTTTTTTTCAATAAGGGAACTAAGGTTGAATCTTTGCAATGGGGATAAAAAGAACTAATATAGGCTAGGTAAATTCAGATTTATGGGACCAAATTATGGAAGGTGCTGAGGCTTAAAGGCCTTGGGGAAAAAAAAATGGAATATTTCTATCTTGACCATGATGTCTCTCCAGCTGTAGAATATAACCTATGCTCTGAATTTTAGGCTTGTCTTTTCTTTTTTGTGTTATGCCAAAATTTACTTCTGCCTCATGGTAAATTTTGAGGGAGGAAGAAGCAATAGCATGATAGGACTGAAAGGTCAAATAAAAGTCATATGTAGGATTTGTGCTCTTAGGAGGCCACAATTAAATTTTTTCCACAATTAATATAGTTTGTTTAATAAGTTCACAGATATACAAGGAGAGAAAATAAAATTCTATATTTGATATTATCTCATATATTTTCAAGTCTTTTAATGTTTATTTATTTTTGAGAGAGAGAGAGGAGGCAGAGAGAGGGGGCCACAGAGGATCTGAAGTGGGCTCTGTGCTGGCAGCTGAGAGCCTGATGCAGTACTCGAATTCACAAACTTTGAGGTCATGAGCTGAGCTGAAGTCAGAAGCTAAACAGACTGAGCCACCCAGGTGACCCTTTAGATTTCTAATTAAGCTGATTTTATCAAGTTGTTCAAGGGACAGAAAAGCCTAATTCAAATGTGTGGAGACAAATATGCATTTCTAAACGAAAGCCAAGACAAATAAACTATAGCATGGGGTCAATCAGATAAAAGCATCCCAATTACAAAAATTTTTATAAAATAAAACTATAAACCTCTGTGGGTGGGGAAATAATACAGTTACTTAAAAATAGATATATGAAATTGTACAATTGATGCTTAGTTTATACACTTAAAGCTCTTTTTAATATATCAGTCCTAGGAAAATTTATATGGACAAGCTTTTTTTAATATTTTTATTCATTTCTGAAAGAGAGAGAGAGAGACAGCATGAGCAGAGGAGGGTCAGAGAGAGAGGGAGATACAGAATCTGAAGCAGCCTCCAGGCTTTGAGCTAGCTGTCAGCACAGAGCCCGATGCGGAGCTCGAAGCCATGAACTGTGAGATCATGACCTGAGCCAAAGTTGTACACGTATCCTTAACCCTCTGAGCCATGTAGGTGCCCCATGGGCATTCTTTTTATAAACTATTTTAAAGAGAGATGGGATGAGTNTAGAAACACTAATGTACTCTCCAATACATTAAAAATTTAGTTTTCTTTTTTTGCATATACATATATATTTATATGTAATATACATGTATAAGACATATATGCATATACTACATCTTTGTATGTATATATAAGTTATGTACATATAGAATATAAATTATATACAGATACACAGATAAATATATAGGATTGTGGTCAGCTTCTCAATAAATTCAGTAAAGGTGGTTGAAGAAACAAAAGTTCTTTCTTTCCTCAATCCTCTAGTAGCTGAGTACTAAAAACTAGTTAGCTAGGTTTTCACTAAATTATATGAAACAAACACTTTAGAAAATATAATTTAGGCAATTCT
>NW_027529519.1:37826-42282 GCF_008692635.1 Crocuta crocuta | reverse complement strand
TGAAATAAGGGAGTCCTAACTTGGTTTTAGGAATGGTGTTTCTGTGTCTAAGGTAGTTCTGCGAGTGATGCTAAAATTGCATTTAGAAATGAATGTAACACTGTAGCTCTCTGGAGGTGTCAAAGAACAAATGGATGCTCTTACATTTTTTATGTTGCTGGGGCTACATTGAAGGCAGGTTCTTACAAAGAGGACTATGAGTAAAATTGTGCTTAAATATCAAAGACTATCAGAAAATGTAAGCAGTTTTTTAACCTGCAGTTTTATTTTTCNTATAACAAATTCCTTTTCCTCTAAAGCATGGAGAAAGAGAAGGGAAATGAGGTATAAATTATGTGTCATTTCAGTTGGAGAATTAATGATATAGAAGTGGTTTATGTGTAATTTGTGTTGGAAAAATAAGAAAGCTCCTTTTAGGTATGTCATTTATAGGCTGAGTCCCTTTATGACTAGGGAAAGGAGGTTGGATTATTCCGGGTCCCCTGAGGAAAAAGAAGATTGATTATATTCTAAGCACTGCCAGTAACATTTTGTATAAATCATAAACTCTGAAGAGACACAAAACAAAACAAAACAAAACACCACCATAATCAAAAAGGACAAGTTTAAGGGTTCTCATAGAAGGAGAGTTTTCTTGACTCTGAAAAAAACCTAAAATGAAATAAAATTAGTTGGTATACAAATTCAATGAGGAAGATAAAAGATGGAGAATTAAATGTTAGTCACTTTAGAGATAGTGAGTTTAGTGTCCTAAAAATGGGAAACATTTATTGAATGCTTACAATGTGCCTAGTGCTTAATTTGCATATATCATTTATATTTTATAAGAGTATTATGAGGTGAGTGTCACTGTTATCATCATCCTTCCATCTCGTAACTGAGGAAACTGAGAATCCAAGAACTTGAGTCACTAAACAAGTTCACAAAGCCAGTAAGTTGCAAAGTCAGGAGTCAACCCACAATTTGCCTGGCTCTTAACTAATTAAGGTCTGTGCTCTTAACATTACTATATTATATTCAGTTCAACATATACAAGCCAGATTCAAAAGCATTCAGCTAGTTGAAAAAAAAAATCTGCCCAAGTATAGAAGTATATAGGAAATTCGTGAGCTGAAGTCAGTTATGAAGACTATTCATGTGTGCCTCAGTGTATTTGTCTCCTTTATGACAAGCACTAAGACACACTCAAGCCTGAGGAACTTTTTCTGGGATTTATATTTCAGAAGTGGACAGGAACAAATCAGATAGGCTTTGTAGGACACTTTGTAGGACACTTGAAGCTCATGAATAAATTCCTAATCCGACTCTTGAAAGCCCTAGGAAGGCAGAGATTCCTTCCTATCACTTTTGTACTCTTTTCTAATGAGCAAAAGCCTGTCTCCAGGGCTAGAGGCATTAGGCCTCCATTACTGATCCTACTGGGAGACCCAGAGAAAAGGAGGACAACAAAGGATAATTGAAGGATAAAGCCTCTCTTGGGGCCCTTACATGGCTCAGTCGGTTAAGCATCTGACTCTTGATTTCTGGTCAGGTCATGATCTCATGGTTCATGAAGTGGAACTGCACACTGTCAACGTAGAGCCTGCTTGGGATTCTCTCTCCCTCCCTCTCTCTGCCCTTTCCCCACTCATGCTCATTTTCCTTTTCTCTCTCAAAATAAATAAATAAACATTTTTTTAAAGTTAGTGCCTCTANTAGGAGGAAGTTAACAGAGAAGAAGGGGAAAATTTGTTGAACGGAGAGGGAGGGAGGCAAACCATGAGAGACTCTTGAATGCTGAGGACAAACTGAGGGCTGGTGGGTGTGGGGGGGAGGAGAATAGGGGATNAGATATTAAAAATTAACCAATTTTTAAAATGTTGTTTATTTTCTAATAGATGCATTTCTAAGAATGGGGTGATAATTATATATGTGTGTGTATGTTTATGTATGCGTGTATATATATGTATGTATACACACACACGCACACACACATATATAATTTAGGATACATTTTTATGTTCCTGCCCAAGAATGGAAATTCTCCCAGAGTCTAAACTGGAATAAACTACATGTAGTGGCTAAATGGCTATAGTTTAAAAGGTTAGAGGCTGGCAGAAGAGGAGAATTGAGCAGGTGGATGGAGGCACATTTGGCATTGAGATGAGGAAGTGTATATACCATTTGTGTTATTTAAATAAAATTCTCTGTATATTGTCCCATCAGATGGACATTCAAGTTTCAACAGAGCTTACATCTTGAGGGTTTCCTGTGGTTAACCTCTACAAGAATTTTGTAAGCTGCCAAGTTCCTCCCACCTTGTCACAAAATAAAGTGTTGGAATCATAGTACAAAACCAGCTACAAGTCTTGGTGTGAATGCTTAAGAATTTAATATTCTTTAAAACTAGTTTGAAAATTTCTTCAGAAGCAGACCGAGACTTTTTAATTTTGGCTATACCTCCAGAGCACCTAGTAAGAACAAGGGCACCAGGGATATATGACAAGCAAAGCTTTCAATGTACATGCAGTATGTTTCCCATTGCCTACACTCATTTTCTCCATTTATAATCAGTGTTGTCATCATATAAGAAGGTATTATGAAAAAATTAGATGTCTCCAGGAAAATGTATCTTAATCATCTATGTAATATCTTTGGAACTAACAGAATACATATGGACGCNGAACATTTACCTTGGTTTCTTGGGTAATTGTCTGGTGCCATGCCCTAGGGAACTTCTATCAGTCCAGGACATCATACATATATGCTTGATTTATGTATATAACATTTGGGCAACATGCTGTAATGAGCAAAGAGATAGTTGTGTCCTCCCCTCAATGGCACAAAGGGCAGAACTAACAGATATGACCAGAAAAGTGAGAATTGGTTTAAGAGAAGCAGAAAACAGAGTGGTGATGTTTGTAGAAAGCATAGTCTGTGTTCACTCCAGCCAGTACAATGTGAAAATTGGTTTGACTAATTTCTTCACCACCAATACCATTACCCCTCCAAAAATATACAGACAGAATTAATTGACTGGTTATTTGATGGAAGTTACCAATATGTTTGTTGACAGCTAGTACAATTTACTAGATGAAATAGCCTTACTAAAATGAAAAATGGATGTTTTACACTGCATCAAAAATGCTTTCTAGAAGGGACTTCTCAAGCAGATCTTGATGCTTGGACTTTAAGGGAGGGATATTTGAGAAGCACAATTTACTGTCAACCTATTTCCCTGAGGCCCTTCAGATAGGATGCTCTGGTATGAGGCCAGAACTTTTCCAGATTAACCTCCCCCCATTCCCCGCATTNAAAGGAATAAATGATAGGTGAGTTGAGTTGGAAGAAGGTTTACAGAAACCAATTAGAATATGGCCAGTTAATTTACTCAAGATAATTTGTTTAAAGAAATAAATATCAAAGTAACTATTTTTTATTATTCTATTGAGGCTGAGTAGTAAAAATTTAATTATACTCTAGAGATCAGGAAAATTTGTATATTTTTTAAATAGGCAAAAGATATAGCTCTCTAAAAGTAACTGGTATATATAATTATGTGCTCTCAACTACTTTATAAATACTTCTTTGTGAGATCTGTTGCTTCTGTGAATTACCTTGCCATTTACCCAAATTTTATATATCACCATGCACTTGTAGAGAATCACAATTCATTATGAATTATTTAACAGAGACTCAGTGCCTGAGGATGTTTTTCAGGTTTATATAGAAGCAAAAGCCACTCGAGTCTTTAAGATTGTAGTTTACCCTACATTTTCATTAAAACCTACAGAATGAGATGTGGAGTCAAGCAACGTCACTTGAGTTTCATTTTAAAAAGGCTTTCAGGGCAGGGACTACATAATATACACTGCTTTTTAAATTTTCCCTTTAGTAGCACTGTGCTGAATCACATTTTGTTGCTTAATTCTGTATTTTATAGTTTTCTTTTTATTTAATGTTTATTTATTTTTTAGAGAGATAGACAGAATGTGAGTGGGGGAGGGATAGAGAGAGAGGGAGACACAGAACCTGAAGCAGGCTCCAGGTTCTGAGCTGTTAGCACAGAGCCTGATGTGGGGCTTGAACCCACGAACCACAAGGTCATGACCTGAACCGAAATCAGATGCTCAACCAACTGAGCCACCTAAGTGCCCCAATATTTTGTGGTTTTCTTTATTTGAATATTATATTCCAGCTCCCTTTATAATCACATAAGGGGACTGGGAGAAATGGAAAGAAAAATGGGAGAGAAATAGAAAAGGTAAGAGAGAACTTAAAACTAGGGTTGCCAGATTTGTCAAATAAAAATACAGGATTCCCAGTTAAATTTGAATTTTTATAACACGTTTGTGGGTGTTAGTGTATCCCAAAAGTATATACTTATACTAAAAAGTTATTGTTTATTTGAAATTCAAATTTCACTGGACTTGCCCTGTACTTTATCTGCCAACCTTATCTAGAACCAACTTCACCT
>NW_027529519.1:36382-37789 GCF_008692635.1 Crocuta crocuta | reverse complement strand
TCGGTCGCAGATTTGTCACCTGCCAACCCTGTGTTAAGAAATAAGAGGAAGATTGTCTCTCCCACCTGCTGTGGTATGGCAGAGAATGACAATTCAGCCTCTCTAAGAAGTTGCCAAAGGGTGGGGAGGAGGTGATCTCTGGTCCTAAAACAGCTACTACTCCTCCCTGCTTTTTCTGGAAAATGTTTGGTGCTGCTTTCAGAGCTTTTTAGAAAAACTGCTGGTACTTGTAGGGGCCACTGAGTTCAAGTGAGTAATTCTCTCCTTACTGAGAGGCTGAGTAGGGAAAGGAAGGAGAGTTTTCTCTTTGACATGCCAAGCAGAGCATTTTGTCTGCTCAGTCCCCTGGGCTAGGGAAGAGAATCAAGATCACTTATTTTTTTCTTACTCCAAAAGTGGAAGGGCTCTGGGATGCTGACTTGATTAGTCACTTTCCAGTTTTATCGTCCCTAATATGGGTCCAAGAACCAAGTGTGATTGCAATCAGTAGCAATCAATGATGTGGGTTTTTTTGTTGTTTTGTTTTATTTTGTTTTGTTTTATTTTTGGTAAAAGACCTTATGTTCTTCTGTTTCATAGGCCAGGCTATCACTGGCTACAGTCTACAGATTGTTCACAGAAAGAGTATTTGTGGTATTTAGAACCTTGGTGCATGTGGCCCATTTCCTTTGTGAGCTATGAGTTAAATCATTCATTTTGTCTGTGGTACAGGGAGGTTTACTTTAAGGAAAGTTACATGGGGAATGACTGATCTATAGTGCAAAATAGAGGCAGACTACCACCAGGACTATTTAAATCCAGCCATCACATCAGGCTTCTCCTAATTCCCTCAAGATGGCACAGAGAATGTACTATCTATGCTCTCCCTTATGTACATAATGTTTCCTGAAAAACAACTGATAATTTGCAAAGGAATAATGCTTCTGTGGATATTATGAAGATCCCCTAAAAGGCAGAAATATACTGGATGTTTCCAGTTGATGTGGCATTGTTAGTTATGCCCTCCCTGAATTTGCCAAGAATCTTAGTAGAGAGGGAAATAGAAACTGAAACAGCGTCATTATCTTCCAGCTTTCTCAGAGACTTTATTTGCTGGACCTTCTACCATCATCAACTTTTTCTAGTGCTTCAGGAAAAAGTAGTTTGTAAATAAGCAGGGAAGACCATGTATTATATTGTAGAGATACAAAGTAATTTAGTCTTGAATTCTTGAATAGCAATTCTAGTTACCATTAAAAATTTACTATATACCAAACACTATTCTACACACTTTATAGCCATTAACTCATTTGATCCTCATATAATCCCATAATGTACAAATGTTATTCTCATTTTGTGTATGAAAATGAGACATAGAGAAACTAAATAACTCATCTAAAGTCATACAGTAAGTGACTAAGGCAGGGT
>NW_027529519.1:27938-36215 GCF_008692635.1 Crocuta crocuta | reverse complement strand
TTGAAACCAAATATCTCTTTCCTTCAAAGCCATCATTTTTTAAAAAAATATATTTATTCATTTTTGAGAGCAAAAGAGTGAGAGAGTACCCACATACAAGCAGGGGAGGGACAGAGAGAGAGGGAGACAGAGATTCCCAACCAGGCTGGGTTGTGCTGACAGAGCTGAAATCAAGAGTCTGTGCTGACAGAGCTGAAATCAAGAGTCATGCTTAACCAGCTGAGCCAACCAGGTGCCCCATCGGAGCCCTCACTTAACTATGCTATATAAAACTACAATAGGATTGTTAAATACAATTTCTACATGATCTAGTTGGATCTGTGAGAACCTGGAAGGTAGTTCCACTAAGCCCCCAGGGAGTGTTTATGATGAGGCTCCAGTGTATACCACACTCCCAGTTTCAGTAGCATTAGTGTTTTCCTCTAGTCAATCTCAGAGAGCCTTTCCGATGAAGACAGAAAATGAGAGAATTTTGGTCAATTGACAAAGCCAAATTACATGGTACATTTTATGGGTAACATTAGAAGCTACATAAGAAATTAATTAGCCATTCATTAAGTGCCTGATCTGAATAGTAAGTATTTAAGGCTTCAATTTAATTTTCTCACTGAAGGCTAGCTTTTATTTTTAATAATAATTTCTATGTAAAAATCTTTTAACAGCAAAGTGTATGATGCACAATATAGGTTTTAGAACCAACCAGAATAGAAATAAATTAGACATGCTATTGATATTGTACTACACAATTTCAAGGGGAAAATCTCTTCCCTCAAAAAACTAGAATGTAGACACATACTATTTAAAAGACTAACCACTTTAATGAGAGCCCTGGCCAGGAAGGTATCAGTTTAGGCTCATGGAATAGATTCTAAGTAGTCAGCTACAAATTCATGTAGGAACTTATTTTGATACAACTTTAAAGTATGCAGTTTCCATCCTTGTATAATAAAATCTGCCTAGTCCCCCTGCCATCCCCCAGTGGGAGCATGCATTCTGGTGTCACACAGATCTGAATTTAACTCCATGGGGTGAATGACCAGGAGGTGGGTCACTTAATATTTCTATGCCTCAATTTCACAAAAATAATGAGGACAATAAAACCCATTATACAGTGTAGCTGCTATTATCCCCATGAGAGAAAAGCCTTCATCAGTATTGAAAACATTATCAAAATATTATTATGACCAAGAGTGGAGGAATTTGAGGAGGGATGCCTTTCCTTAGTATAAAGTTTATTTTAATATTAACTACTCAGAAAGCTTGAGGTAAATGAGGAAGAATTAAATTCTACTGCAGGACAGAGATGAAAGGACTCCCTAGACATAGTATTACTTACAGATGACAAAACTCAAGCTCTGAGAGGGGTAGTGACTTGCTTAAGGTCAAATAACTAGAGGTGTAAAGCCTCACTTTGGTATGGAAGTACCATGTTCCTATTTCTTGCTAACTCACACTCAATTGTTCAAGGCTTCCCAGTAACTAAGACTCTAAATTTCAGGTGGTCATTCCTTAAGTATCTTCTTTCTTCCTGGGTAAATTGAAGATAAAATATTTAATTTTCCCCTCTCATACCAGATTGTACATAATTAAAATGGTGACAATTCAAGTTTATAGTAATAAATATTGTCATATTTTACCGGTGAAACTATAAAGTTTATGAAATCAGACATAACAATTCAAATGTATCTCCAGACTCTTATGAGTGACAGCTATGAGTAAAAGGATATTTTAAAATTATATTAAAGAGGTCCGTTGGAATAGCCAAATTATGGAAAGAGCCCAAATGTCCACCAACAACTGATGAATAGATAAAGAGGATGTAGTGTATACACTGTGGACTATTACTCAGAGGGAGGGAGACAGAGAATCCCAAGCTGTCTTCCTTGGTCTGACAGTGCAGCCCAGAATTGTTTTGGACAGAATCTGGAGAAATGACAGCTGTCAGCGCAGAGCCTGACTAGGATCTCTAACCCACGAACTGTGAGATTATGACCTCAACCAAAACCAAGAGTTGAACATTTAACCAACTGAGCCCCCAGGCACTCCTAGATATTACCAATTCTAAGTGTGGTAAAAGACCTTTACTGCTGTTGAGTTTGGTTTTTTTTGGACAGAATATGGAGAAATGTAAAAGAAACTTACTAGTTGACTTTCTAGAATCACTTTTCTATCATACTTATTTCCATATGCTTTGTATTATTATGTAAAACTTTGAGTAACTTGTCCCAAGTATATAAGATGGCAACAAACATTGGAAAGCACTGAAATGAACTGAAGGCCTGGCCTGCCTCACGTTAAAAATGTTTCTATGTATTGTTCCTTACATGGCCCTGTAGTAAGTCAAATAACTGCTGATAGTAGATATGCAGGGGATCGAGAAGCAGTGAGAGAGAGTAAATGAAAGAATATTTACTCATATATGTTAATATTACATTCTTTTCAGAGCAATCCATAATTTGACATGAATTAAGAAATTGTGTTTAAGCAACATTGAGAGCAGAGGCAATATCAGACCTGTATTTGCTGCCTTCTGATGGAGAAGAATGCTGTTATTTCTGTATTTCCATGGTTCCCAAGCAGGAGTTCATATCAAAAACCTCTGTCAGAATAATTTGAAAAAAGCAAATGCTCAAGACCCACTCTAGGAGATTCTGACTGGGAACCACTGGCCTATCTGAAGCTGAGATTCTCGGTGTATACTAGAAATCTCAGAGACAGTTTACTTTTTTTTTTTCCCAGAAGTAGAAAAACGTTAAGTATATGTGTTGGGAAAGTAGAGATTTGTCTCAATATGGAGTGATTTTCAGGAAAAATATCCCAGACCAAAACTATGTCCTATGGACAAGTCTACCACATTCCTTGAAATTCCCGTTATTAGAGTCATTCCTCTGGAGTTAACCAGAAATCACCTGTTCACATGCATATTATAAGCTAAGTAATGCATTAAACCAGTAATTAACACTTTACCACAGATGAGATTAGGGCTCACGTTAATCCCAAGGGAAATGAGGCACAAGGTGGGTAAATTATTTTTAATGGCTTTGAGAGAGAGAGGGAGAGTTTTGTAATATGCGGAGTTTTTCTCAAGGAAAACAAAGCCAGATATAGCCCTTATGTAAGAGGAGAGCCTTAAGGGCAACATTGGAAGGGCGAGTGGAAGGAGGACCTGGACAGGGCAAAATACACTTTGCCAGAGGTTATCCAATTGCCCTTGATGAAGGGATCCTGCTTCTCACACTCTTACAGGCTCAAGTATCTTTTGCTCAGAATGACCCACCACTGACCCTGGTTCANGTTACAGGGTATTAAACAGCTGATTGATTTGGCCTGTTTAGTGAAGAGAAACACACACACACACACACTCAAAGCAACTGTCAATTCAGAGAAAAAAGTTAAGCTATGCTAGACTGATGGAGAAACAACTTTCTGGTTTTTTGCAAATGCTGTTTTCTGTTTGCTCACCTGAATCTCAACCAGAGTTGTGGGTCCTACTAAGTCCTCTGATGAATAGAACTGACTCTTGGGAGAAAGAAAAATACTGTCAGAACTTTTCAATATGCTGAAAATGCAAGCTCAGAGATCTAGGGTGAAGGTGGGATAGAGGAGTTGGGGGAAATGGTCATGTAGATTTGGTTTTTTTAAGTTAACTGAAAAATGGTGAAATGGTGATAGTTCTGGTCTTGGTTGTAAAAAGAAGTTTTGCAACATCTGTAATGATGAACTCTACTGTGAATTTATCTTCCTTTCCAGATATCAATAAAGCCCATTTGTCCAGATGTCCTGAGCAGCATACGGTTAAGAGACTATATTCCTTTTAAAAATGTGGTTTCCTTTCATCTGCTCTTGGATCATCCAGTTGCTCTTAAATATTGGATTTTCTTATTTTTTATATTTGGCCATGTAAACGAGGGATTAAAGTATATATCAGGTCTAAGCAGTTGGATTTAAACCCAGCGAAGTGCGTGAACTCTGCCTCTCATTCCCCTTCTCACCCCAAAGTTAACATGTATTCCTAAAGCAGCACTAATGTTTTCAACTAAGAAAGTCTGTTAAAGTGGCATGAGTAGGAACCACTTTCTTAAGGGAAGCCCAGAAGCCAGGACTGAAGTCTTAGAAGAAAATATAGTGGAATTCAAATCTAGTCAGTATGGATTTACTGGAAGTATGCTCAAACTTCCCTAAACCTCCAAGATCTTAACAGTCTTGGTGGCAAAGGAAGGTGAGATACAGTGATTTAAAAAAAAAATAATACCATATTATACCTTTGTAAACTAAATCTATCAACCAAATAATGAAATTAATTTCTTTCTTCTCTGGCATAGCAGTTTCTTCCTGTACAGTTCAGTGCTATGCTGCAGCCATTTTTGAAAGGACTCTTTAGCCTTTATCTTATGACCTTTTGGAGTGGTTGATTCACAGATTCTACTTTCACATTTTAAGACCCTTAGTACAGTGGTTCTCAAAGTTTGGCCTCTGGACCAGCACCACCAGTATCACTCAGGAACTTGTTAGAAGTACCAATTCTTGGTTGCCACCCCAGAACTACTAAATCAGAAACTCAAATTAGGGAGGGAGCGCTGGTTGTGGGAGCAAGCATTTCTGATGCATGCACCAAGTTGAAAAGCGACTGCTTTAGTACATCCTTTAGCTATATACCATCCTTGAAGGTGCTCTTTTGTCCCCCCTGTAGCACATACTACATGTCCCCATGTCAGGCACATGCATTTATGTACGTTATTCTCTGCATTAAGTTCTTAGAGGATATAGACTTGACGAAGGTATTTAAGACTCTCTTTCATAATAAAAATAAACTATAAACTATGAAAGCATGTCCTTGGGCATTGATAAAAGCTAATCCCCTGACTCCCCTATTCCAACACCGTAAAGCCCTAAAAATTTAGAAATACATGTAGCCCTGGTTTTGATTATAGAGTTAGTTACATTTCCTTGCTTTGCATATGTATCATGTTAGTGAATTGGAAACTTAAGCAATTTGTTCCTTACATCTCAATATACAGTCAAGTAGCATTTTGGGGCTGTCTTCACAAAATTCTTTCTTGGCAAGTTAGTGGTGGCAGAATAGTGCCATGGTTTGGAGTACTGTAACAGCATTCTGCAGTAAGTTTCCCTAAGATGATGGCTTGCAATTTACTAAATCTTTCTGCAGAAATTTCAGATCTGGAAACCTGGGCAAGATTTCTCAGAAAGGACATAAGTTGTAGTTGGTAATGGAGAATGCTGTATGAATCCCTCTCCTGGTAGGGTTTATAGACTGAGATAACTTTGTAGACAATTTGAGAACTTTTGTTGTTTTGCTACCAGATTGGTCTACTCAGTTAACTTGGTCAACTTAATAATAAAAAGGAAACTTTGTCAAACCAGTCGTTTGACTAAGTTAACTCTTGATTAACTATATGCTTGCTTATTTCATTCGAGACACATAGCCTCAAGGTACAGCCTAAATTTGATATATTCCTAGTAAGAAACTAAGGAAACACTAACATCTGCAAGCCACATGAATATAATTTTATGTTTGGTTAATGGGCTTCAGATGAAACTTAATCATTTGAGTCACAGGAAGCACCAAACTTTTTATAGTCTAGTACACTTCACCTACATTTCTTTTAACCTGCACCCAAGTTGACTAAACCCAGGTTTGCTGTGGTCTGGTACATAACATTATAAGTGTACATGTCATATGATAAATGGTCTGCTCTCTCTAGGTTGAGTTTCAGTATTTACAAGGGAACTTTAAGTTGTCTTAGCTCTCTTTATTCTTATTTTAAACAAACCAAACCTGGATTGCTTTCTGGAGCTGCATAGTATATTGCAGAAAACATGAGCCTCGAAGTCACTCAGACCTAGGTTTTAACCCTAACTCTGTCCCTTTCTGGGTGACGCTAGGCAAATTACTTAACCTATCTGAGCCTCAGGTTTTCTCATCGGTAAAATTAAGGATAGTAACGCCTTACAGGATACAGTGCCTGGTGTCTAAGAAGTGCTCTGTAAATGTTAGTTACCCCTTTCAGGACAAAGGAATCTATGCTTGAGAATTGAAATTAATATCCATAAACATGGAGTTGTCCTAGTGACCTGGGGGCATTATACTGTTTGTCTTCCTGACAGAATTAGCCATGAGCTTGATGTATGGTAATATATAAGCTGTTGAACAGAGGGGCAGAGAAGAGGAAAGAGCCTGAGGGTGGCATCTCTGTGACCTGCTTTAATAACAAGGATAAAAATAAGAGTTTGGATTCAATGAAGAAAACAATACCAAATGGTAAAATAGAAGTACAGAATTCTGAGGGAAGAAGTAAAAACTAGAATTAGGAGGAGGGGAAAAGATATCTTTATAATTGAATTAAGGTAGAATTCAGAAATCACTGTAATACAGTGCATATCATAAGTACTATAAAATAGGTATGAATGACAGTGAGGGTTGTGGGAGAGAAGTAGGAAAAGACATATTAAAATTATTCTGATTAAGAAGATTGGGGGGCAGTTTCTAGAAGCTTTCTCCTTACAACATGTCAGCTCCTCTAGCTAGGAGACAAGTCTGCATTTGCAACATACATAATTGATTATTTACTCAGGTGACCATCTTCTGAATGATGATCTTTATCTAACTTATACAACAAAAGAGTGAAGGAAAATTATTGGCAATAGGAACCTAAAGATATTCATGCCTCACTTTTTTTTTATTTTTGAGACAGTACTATTTTCTAATTGTGCTCTGACTTTGACGGAAAGAAGATAACATGAAATCCACTAAACCACTGTTGATAATTATTTTTGTGGAAGATGAAATATGTAACTATGATATCAATTCATGCCACACCTTTTTTTATGCCTTACTTTTTTAACACCACCCAAAAGTACCTAACGTTAAGGGAATAACAAATTTGATAAATAAATTAGGATAAGTAGTCACTCTACACCTATTAGTCAACCAACAGTAGAAACCATAACTGTGAGCTATTTGATCCATGATAATCAAAGTAAATAACTTTATATAATTTTTACCATTTTTTCAAGTTTTATGTTTATCAACCACATTTGAAAGGAAACTTTAAGGTATTAACATTTTTGTTGCTTCCATTGATCTATTTTCTGTAGTCATTTCTTCTTTAATTAAAAAGAAATATTCTGGACAGCTTCTACTTTATGAAAGTAGATCTGAATATTTTTTAGATACATTAATAGTTGCTAACAACAAATTTGAAAACCAAGAAATTTTTGAGAAAGTTCTGCTGAGGAAGTGTCTAGATACCTAACAATTCTCACTGGAATTTTGTTCTTAACAGAATTCCAAATTCTGGGATTATGTTTATTCTTCACTTTTGCCACTTGATCTTCAATGGTATGTAAACAGTCTGTAATAAAGTAACACTAATGCTCTTGGAATGCCATGAAAAATCTCATTTTAGTCCATTATGTCATAGGGTTAGTACTCATGTACATAAGATGCTAAACATCTGGATATTTGACATTTGAATGTTATGGCACCACATTGATATTGCCAATGTGCATGTTCATAATTTAAGAACCTTAATGGATGTGACAGCAGTAGAGAACAACATCAATATTTGTTGTGTTTGTACACCATTCCAGTCTTAGCAAGGTAGAATAAAATAATATACCAGGCAAGGATATCAGTGCCACTGACTATTTAAGGGCAGAAATAGGGACCTCAGGACCACTTACAGAAATAAAAGGGCCTGATTTTCTTAGATACAGGAGTATCTAAACCTAACTATCCATATGTGAGGTTGTTTCAGACAGATGCTAAATCAAATAAGTTTGATCGGTAACTGCTGTGCTGTGGTTCCATTAAGAAAATAATTTTACTAGGGGTGCCTGGGCGGCTCAGTCAGTTAAGCATCCAACTTCAGCTCAGGTCGTGTTCTCACGGTTCAGGACTTTTGAGCCCCACATCGGTTCTCTGCTGTCAGCACAGAGCCCGCTTCAGATCTTCTGTCTCCCTCTCTCTGCCCCTACCCCCATCTCTGAAAAATAAATAAACATAATATTTTTTAAAATATCCGACTCAACAAATAGCGAAAGGCAGTATTATATATACATTAAATATATGGGATGTGGATTTTCTGGATTTACATCGAGATTTATCTCAGCCACTTAAGTACCTATGTGACCTTGGCATGTGACCTCTCAATTTTCTCATCGATACAGTGGGTATAATAATAATACTCCGTCCATAGAGTAATAGTGAGGATTAACTAAATTTATATATGTTAAATTTCTTGGTACAGAATCTAT
>NW_027529519.1:26815-27723 GCF_008692635.1 Crocuta crocuta | reverse complement strand
TATGTTTATTGGTTTTATTAGTTATTTGTGTGTATGGGTCTTTGTTGTGGAGTAACGGTGACAATTATCAACATTATTTTTAAAAATTGAGATTGATTCATTTCCTTTTTAAAACAATCATTATTTGTATTGCTCTAATCTCTATTAAGAAAATAGCATTGGGGTGCCTGGGTGACTCAGTTGGTTTAGTGTCTGACTCTTGATTTTGACTTAGGTCATGATCTCACAGTTTGTGGGATTGACCCTGCATCAGGCTCTGCACTGACAGTGTGGACCCTGCTTGAGATTCTCTCTCTCTCCTTCTCTGCCTCTCTCCCACTTGTGCTCTCTCTATCTTTGTCTCTCTCTGCCTCTCTATCTCAAAATAAATACACTTAAAAAAAAGAAAATTGTATTTCTCTATAATCTTTGATTAGAATCACACCCCTCTTAAAATATGAACTATCAGTTAAGAAGCACAAGATTGATACAGATCCATGCTGCACACTGCTCTTTAGTCAGCCACCAAGCAACTAGATATAAATAATTTGTAAATTAAACCTCACCTTTTGTCAGAGGATTTGAGGTAATTTAAAGAATTAATACTTCTCCCCACAAGTGTCAGNATGTGGAAACTAATTTGACAATAAACTATTTGTAAAAAAAAAAATTAAGGAACTGGAAGTCCAAATATTTTAAAATAAAACACCTTCAGATAAAAAAAATAAAAATTAAAATTAAAAAAAATAAAAATAAAATAAAGTATTAATACTTATTGTTATGTGTATTAGGTGAGAGATCAGAAACTAGTTAGGAGAAGAATAAAGATCATTATACCAATAACCTAAGATAAGAAAATAAGTTCAGGTGGTTTTTCTGGAATCTGAGGCCAAAACTTAAAAAAAGGAAAAAGAAGGAAACCACTCCAC
>NW_027529519.1:26513-26763 GCF_008692635.1 Crocuta crocuta | reverse complement strand
AGAGCATATATATATATATATATATATATATATATATATATATATACATTTATAGAGAACTATATTTTTATAGGAAAGAAAACTGTCATATCTTGATTGGTTAAGCCCAACCAAATAAAGCCTTAATTTACTGGGGGGTTTGTTACAAAAATAACTAGTAGGACAATAAAGGAAATAACAAAGCAATCTTTTTTTAAAATTTTTTTAATGTTTTATTTATTTCTAGGAGAGAGAGAGAGACAGCATGAGC
>NW_027529519.1:25828-26396 GCF_008692635.1 Crocuta crocuta | reverse complement strand
AGCAGGTAGGCACACATTCAGCAGGGTTTAACAAATCCTTTGTCTATTTTAACCCTCAAGACTGACTCTGCAAAATATACAAATAAGCAAAATTTCCTCTGCCATCTCCCCCTCTCTTGTTGCCTCTTCCTTCACTTTTTCCTTCCTCCCTTCCTTTCTTCTTCATTTCTTTGATTTGGTAGAGTCCTTCCTAGTTTTCTCACCTGAGGAACCCTATCCAATCCAATAGTAAATTGGCCTATATCTTCTGCCTTTCTCTTCTCTACTTATAAGACAGCAAATAGACTCAGCCATTTTAGAAAGCTTTCCAGCCAAAGTGGAAAAAAAAGTTTTTAGTTACCTCACAGTTAACTTAAACATTTAGTCAAATAGGACTTTCTATTAATTGCTAAGTCCCTTACCAGCACTGTCAATACAGTAAGAATAAAACGCCATCTGAAGGGACTTTCTGGTATAACAAAACTATTCTATATTTTGACTTGTGGTAGTTACATGACTGCATGTGTTTGTCTAAACTAGTAGAAATATACACTACAACAGGTACATTTTATTAACAAAAATTATGCTT
>NW_027529519.1:24825-25687 GCF_008692635.1 Crocuta crocuta | reverse complement strand
CCATGCCAGTTCCATTTTTTTTCTTCTTGGTGGTTAGAAATGGAGGAATTTGAAAGATATGTAGATGGATGGATGGATAGGGAGCCAAAATTCTATAGAGATAAAATTATGTAATTATAGAAAAGCACTGAGACTGAGCTCCTAGAAGTAGAATTTCAGGCTCAGCCACACCTTGAGCTACAGTCCTCTTCCAAGCGATACGAGTAAGGTTACTTTCTCTTTCTGGAGGTTGTTTCTGCCTATATAAACCTAAAGGGGTAGACTAGAATCTCATTAAGCTCGGGCAATTCTCTGTTGAAGTGACCTGATTGGGAGGGAGGGTGAGAGGAGCAGTTAGGGAGATTTGTTTAAGTGTCAGAAAGTAAATCATCTGTCACAAAAACAGGTGGAATGGATAATGTCATGTGAAATTTGAGAAACATCTGTTCACTTATAGCAGTGTCTGGGTCAAGATGGAGCCACCTGGGTGAAGTGATGTATCAGGTTGCCGAAATCAGTATCTCATTGACCCAAGACATTTTGACCAGCATAAAAAGAAACTATTATCAGTTTTATAGTTTTTAGGGTTGTTTTCACTTTGCTTAATTTCTGGGAATTGTTTTTCCAGAGCTAGTGGAAGAAGAGGGAAAGTGAATTAATAAAGTTATTCTCAGCATAAGAGAAGTATATGCATTTTAGAAGAGTAAAGATTGCTTCTAAGATGAGTAGTTATTTTATGAATATTTTATTGTCCTCTTTTCCTCTAATTGCTTGCTCAAATAGATCTCTATCAATTAGAGAAAAGAGAAAAACCTGTATCATTGATTGCAACAGTATAGAATGTGAAAGAGTAATTAATTCAGCAATACTGAATATGTTATAA
>NW_027529519.1:21872-24791 GCF_008692635.1 Crocuta crocuta | reverse complement strand
AAAATAGTAAACTAAATAAGATGAGATTTTGAAAAAGAAATAATAGGAGCCAAAGCAAACCATGTTCTCTGGTTGAACTTGGTTGTCTTCAAACTATAAATAACATCTATAAATGAAACCTACCAGATAAGATTCTCCAACTATAAATTAGAGTACTTTTATGTCAATGACTTCTGAGTAATTGTATATAGCCAGTATCAGCATGGCTTTAGTGATTCACCCAACAAGGGTGTAATTAAGATAAAATCTGGCTTGAACTTAAAGAACAGCAGCAACTGAGAAGACTGCATATATCTCAGAAACACACATATGTTCCTTAACAGAGTACAGGGACCCAGGCTTCTATTAGAAAATNTATGGTGTTCAGTTAACAGTGACATGCATACGTATAATTCTTTGAACTACCTTGTTTGGTGTTCCTATAATCATATGTTTGACTGTGAAACTTTCTGAAGGACCGATGTGGGGAGTTGGGGATCCCTTGCCCCATAGAATGCTTGTGGAGAATAATAAAACTTGTTGATAGTAATTTTTAATAGCCTAGTTGACCCTGAACTTCTTGAAGGTGAAGTCCTAGACTTAATTTGTTTTTGAGCCTTAAGCACTGCACCTTGCATTGAATGAATTAGTTATTTGATTTTTTATTCTTTTAGTCACTGCTATGTGTCAGGCACTCTGCTACTCCTTTCATGTATGTTCCTTCTTTTGAACTCCAAAACATTCCTGTGAGAATTCCTATTTTACAGATGAGGAAATGGAGACTCAGGGAGGTCAAGTAACTTGCCTAATGGTTGGTCACATAGTTAGGTAATGGTAAAAATCTAAAATTCAAAACCAACATACTCTTTATACCATAGTAGAACTTGCTTCACTGTCCAAAAATATTAAATATATATTTATGTGTCCCTCTAAAACATTACTAACAATTATTAAACTGTTTCTTTTCCTAAACTGTTCTGTTAAGACTAGAGGAATTTCATACTTAATGCTCCCACAGTCATTTTTTAATTTATTTTAATTTTTAAGTAACAGCTTTTATGAGATAAATTTCACATAACATTTACCCTTTAAAAGTGTATAATTTGGGAGGTTTTAGTATTTTCACAAATTGATGCAACTATGGTCATTAGTTGATTCCAGAACATTTATGACCCACAAAATAAATCCTATACACATCAGCAATCATTACCCATTCTCCCTCTTTCCAGACACTGGCAACTACTACTGTACTGACTCAGAATATTTGCATATTCTGGAAATTTCACATAAATGGAATAAAAAATGTGTCACCTTGTGTAACTAGTTACTTTCACTTAGTATATTATTTTTTATGGCTCATCACATTGTGGTATGAATCAGTGGATCATCTTTTTATGGCTGAATAATATCTCATTGTAGAGTCATATGATTTTGTTTATTCAGTCTTCAGTTTTCAGGGACATTTGGATTGTTTCAATGATTGTGACTCTTATGAATAATGTTGCTATGATGATTCATGTACAAGTTCTCGCGTGGATATATGTCTTCAATTCTAGTGGGTGTACATTTTGGGATGGAGTTGCTAGGTTATATAATAACTGCATGTGACTTTTTGAGGAACTGTAAGACTTTTCACAGTGACTGTACCATTTTCCATTCTCATTAACAGAGATGAAAGTTCTGATTTCTTTCCATCCTCTCCAACACCCCTTTCCATTTAAAAAAATTATAGCCATCCTTGTGGATATAGAGTAGTATTTCACTATGGTTTTAATTTGTGTTTTCTTAATGACTAATGATATTGAGTATATTCTCATGTGCTTTGTAGACCACTTGTGTATCTTCTTTGGGTAAATGTCTATTTATAATACTTTGCTAATACAAATTCCTGATCAGATACATGATTTTCAAATATTTTCTCTTATTTTGTGAGTTTTCTTTTCATTTAATTTTGATAAAGTCTGGTTTATCTATATTTTCTTTAGTTGCTCTAAGAAATCATTAGCTAATCCTATGTTACAAAGATTTACCCATATGTTTTTTCTTAAGAGTTTTATAGTTTTAGCTCTTACATTTAGGTAGGTGAGACATTTCAAGTTAGTTTTTGTATATGGTATGAGGGAGAGGTACAACTTCATTCTTTTGAAGGTGGTTTCACACCATTTGTTAAAAAGACATTCCTTCTTCATAATTGTCTTGACACTCTTGTCAAAAATCATTTGACCATAAATATAAATGTAAGAGTTTATTTAAGTTATTTTCATCTAATTCTTTTTTCATGCCTGCGATGAATTTAATTTAGATATTTGAGTTTCACACTAAATGAAATGGTGATAAGATACAAACCATCTTTACTTGCTGTAAAATAGTTATTGAAACAATTTTGTCATCAAGAAAGAAAAGTGAATAGTTTCTACCTTTGAAAATAAATATCCTTGGGTCTTTGTTACAGTAAATTATTCTCTACTATAGTTTAACCTTAACTATGAAATGGATTACCCAAGAGCTAGTTTTGAATAAGGTTATATATAAATGTCACCATTGACTGCCTTGTATTAAATGCAAGAAAAATTTCTTTTTGGTTAGCCACTAAAATTACAAAGAGGCAAAGAAAAACCAGCCAGATAATTAGCCTATACAATTCAATAGAAGCATAAGACATTTGTAAAAACAAATAAGAATAAAAGGAAGGTTCTCACTCATCTCCAAAATAAAGAAGAAATACATTTTTTAGTCTCTGAAGTGCTGTTCTTCTCATGATCTTCTTTGAGATTTGTTTCAAAGAATAACAATGGGTGACAGAATATTTTGATATTATGATATGGATCATTTCATGTCCTAACTATACAGAGAAAAACTTGGTTTTAAAATGGGTGTGCTCCTCACTTTAGCTCTCCTAAGACAGCATTTACAATGAATACAATTAGCGAAAGATGTTAA
>NW_027529519.1:11450-21299 GCF_008692635.1 Crocuta crocuta | reverse complement strand
TGTTAAAACCAGGGTAGAGGGGCTTGTGCTTATTTGTGTTCTTAAAGCATTTCAGCAAGTTGAATAAATTTGTTTCCAGTGGATAATACATTTGTGTAAGTGGGGCCCTACATAGTATTAGTAAATTCATATTTAACTGTCCTTAAATATTTCAAATGATGAGTGACTGGTTTTAAAATTAGGAAGTAAGTCATTAAAAAGTTAAGAAGTAGCAGAAGAGATTATATTCCATGTATCTTGCAGAATAGGTCTGGGAAAAACACCAATATTGTAGAATAATAGTTAAACTATGGGATGATAAGATATATGATTTATATGACTTTTATGAATCCTGAGCCCAGGCTTTTATACCATATTGAGTACATTTCCTGAAAGGCAAAAAGGAAAGTCACTATGAAGATACTAGGGGTGAATCTAAGGATTCTGAAGTTACAAAAGGTAAAATAACAGTTGTATTATTAAATATTGTTACTATCAGGGAATAGAGAATTTTGTTAAAACACCCTCTATTTAGACCCAAACTTCAAACTTTTAGATAGTAACACACACACACACACACACACACACACACACACACACACACACGTTTTAGAAGTCTCTGTGAAAGAAAACAACTCATTCCCACGTGTTATCATTCTAATTGTCAGAGTTCTTGATGTTTAGTCAAAAATCTTTCCTGCTTTAATTAGAGCCAATTTTCTTTCTGTCAGTTTCCTGCAGTCACAGCAGCACCCATGACCCTGTGTATGTTTGAAGACATTCTTTCAGGTTACCATTGAACCTTCTCTTCACTCAGTTAATAACCCTAGCATCTCTAAACTTTCCTGGATTCATTTGTCATCACTTCAGTTATTTCTGTTATTCTTTGTAAAAGAGTGTTATTCTCTTTAAAAGATAATAATGCTCAAATTGACTTAAATGGAGTCTTTTTAGGAGTGTCCGTGTTTTTGTTTTTGTTTTTTGTTTTTACTTTTTCAGATGAAAGAGATAACCTAAAATTTCAGAATTCAATCTGGGAGACTTCCATTTGTCACTCTGACGTTTCTCAGACTATTTTTTTCTCACCATCCGTGTATGATCATGTCTAAAAATTATATTAGCAAAGCTTATGCCAAATCATTTTTCAGAGGCTGTTGCCATTGGAGTCAATTTGGTCATTAACCCAGGAGAATAACATGTTTAATCAAATCAAGTCACTTTTTGCAAGAGAACTATCTTCTAAGCTTTCCTTTATCCATGGTCAGTCAATGTCATGCATAAACATATAAAGTTGTAATTTTGATGGAGACTTAAAAATTAGATTAAAAAGGTCTTTCTCTATTGCTATAACTTTACACACACACACACACACACACACTTCAGTAATATGATGAATTTAATTTATACAACTGAAGGGGCAGAGGTTAGAGCTACACGTTCTTAAAGAAAGTATGACACAGTTCTTGGTGATGTTTAGCTTCAAAAATCTAAATAAGACAGAGACAAAACACATATATTTAGTTTGTGATGCTGTGTAGTATATCAAGTTACCTCANGCTGCTATGAACATTGGGGTACATGTGCTCCTATGCATCAGCATTTCTGTATCCCTTGGGTAAATTCCTAGCAGTGCTATTGCTGGGTCATAGGGGAGTTCTATTGTTAGTTTCCTGAGGAACCTCCACACTGTTTTCCAGAGGGGCTGTACCAGTTTATATTCCCACCAACAGTGTAGGAGGGTGCCCGTTTCTCCACATCCTCGCCATTGAGCTTGAAGTTTCTAAATCTTTTACAATTAAAAGGAATAAACTCAGTGTAATTATTGGAAAAACTCTGAAACCTTCAAATATATCAAGGAGAAGATATTTATATAAAATCACTATTTATTTTAGCTGGTTGCAAGGACTTATCAAGCCATCCAAAGTTTAATGAATATATATCTATAAAGTGAAACACACATATGCGCATGCACACATATGTATGGCTCTCAATACCTGAATGGTCTTATTGGTGCAATTTGGTACTTAAGCTTCTTGGGGTAGAAAAGCTAGTTTCCATTTGCCTTTCTGTAAGACAAGGCTTGGTCAGGCCAGAGTTAATTCAGGAGACCGAAACTAGATCATTTAGGCCGTCTGAATTTTGCTGACCTGCTAGTAAATGTTACAGATGCTAGTAACTAGTAAGATGAATTGCTTTGGCTACAGACTTTGCCCATTCTCCAAGGAAAGCCAATCTTTCCCCTCCCCTCTGCTCCCCTTCTCTCCTCTTTCCCTTCCCTCCTCCTCCTCCTCTTTTGCCCTGTTCTCCTTCTTCCTTCATGTCCTCTTCCTCCTCATCCTCATCCTCCTCTTCTTTCTTCTTTTTCTCCCCTTGACTATTTCCCCTTCCCTCTTTGTCCCCTTCTCTCCAGCCCCCACCCCTCAATTTGCCCTGGAACACAGCCTACATCTAATAACCCTATCAACACTACCACCCACCTTTACCCAGTCAAAGTGTATGGGTCTTCTGTTCTACACAGCTCCTCCTTAGGCTCCGCTTGGGAGATTTTTTCCTCTTCAAGATTGCCTTAAATGTCTATTTTAATCTGTGAATCTCTCCTGCATTTAAATGCTTGTTGTACTCTATAACAGCTAAAATATTTTGCAGGGGTTCCATTTCGGCAAGACAATTTAAAACAATTTCACTATCTCTCAACGTCCACACCTGGAGTGGTAAACTGGGGAGAGTGAGAGGAGAAATAGTGGAGGGTAGCAGTGTTCCTTGGAGAGAAAGCTTAATTTTTGCAGGTACAGCAACCTTCTTAAGGAAGCCCCTGAGCTCATACTCTTTCAAGTCCTGCCCCCAAAATACGTAGGAATTTTCCGACTTCTCATAGTTCACAGTGGAATAAATGTGTAGTGTTTGATAAATAAGAACAAGTTATAAATCATCTCGCTGACAATGAATCATGACCAAAACAACAGTGAAGACCCTTGGAACCAGAGTACTTGGGTTTGGTGAAAGCTCAGGTGTTGCCTTAAAGAGGTAGTGGATTTTTTTTATAATTGTCTTGCTGAAGTGGAAATTTTGCAATATTTCAGCAGCTGTTAAGGATGCAACAAACATTTAAACGCACACAAATGGCAAAGGCTGCTGAGCTACTACTTTGAGGCTGAAAGGAATTGGATTTTGTGTATTAATAAATAAAATTGCTGCCTTTGCTACCTTTCTTTGAAGCCCTCTAGCTCTATTTCTGTATTTGTCAAAGACATTAAGGAAAAAGATACTGGTCTTATGGCCTTGTAATCATTGCTATGGCAAGATGATCTTTTCTTCAATTACATTCTGTTAACACAGCCATTTGTCAGTCAATTCAGGGAAAAGCCAATTCATTCAGTTATTTTGTTTTCAAAGTTTGGCCCAAGGAACACTGCTTAGCCTGGGGAATACTCCAGGTGGCATAGCTCTCAAAAAATGTTAAGTCAGTCACTTAAAACAAAGTAAAAAGTAATCAATAAAAACAGCATATTTTTTCATATGTTTTAATTTCTGTTATGAAGTCCCAAATGAATATGTTTCTTGCCTTAAATAGATTTTATTATTGATAAAAAGTTATTGAATAATGATGAAATTAAAGCTAGAAGTTTATTGAATAATCATAAAAATTTTGGTATGTACATATAAAATTATATGTAAATACATCAAAAATATATTCTAAAAGCTGAATTGATAGAATTATAAGGAGATATTGATCCCTCCACAATCACAATGAAAGTTTTTGATGTCTCAGAATTTTACAGATCTAGCTGACAAAAATTAAAAATTCAACTAGCAAGTTTGATTTCTTAGAAATATATAGGATTCTTCAATCACCTATTAGAGAATAAACATTCTTTCCTAAAACGTAAGAGATATTTACTTGGCCATAAAGAAAATCTTAAACACTAAAGAATCTGTATCCTATAGAACATACTCTCTGACCAAAATTCAGTACAATTTAGAAAGCAACATGGAGTGTCTGGGTGGCTCCGTTAGTTAAGCGTCCAACTTCGGCTCAGGTCATGATCTCATGGTTTGTGGGTTGGAGCCCTGCATCAGTCTCTGTGCTGACAGATCAGAGCCTGGAGCCTGCTTCAGATCCTGTATCTCCCTTTCTCTCTGTCCCTCCCCCGCTCATGCTCTGTCTCTCTCTTCAAAATGAATAAACATTGAAAAAAGCAAAAACAAAATCCTCATATATTTAGAAATTGAATGAATGCATATGTAAATAATTCATAGAGCAATAAATATTTTAACATATATTAAAATATTTATTCAGATATTTATCCAATCCAATTATACTTTTGATTGAATAGGAAGAGTATTTTGAACTTTATATGCATATCAAATAATAGTAATAAACCCAATGCATAATAATTCATAAATACTTGGTTAATTGGAAAAAGTGTGTTGTGAAAACAAATTAATATAATAAGCAGTAGGGAAAAGATTATTTGATGTACTTAGAAAAACAATTTTTGTAAAGTCCTTTGGCAGCACTAGATTTTCTATCACTCAATTCCTAGCACAATGCTTTGCAAACAAGCATTTCCGTTAGTTTTTGTTGGCTTGTATGCAGTAGAAAATAGTAAAAAAATCTATACTTTGGCATAGTGTTGATGAATTAATTGAAAATCATTCTTACATAGTCATTAAAGTAAATTCCCCGAGGTTTTCTATTAGGCAACCTGGATCAATATATTAAGGTTACTTCAATTTAGATTTTGAAATAATTCAGATTGGCCTTTCTGAAAGTTCTGCTAAATTAATGAAGCATAATTGTTTAATCTTTTCAAAAAGGCAAAGTGACTCTCAAAGCTACATCTTACAGATGCTCTCTTCTTCAAGTCAGGTATGGGGGAAGTATCTTCTCTGGACTCCATACTCTGATTTTANTTACAGCTAGGCCATCTAAACATGGTGGCCCACTTCCAGACTAACAATTGGATCCTAATTCCTGACTTATACAAAGTCACCCTGAAAATAAATCTCATCAAACATACTTTTATTATTTTCTATGTATCAATATTGTCAGATATGCAATTAATTGTTAAAATAATATTTAAACAATGCATTTGTACCAGCATTTGAATTACAGAAATTTTTATAGTAAAATTCTTTCTTCTGTTATAAGTAGAAATTAAGACATAAAAAGATCAATTGTTCTGTTATATCAGTTTTTTTTATTCTCCAACTACTAGCAGTTTGCTCTATTAGATTTAATCATAAATCAATCCTGAAGCTTATAATTATAGCAGTAATATATGGTATTGCAATTTGAAAATAGTCAATATGTAGAATCTCATTGATTTGGAGGGGGGAAGTAGTGGTCTGGATTTGTGAAATATTTTCTTTTTTTTTTTTTCTTTTCTTAATGTTTATTTGTGAGAGAGACAGAGCATGAGCGGGGTAGCGGCAGAGAGAGAGGGAGACAGAATCTGAAGCAAGCTCCATGCTCTGAGCTGTCAGCACAGAGCCCGATGTGGGGCTTGAACCCACAAATCCTGAGATCATGACCTGAGCTGAAGTCGTATGCTTAACCGACTAAGCCACACAGGCACCCCTAGATTTTTGAAATATTTTCAAGGAAAATCTTAAATACAATTCTAAAACTTTCAAGGATCTTGTAACTTCTCATTTGTACCCTTATTATGCAAATGGCCACCTTGTCCCTCCATTATGGTAGTTTGTGTATGTTTATTATTACTATAGTAAATGTTCCTCAAAAGTAGAAACTGTTAACATCTTGTCTGGTGTCTAGGATATAAGTAGGATGTAATAAACACTTAAATATGGAAGTTGTGTGAAGGATTGAAAAGAGCACCAGAGTTGGAAAGGAATCTTGGGCTTAACTGTGGCTATGCTACTAATCTAGGAGAACAATAGTGGCAAATGTAGCAGGAAAAAATGGCAACGTATTTGAAGGAGGAAAGAAAGTAGTCAGGGGTGCCTAGGTAGCTCAGTTGGTTGGGCTCAGGCCATGATCTCACGGTTCCTGAGTTCAAGCCCACAAGCCCCACGTCGAGCTCTGTGCTGACAGCTGGGAGCCGGGAGCCTGGAGCCTGCTTAGGATTCTGTTGTCTCCCTCTCTCTCTTTCTCTCTCTCTCTCTCAAAAATAAATAAACATTTAAAAATTCCAATAAAAAATGAAAAAAGTCAAAAGTGTGAAGAAAGTGGAGTTGGCTTCTTCATGCTTCAGTGATCACTTAGATTTCTTTCGTTCCTTTACTTCAAATCCTGGGATCATTGCTACACACCCACATAGATCCCCACCAACAGTTCTCCCGTGTGTATGTGTATGTATGTACACACTCACATAGATGCAGATTTTATTAAAATATGCATATATTTTATATAAATGTGTGTTTTCAATTTTTAGCCTTATTAATCAGCATTATTATTATTGCCTTAGTCTTCCATATTATCTGCTAGATTTGACTTTGCCTCGGTGGCTTTTCTCTTTCAGGTAGCCTTAACTAAGATATTCCTGTATTTGGAGTTTATTTTCCTGTTTGCAAGCATCATTCTTCTCTTATCATGTTACAGATTTCAGCTCAGCATTTTCTTGGTGGTTTTATCCCACTATCCTTTCCCCTGAACCCACCTCTGTCTGCCACACAACTCTGAGGGATACACTGAGGGGTTTAACTTTGAGCATTTTAGTTGATTTCACACTCTTCAGATTTCATTTCTGCAGGATTGAAGTAAATAGCCGGTTATTGGCAAATCCAGCATTATAGTTGCCAAAATGTGCTGAAATTCCCACCACTTTTGGATAATTCCATAGGGTTAAAAAGGCCCTCCAAAAAGCCGACTCCTCCAGTTAAAATGCACATGTACTGCCTTAGTGAGAAGGGGGGGGTCACTGGACAAGACCTTCCCCATACTTCAGTAAGGAAAGGTTAACTAATGCTTTGACATTGAAAAGACAAAGCAGGATCCTCAAGAAATGGGACAGCAGAGTGATATGTTAAGGGAATAAATATCTGGCTGGAGCATAAAGCATTACCCACAAAGGTCAATTCAAGGAGAGGTAGCTTTAAAATCAACTTTAGTGGCTAGAATGAGGAGTCCTAAACTTTTTGAAGCTGGTAGGGCCTGGGAGTTAGTGGTAATTACCAAATTGATATTGATGGAAGATGTCCTTTACTTTCTTTACATCTATGCTTTATAGCATTGATTAGACAATAAGGGTTATTGCTGTTTTTCAGCCTATCTTCAATGAAAGCTACTTTTTATTCTCATATGTCTTTTCAATCTTTTATATTCCATGACTGGTCTCTTACTTTTTCCATTGCTACTTTCTTTCCCATTTTACCTCCTCCTTGGCATTTCCCCAAGTCCTTGTTCAATCCTAGTCAAATATAGATGCTCCTAAGATACTTTGATAACTGCTAATCACTGTTATAGATTGTGGAGACAGTTCTGTTTATAAAGACTTTTTTTTCTCTGTAATGTATCAACATACTCTCTACCTTAGCTTCATGCTAAGGGCTGTTGTGTTTGTACCTCTATGATAAACCTGGGAGACGTGAGAATCTTCTTTTGATTGGGTAGATTTTCAGGTAAAGCTGGTTCTTTTGGTTGAGTCCTTCTCATTCCCCATCATCCATCTGTCTCAGTGATTTTCTTTCAACTAGTTGTGCTGTTTGATACAGTTGGAAACGCTGCAGCTTACATCTGTTTGAGCAGATGGAATGCATTTTGCATGAGTGTTAACTGATTCATGCATTGCTTAAAGAAAGCAATCTGTGTTAAAACATTGTGACATTGTAATGAAGCATAATCTGTTGTGTGCTGAAACCTGTTTGCTTATAAAGGATTTAATTCTTTGCCTTTGCCCATGCCCTCACACACTAACCCCATGGTAAAGCCCAGAAAAGCACTTAAAAACAAAAAGCATTCTGTGACAATGGGAGAAAATGAAAACTGAAAGGAAAAAAATCTTGATACAAAGGTAGCTTTTGATAGCCGAGCTCTCCTTTATTTTTGTAGTATATGGTCCTTCAGAGAGAGAGAAAAGAAAAAATATTGCAGGTGACGGAGGCTTCCCACATGAAGAGCTAAATTGTCATCTTACACTAGATCGTGATTTTACTATACTTTATAAAACATTGCATATGTTTTTAGAGTATTTGACATAGTGTGGACCCTAGTCTCACAGAGTTCCTATATAGTTTCTTTAGCATGAGCACATTTATAGACTGTGACTTTAAACTTGAATTTGTGACCAGCAGTGAAGGTTTTATAATGTCACCCATTTCTAGCACCAATGCTCAGTACCTTTGTACTTTTGTCCCCTGTAGACAGCACTGTGCTTCTCACAAAGCAGTGCATTGATGTCTTACCTTGGTTGTTTACTAGTAGCTATTCATTTATTTCCAGCAAATGTTGTATGTATCCTGCAGCCAAGAAATTGCACCTTATTTTTCATTTTGTGCAATTTACTGTTTGAATGCTATAATGCAATAGGGAGAAGTTCCATTTGCAAATGATGTTACTACATATTTTGACCTATTTTTCCCTGCAGGAGTAATAACAAGGGTAATAAAACTCAGTTGAAGCTGCAGTATAAGCACACATAACTGCCTCAAATTACAGGGCAGTTTCTAAGCTACAAAGCCACTGAAACCACGAAGGCCCTCTCCTGACTCCTTTCATAGTTCTAATAAGCATGACCATGACTGTTCCATATTTCTGGATGAAGAAAAACATTATTCTGTTGGATTATGCCAGTGGTTAAGTAGCTTTTTAACTAAAAAATTTCTGTTTCAGTACATATTCTTGGGTTCCATTTAGCCAAGATTTGGGTAATTTGGGAGTTTGCTAAGAAAAAAAAGAGAAGTGAGGATCTTGGAGCTCTCACCCTCTCATGTTCTCACAGTTGAATGACCACTAAGGATATAAACAGCAGATCTTTGGTGAAGAAGCTTTGGGAGTAGTAGCCATGAGTTAAGGGAAGTATGGATAAGAATTAGGTAATGTCACCTGACAAACTAAACTTGTACCAATTTGACAAGAGCCTTGGCACTTTTACTACTTTTGTAGGCTCATGCCCTGACTTTGAGCAGCTCATATCTTCTTCCTTGAGGCTCTCTAACTGAAGAGAGTTGAGGAATTTTGAATGGCTTCACAGTGGAACCACAAAGACAATTATAGGGTCAGAAAAATTAAATTAACCTATGGACAAATAATGGCCTTTGAGTTCCTGGAGTACTCTGTTGCAGTGCAGCATTTCTCAGTCATTGTCAGGAAACTCCAGCGTATCATGGGGCACATTGAACTTTGGACTCTAACTCTTTTCCCACATGACGTAGCATAAAAATTATTTTTGTGCTTCCTGCTATCACACACACACATATACATACACACACCTTTGCCCATGCATCTCCTTCTTAGAGCTCCATGTGATTTACTTGGTTAAGTCAACACATATTTGCTGAGTGCTGATTATGTGCCTGTCACTGTGCTAGGCTCTAAAGATATATAGAAAAAAACTTGCCTTTAAAGAGCTGCCAGTCTAATAATGGAAATGGATAAGTAAATAGACTACAGTTGACCCTTGAACAAGGCAGAGGNGGTCACCAATCCCCCCACACAATCAAAAAATTCATGTATAAGTTTTGACTTTCCCAAAACTTAACTACTAATAGTCTACTGTTTCTGAAAACTTACTGATAATATAAACAGTTGATTAACATGTATTTTATAAATTATATGTATGTTATATATATGTATATGTATTATACTGTATTACATATTATAAAGTAATCTAGAGAAAATAAAACGTTAAGAAAATCACAAGGGAGATAAAATACATTTACAGTACTGTACTATATTTATTGGTATCA
>NW_027529519.1:8482-11442 GCF_008692635.1 Crocuta crocuta | reverse complement strand
TACTATATTTATTGGTATCATAAAGTTTACATATTTTTTGAAAAAATCTGCATATAAGAAAATCTATGCAATTCAACCCCGTGTTGTTAAAGGGTCAACTCTAAGTAAAAGGAGTTTATGAAGCCTCGGGATTATGATGTACCAATTTATAATGTAAGTTTCATTTTTGCTGCTGAAATAATTTGAATGCAAATTTAATCTTGTATTTATAAAGGTATGACATTTCTTCATAGTGACCCAAAAGTGACAACTGTGTCATAAATTATATTTATAAAGTCGAGCAACAATCTCTGTTGCTGTTCTTGAAGGAAGAGTAGTTCCTGTGTTCCCCCATCCCCGAATTGCAGTATTTTCCCTGAAAGTTGCAGCAGCTTAATTACAGAAGACGTCAATCCTAAAGTGCCAAGGTTAAAATAGTATTTATTTAACTCCAGGCTTTATCTGCTCAAAGCCAGAAATATCTGCTCCTGCTTGCTCTGAATTCTCTCAAAAAGGAGAAAGTCACACCTAAAATGAAAATTTTTCAACTTTGATACACTTGGCTGTATCAAAGCCTTTGTTACTGCAAGTATCATATGAGAAATTCTCTTTCTTTAGTGCCCTTTGTCTGCTAAATGAGTATTGCCCCTAAATCAAACATAATGGACATGATTTTTGTGACCTAGCACTGTACTAGGCTTTGTGGGAGGTATAAAAAATGTGAGTCTCAATAAACTTGTCAGTTATCAAATAGTATTTATCAAACATCTACACATTTGTGAATTCCTTAAAACTTTTAAAGCAAATCTAAAGTTGAAGTGTGCATAATTCTTTTAAGGAGTTCCACAAACAGGCTGCATCTCTTCCTTTGACAAGCTTTAGAAATAAATAAATCTTACTGATAAATAAGGTGTGAGTTGAATGGTGACTGACATGTTTCCTTATATGTTCCTAACTCTACCCATTCATCACTACTACAAGTCTGTGCTAGATTCTTTCCAATCTTGGCCACATCTCCAAACCCTAAATTTTCCAAATCCATGTATCCATTTGGGGATGTTGAGCTTATTGGTGGTGATTAAGACTAAAAAGGGAAACAAAATGGAAAGACTTCCAAATAATAACCAAACCACCATTACTTCCTATTCCAACCATTGGTTAAATAAAGGCCCTGCTTTGATATGGTCTTGCTAATCTTTGAAAGTACTCTCCAATCCCATGTCTTTATTTTCCTGCAAGCACAATGCTGACATAAACTATCCTATTAGCCATATTGTCTCATTCCTCCACAGCACAGCACAAAGTACTCCCAGGTGATGTTTAAGGCTTCACTCTTGGTGGCCTTGAAGCATCACTTGGTTTGTTTGCATGGAAGAAGCTGGCACTCAAACTAATGACTAGAAGGACAAAACAGTGTGAATAAAAGACAAGGTTACCAAATAGACATGAGTGTAGTGAGTGCCTTGTGGCCTTTCACCACCACAAAACCAATTGAAAAGAGAGAAAGAATGCCTTGGGGATTATGTGGTTTAGATTTTCCAACAGAAAGAAAAGCAAATAACTGGAAGGACAATGTAAGAAGTGCTGAATAGTTGATAATCTTTCCACAAGTTTCTTTAATTGCATGATTAAAAATAAAGTTTTTAGCCTAATCAGAATTACAAGGCCATCAACGACTGTCTTGTATTCTTTCTGGGGAAAACATAGTAATTAACTGCCACAGAATGATGGATTTTTCCAACACAGCTGTCACAACTGCTATTTTAAATCATTTGTTATGGTTTAAAATGTGTAATCCCCAAGAAATTGATCATTACTGCAATTCAGTACTGGTTTTTCAGTGTCTTAACCACCCTGAGCTTGGCATTCAGACCAATAACTAACAGAAGCCAGTCATAAAATGCAAAACAACTAATGGCTAATTAGTCAGTGATCGCTTCTGTCTTATTTTCAACAAGATTTTATTTTAAAAAATTGTACACTGAAGTTTCTAGCATGATAAAACAGGTGTACTCTTGAATTATTTCCTTTTCATCTCTTTTTATGGCCACTCCCGTTTTCCTTTCCTTTTCTTCTTTAGTGGCTGTGCTTTCATATTCACCATTATGTCATAGCCTTTGTTGATGGTGTGTCACTCATTGGGTTCACTCTACCCTTCAGAATTTGTTAAAATGCTATGTCATCTTTATGGTGACATAAGTTGACATTATACTTCTTCCAGGAAGCCTTTTCAATTACTCTATTCATAATTCACTCAACTATTATTCATGAAAATGGTTTTCTTGTACCCACCATTGTGATAGGCACTAGAGATACCAAAATAAAAGAAATATATTTCAAGACTTCAAGTACTTTTATGTTTCACCTGATTTTATTGATGAGTGACTAAAACCTTGATATAACTATGTGCTTAAAACTCGACTTCATTGCCTTAATGTATTTTTTCACTATCATCACTCTCATTATCTGTATGTAATTATCTTACCCTTGTATTGTCAGTGTGGTTCTGTACTTATAAAGGATTTGAGAAAAACGAGTCTCACCTAGGACTCATCACCTGTTCCCTGCTCTACCACTACCTCTCTCCCTACTCTCACTTCCATGACTACATCTATCTCCTAGATTTGCTAATAGAAATAATGAATAACTGGAACATCAAATTATCTCCATCTAAGCAGGGCCAAAGGCACAAGACAAGGCTATAAAACAAAAATGGAAATCTTGAGATGATGTGTGCCAAAAGGAAGTATGGTGGACTGGTTGGTTGGTTAGATGTCAGCAAGGCTGTCTTAAGTGACCAAGACACTGACAATTTATAATTTTTTTCTGCAACAGTTTGATTCTGGACCCCCCAATGTACAAGTTGACCTGCTTCATTATTTTTGATATATCTCTTCAAATTGGAAGTAATCTGAAATGTAGTACATAATTTGACTTCCCAAAAATAAATTTGAGAAGTTCAGTATTTAAAGAAAACTAGT
>NW_027529519.1:7830-8368 GCF_008692635.1 Crocuta crocuta | reverse complement strand
CATTTGGAAACTAGAGAATTCTTTTATGACCATCCCTTAATTTTTCTGTTATGTATATCAAGATATTCTTGCATTGCTTTTTTGTTTAAAGCAGGCAAATATGCCTTTTAACAATTTTTATGTGAATAATACCCTAAATTCAGGAACATGCTGCTTATTTGATTATCTAAGGTGATTATGTAAGAACACAAATTCTTTCCAAACTGAAATAAACACATTTAAGAGTTTATGTCCCCTCCTGGAAAATTTCAAATGATCCTCGAAAAAAATACACATTTGTTCCAATTACAATATTTTAGAGTACAACCCTAGAAAATAGTTGTAAGAACATATATTACTCTGATGTTTTTTTAGGACTTTATTTAAGACCTTCACAGGGTATCATATATTAATTCTTTTGAACCCTTTAAATTGTATTTAGACTGTATTTGGGACCAGGAATTCATGTTGTTAATTAGTCTTTACATTTTGGTTTATTCTCTAGTTGTTTCAGGTGTATACCTATTAAAAACTGTAAACTCCTTTAAGAAAGTTATGT
>NW_027529519.1:7482-7809 GCF_008692635.1 Crocuta crocuta | reverse complement strand
CTTTGATCTCCATTCCAGGCACCTGCTACCGTCCTTATGGCTACAAAATAAGCTTTCCTGGAACTCTTCAGACTCTAATCCTTTCCTTTCTCCATCTTCTGCCTCCATCAACACTTAACTATTCATTACTATTCTTGTAGTTATCTAATCTGAGCATCTAACTCATGCTAAAGTGTAAATGACAAATAATAACTCGGTGTGTCTTTCTCCAGTTAACATTTGAATAATCAGGGAGTTTTATTACTTTAATAAAATTGAGGACATAATGAATGATTTTTGTGACAGGTGGTGGGGTGGAGGAGGGAATTTTTTGAGTACCTGACTTTT
>NW_027529519.1:2677-7455 GCF_008692635.1 Crocuta crocuta | reverse complement strand
ATTATATCGGATGTACCTATTAATAATTAAACTTGAATAAGTTGAATGAGCTTGATGACAAGTCAAAGAGATGCTTGAGTTGAAGATATAGATTACTTGATTCCAAATGTCAGTAGGTTTGAAATTTGTGTCAAGAATGGCTACAAATTATTGTTATTACATATTATCTTCTGTTACTCAAATATGAGAGGGCCTGTGAACTTACACAATAGATTTAAGCAGCAGTTTCTTTTCTTATAATAGGAATGAGAGCTAGGAGAATTTTTTTCTCCTGTTCTCTAATGGTTGAGAATTAAAAAGTCATTTTTTGCATGCAAACTTTGTTTCAGGAATCTTTGCTAATACAATGAAGCTAGTGGCTCCTGTATGATATTAGTGGTTTTATTTATGATAGGAAAAAAGCAGACAGAAACCCCACATTTATGGTTTAAGGCTTTCCTTGTGATTTTCCTGTATAAAATTCACAAGGACCAGTGAGAACTGTGAGGTTATTTAACACTCAGTCTAGAATCCAAAACCAAATTGCTTTATTTTTTTGGAATTTTCTATGTGTGTTTTCAACAAATGGTGTTTTAAATTAATTTCTCATAAGACATTTATTATAATTGAAAAATAAGGCACATCCAAGAAATTGGATTTGCTGGTCCTGATTCAACATCTCATTGAGGGAGACAATCTGTTTATGCCAACATGGCCTTCTGTTGAGATTACAAAACAGCTTCTATATGGCCAGTGAACCACAAGATGGCACCACTGATTAATTTATCTCAAGATGAGTTCTACGTTCTTTAGATAAACGCTTGAAAATAGTGTCATCCCTTTTCAAAATCAACATCAATCACTTCTAATGAATAGTGTATGAAAGGAAAAATTAGTAACTTTATAGTGGAGAAACTTGGTAGACATTACTTTAACCAAGTAATCAAGGTTAACATCACTGGTGATCATTCATGACTTTACCATATACACTTGACATGATGTGGTGAGGGCACTTCACCTCTGTGGTGTTCTTTCCCCAAAGCCATAACTTCAGTCTAATTTTGAGAAAACATTAAACAAACCCAAAGTGAGGTATATTTTACAAAATATTTGATGAGTACTTTTGAAAAGTGTCAAAGTCATGAAAAACAAGAAAGAAGAGTAAGGAACTGTCACAGATTGGAAAGGCCTAAGGAGATATGACAGCTAAATGGAATGCAGTATCCCAGTTTGGGTCTTACAAAAAGAAAATTAGTGAAAAAACAGGATAAATCTGAATAAGGAGTGTGATGTAGTTAAGAGTATTGTACCAATATCAACTCTTAGTTTTGAAATTTGTACTCTGGCCATGTAAGATGTTAACATTAGAAGTTGGATGGAAGATATACAGAAACAAAGAAATGTATGATCTTTGAAATTATTCTCTAAGTCTAAAATTATTTGAAAATAAAAACTTTTAAGTAAAGATACAGAAGGAACTCTCCAAAATACTAGGTTAACAGGCAGTAATTTTCCATTTATTTATTATATGGATATACCAGACTTCTATAAAAGCTTGCATAATGGTTAGGCATATTAACCTAGTATATGGTTTCATGATCCAGGATTTAGTTCCTCTATAGATGCAGTGAGCGTGTTTACCAAACCCCACATTCAGATACTTTGTCTGAAAAAATATGTNNATCCTTTGTCTGACAAGATATGTTCATGCAACTTTCAAGTGAGAGAATAAATTACAGGTAATAAAAACCAAATTGATTATCCCTGTTCTATGGCCATTGGTGGCACCATAAAGACATTCAATTATCTCACTAAATGTGTGTGATGAGTATGAAAAATGTGTATTCTAACTTTTTAAAACCTCTGTGGCTTACTCATCACTGATCAGATGAGACAACATATGGCTAATATCTTTNTACTTTGGCCCATAAATAACCTCTTAGAATCTAGGAAAAGAAACATTTATAACTCCTTTAAAGGATGTGTGAGAACCAGTTTTCAACATTTTGTATTTGCGCATGCAGATGTCAGAAAATTGCACTAAAAAAACACGCTTATATAAATGATTAGGGAAACAATGATTAATAAGTCTTAATAAGAGCTAAACAAATAAAAATATTAATGTATAATTCTCCCAGAGATGCAAATGAATGTGGGAGTCCCCAGTGTATTCACATATCCATATGCAAAATGATGAAATTGGACCCCTATCTCACACCACTCACAAAATTAACTCAAAATGTGTTAAAGATTTAAATAACCTGTAACTGTAACACTCCTAGAATAAAACATAGGGGAGAAAACTTCTTGACATTGGTCTTAGAAATGATTTTTTGGATGTGACACCAAAATCAGAAGCAACAAAAGCAAAAATAAGTAAGACTACATCAAACTAAGCCTTCTGCACAGTAAAATAAATCATCAACAAAATGAAAAGGCAGCCTACAGATGGAAGAAAATATTTACAAACCATCTATCTGATAAGGGGTTTAATATCTAAAGTATTAACTTCTTTTTCTGATCAATAAACAACTTACAAATTTTCCTTCCTTTATAATTTTTGGTTGCTATCATGCTACCTTCAGATTTTCCTTTACTTTAGATTTTGGTAGCTGTCATGCTTCACCCAAAACTACTCACCTGACTCTAGACATTTTCTTATACATTAATTAGTAGTTTCTTCTGAACCCTAATCCAAATCCAGCTCATTCCCTCAGCTTAGTTGCTATCTTTCTATGTTTACCTGTTTACCAATTTCTTAGGACTGCTATAACAAATTGCCACTAACTGGATGGTTTAAAAGAAAAAAAAAAAACCTGTTCCTTCATAATTCTGGAAACTAGAACTGTGTGATCAAAGTGTCTTCCTCTGAAGACTCTAAGGAGAGAGTCTTCCTTGCCTGTTCTAGCTTTGGGTGATTGCCAGCAATCTTAATTGTTCCTTGACTTGCATACATATCAATCCAATCTCTGCTTCTGTCATCATATGGCATTCTCCCTGGATATTTGTGTCCAAATGTTCCTCTTCTTAGAAGGGCACTAGTTGTTGGTTTTACAGCTAGCCCTAATCCAGTATAACTTCATCTTAACTTGATTACATCTACAAGGACCCTATTTCCCCAAAAGGTCACATTCACAGGTACCAGTGGTTAGAGCTTCAGTATATATTTTTGGAGGACATAATTCAACACAGAGCACTTTGACCTAACTCTCTCAGGCCTGAATCCATAAACTGAAATCAGCAACCCATGCCACTTCCCATCAGTGCTACAAACATTTATCCAGAATGATTATTTGATGCTTAGTTATTTGGCAAGAACTGGAGTTAAGTCAAGATGTCAGCATTTCTAGAGTTATTCTAGTTACTGGAAAATCTTCTTATCCATTTCTGACACATTATCCTATTTACAAATAGAGGCATGATCAAAAAGTTGAAGTAACCTTAAATGTATGGGATTAAAACATATCAGCCTTAGGGTTCCTGGGTGGCTCAGTCAGTTGAGCATCTGACTCTTGATTTCAGCTCAGGTCATGATATCATGGTTCCTGGGATCAAGCCCCATGTTGGGCTCTGCACTAACAGCATGGAGCCAGCTTGGGATTCTCTCTCTCTGCCCCTTACCTGCTCATTCTCTCTCTCTCTCTCTCTCTCAAAATAAATAAATACTTTTTTAAAAACCTGTCACTCTTATCAGTGGGAAAAAATAGAGAAGTGTTAACAGTCTTATGTAGCATGTAACATTAGTGATAATGGTAGAGAATTCTTTTCCTTTTGATTTTCTTTGATCAGTTGACTTTGTTTTGGTGAGAGAACTTGTAGGAATCATCAAAAAGTAATATTCATATACTTCAAAGTGGATAATTTATAAAAGATTTGACAACAAATAATATATTTAAGAATCACATTTCTGAAATCAATCTTTTGCATTTACTCACTTGACAGGTTACCCAAGATATTAACAATACTATTGAGACACACCACCCCTCATTTGATCGTTCTATAAGTAAAAAAGTGTTGCTGTCTTTCGCATGAGAGCTGTGATTAGTGACAGTCCTTTGGTTTGAATATCCTTGTGTTTCCTACAGCAATGGCAACAAATCCACAAATTAGGTAGGTTAAAACAACAGAAATTTATTCTCTTACATTTCTCAAAGCTAGAAGTTTGCAAGGCCTTTCCCCCTCTGAAGGCTTCCCTCTTCCTAGCTTTTAGTGGTTGCCAGTAATGTTTGTAATCCCTTGGCTTGTGGCTGTATCACTCCAATTTCTCCTGTCTTCGCATGGCCCTCCTCCCTTTGTGTGTGTGTCTGTGTCTTTGTGTCTAAATCTCTCTCCCCTTTCTTTTACCAAGGCAGCAATCATTGGCCACTATAATGCAGTATGACTTCATTTAACTTGATTGCATGTGCGAAGACCTTATTTTCAATTAAGGTCACATTCTGAAGTTATGAGTAAGCCTAAAGTTTGGGGATACTCTAATTCACTATAGCCCCCAAATCAAATATTCTGCTAGAAAACGCATTAAGTTTTAAGTTGAAGCCTAACTCATACCAGCACAAAACTGAATTTTGGGGGCACCTGGGTGGCTCAGTCAGTTGAGCACCTGAGTCTTGATTTTGGCCCAAGTCGTGATATCACGGCTTGTGAGTTCAAGCCCCTAATCAGGCTCTGTACTGACAGTGCAGAGCCTGTTTGAGTTTCTCTCTCTCCCTCTCTCGCTGCCTGTCTCTCTCTCAAAATAAATAAATTTTTCTAAAAAATTTTTTTTCTATTACTACAAAATGAAATATTTTAAAGGGAAC
>NW_027529519.1:2124-2404 GCF_008692635.1 Crocuta crocuta | reverse complement strand
TTGTTTTTACAAATAGTTTATTGTCAAGTTAGTTTCCACAAAACACCCAGGGCTAGTCCCCACAAGTGCCCTCCTTCATGCCCATCACTCACCCTTCACCCCACTCCCATCAGTCCTCAGATTGTTCTCAGCATTCAAGAGTTTCTCATGGTTTGCCTCTCTCCCTCTCCCCCACAATTTCCCCCCTTCTTCTCCCACACAGTCCTCCGTTAAGTTCCTCCTAATCCTCCTATACGTGCAAACATATGGTAGCTGTCCTTCTCTGCCTGACTTATATCGC
>NW_027529519.1:0-1015 GCF_008692635.1 Crocuta crocuta | reverse complement strand
GATTGCATTGAATGTGTAGATTGCTTTGGGTAGTAATGACATTTTAACTATATTTATTCTTCCAATCCATGAGCATGGAATGTTTTTCCATTTCTTTGTGTCTTCTTCAATTTCCTTCATCAGTTTTCTATAGTTTTCATCATACAGGTCTCTTATATCCTTGGTTAGGTTTATTCCTACGTATTTTATGTTTTTTTGTGCAATTGTGAATGGGATCAGTTTCTTGATTTCTCTTTCTGTTGCTTCATTGTTGGTATATAAAGATGCAACCAATTTCTTTACGTTGATTTTGTACCCTGCAACTTGGCTGAATTCTTGGATCAGTTCTAGTAGGCTTCTGGTGGAGTCTGTCGGGTTTTCTATGTAGAGTATCATGTCGTCTGCGAAAAGTGAAAGTTTGACTTCTTCTTTGCCGATTTTGATGACTTTGATNTTAAATAAGTTCCTTCTATCCCGACTTTCTCGAGGGTCTTTATTAAGAAGGGATGCTGTATTTTGTCAAATGCCTTTTCTGCATCTATTGGCAGGATCATATGATTTTTATCTTTTCTTTTTTGATGTGATGTATCACATCGATTGATTTGCGAATATTGAACCAGCCCTGGAACCCAGAAATGAATTCCACTTGATCTTGGTGGATAATTCTCTTTGTGTGCTGTTGAATTCGATTTGCAAGTATCTTGTTGAGGATTTTTGCATCTGTATTCATCAAGGATATTGGCCTGAAGTTCTCCTTTTTTGCTGGGTCTCTGTCTGACTTGGGAATCAAAGTGATGTGGGCTTCCTAAAATGAGTCTGGAAGTTTTCCCTTGATTTCTATTTTTTTGGAATAGTTTGAGAATAATGGGTATTAGTTCTGTTTTAAATGTCTGATAGAATTCCCCAGCGAAGCCTTCTGACCCAGGGCTCTTATTTGTGGGGATATTTTTGAAAACTGATTCGATTTCCTCACTTGTTATGTCAGGTTTTCTTCTATCTCTTCTGGTGTGAATTTTGGTAGTGAGTGTGTGTTTAG
>NW_027529518.1:2093990-2095911 GCF_008692635.1 Crocuta crocuta | reverse complement strand
TTTTAACATAAATTGAACTATTTCGTATTCGTGATAGTTTTATTCAAAGTTCTGTTTTTTTCCCCTCCCAAGCCTGCTCTTTCTCTGTTTACCTTTCTTGGTATACGGTAACTCTTTCCTTTCTATTGCTCAAGATAAAGACTTTCGTATCTTTCTTGACTCTGTTTCTTTCATGCCCATTGGCAAATCCTCAGCCCTGCCGTCAACACGCAACCACAATCCAGCACTTTGTTGCACCTCCACTGTTACTACCCTTGTTCAGACTCCCTTTGCCACTCTTCCAGATTCTTTTAAGAGCCTCCTAACCAGTCTTCCTGCTTTTTCCCGTGCTCTGCACAGGTTTTGGATGCACCTTTTTCCAAACACCTGTACGTATTTTTGTGCGGTAAAGAACTTGGAGTTACACTTGCTGGGTCACAAGGGATCCTTGTGTTTAGCTTTGGTAGATGGTGCCAAACAGGTTGCCCATTTGTTGGGCTCATTAACACTCCTATTGGCAGTTTCGCTTCACAGTAAAGGCAAGGACAGGAATTGTGTGAGGAAGAAAACCTGGCCACAATCCCACCTCATCAATGCATCAAGTGAATTCATTTTTTCTCAGTCCTTTATATTTGAGACATGCTTGCTTTGTGCCACTGGGATGACACAGTGGCATCTAGAAGATGTGTATGTAGCCATTGTTGGTAGATCATGAGGCACCAGTGGGATATGACGCTGAGTTCCAGACCACAAAACAGAGCAGACCGGGTCCTGTGAGCCAAGATGCGTAGGGCTGCCTCTTCTGGGATGTGAGGGTCAAGGCCGAGTTTCAGAGAGGGCAGAGCCCAGGCTGACCACCATGTGTACTCTTTCTTTCCTCTCAGCCCTGCCTACTCATGCACACATTTATACAACAGAGATCTGGTGACAGTAAACCTTCAGGACAGCTGTGACAGAGAGCAAGAATCCAGCAAACGGTAATGGGCAGCCTGGAAGATGTGTATTGGAGACAGCCCAGCCCCAGCTCTGCACCTCGCCCTGAGGAGGGTTTGTGGACTGCTTATGTGAAGATGGGGATTGGGGACTTCTCTCTGCCCTCCTGGAAAGCTGTGAGTCACCGCCCAGCTACCAGCAATATGGGGCCCTGGAAAGCACAGGGCCAAGAGTCATTGGTCCTTTGTGTCAGATCCAGATACCAAGTCAGTATTTTCCAGGGTANNTGAACATGCCTGGCCTGGCCTTGTGCTCAGTAGCTCCAGTTGCACTGTGGCTCATGACTCTATATATTTCATAGCTCCCAGGAGATTGAAGCTCCCAGACTTCTTAACATGGAGGCCTCAGGGCTCCAGGAGAACAAGAATGGAATCAAAGTCTCCCAGATGAGGCTCCGAAATCCCACAATGCCCCTTCCATAACCTTCTATGGTCAAATAAGTCACAGGCCACCCCAGATTCAAGCAGCTGGAGAAATAGACTCCACTTCCTGATGGAAGGAGTGGCGAAATCCCAGGGCTGTGCATCCAGGGATGGGAGGAACTGCTGTGGCCTTTGCAATCAATCTACCACATTCTGTGTATGGGTATATGAGCCAATACCTAAAGCAGAGTCTCAAAAGCATAATGTGGACTCATAAAAAGACATGAACTAATAGACATAAGCTAAAATCTAAGATCAATGTCTGTGCATGTGATGTGAGCTTACTCAAGGTGTGTGAATCCCTTTTGATCTAATAATGCATGAAAACTGAATCAAAAACTGGGTGTGAAGAAACCATCTGTGAGTTTGCAAGGAGCTGGAATTTCAACTCAGTCTTTCCTCTTTGTACCCGGAGAGGAAGAAAAAATAAAGGGAATCTTTTGTCCATCCTCCAGGAGAGTGAAAGAGAAAATGAATATTTAGCCCACAACTTGAATGTTGTGTAAAGTTCAGATGCAGGGTTAGGT
>NW_027529518.1:2084677-2093961 GCF_008692635.1 Crocuta crocuta | reverse complement strand
CAGGGGCAGGGTTAGGTGGGGTTTTTTAAATTTTTCATTTAAAAAAATTTTTTTTTCTTAATGATTATTTATTTTTGAGAGAGAGACATGGTGCTAGCTGGGGACAGGCAGAGAGAGAGAGAGACAAAGTCTGGAGCAGGCTCCAGGCTCCAAGATGTCAGCACAGAGACCGACGCAGGGCTCGAACCCATGAACCATGAGATCATGAGCTGAGCTGAAGTCGGACGCTTAGCCAACTGAGCCACCCAGGCGCCCACGAATAGGGTTTTAAATCACTGTCTGGCATTAGTAAAAGTTTTTGCTTTGTGATAATACATAAGGCATGGCTTGGCTCCATCTAGGTTAGAAGTGAGGATGAGATATGGACTAGCAGTCTGAGTGGGCTTAGAATATTGGCTCCTGTTGGTCATATGTTGTTCTTTGGCAGTATCTTTCATCAGAGGCAATAAGAACACTTTGAAAATACACCCCTTTGGGGTCTGTTGTGCTAGTTTCCCATGGGAAATTCCTTAATATCACAAACAATGATTCATGAAAAGAAAATAGTTCATTCAGAATCTTAAGATGTAGACTCAGAGTCGCCTTGGATACCTCCTACTACTATAGCCTGACTTGTAGCCCCCACCCTCAATGTCATATGTTGAAGCCCTAACGCCAACATGACTGTATTTGGAGATAAGATTTTTAGGAGGGAATTAAGGTTATATGAGGTCATGAGGGAGGATTCTTACTCAGATGGGATTGGTATTCTTATAAGAAGAGGAAGAGAGGGGCACCTGGGTGGCTTAGTCAGTTAAGTGTACAACTTTGGCTCAGGTCATGATCCCACCGTTTGTCGGTTCAAGCCTGACCTTGGGCTCTGTGCTGACAGCTCAGAGACTGGAGCCTTCTTCCGATTCTTCTCTCCCTCTGTGTCTCTCCTCCACATACACTCTTCTTCTCTCAAAAAAATATACTTAAAAAATGTTTTTAAAAAGAGGAAGATCTCTCTTTCTCTCTCAGCCTACACACATTGGAGGAAGAGCCATAGAGAATGTAGCTAGAAAACAGTCATCTACCAGCTAGGAAGAGAGCTGTCACCAGGAAGTGATTTGACCAGCACCTTGATCTTGGACTTCTAGCCTCCAAAACAGTGAGAAGTAAATTTCTGTTGTTTAAGCCACCCAATCTATGGTATTTTGTTTTGGCAGCCCGAGATGACCAAGACACCTAATCTAGGGGTTTCCTGTGATCTGAGAAACACTGGTGTGTCTGAACTATTAGTACGTGTTGGTTCTGTGGTCAAACACCTTTGAGAATGCTGCATACTATTTTTTTAAAAGTTTTAATGTTTATTTAATTTTTGACACACACACATACACACACACACACACACACACACACACACACATGAGTGTGAGTAGGGGAAGAGCAGAGAGAGAGGGAGATTCAGAATCCGAAGCAGTCTCCAGGCTCTGTGCTGTTAGCTCAGAGCCAATATGGGGCTCGAACCCATGAACCATGAGACCGGGACCTGAGCCAAAGTGGGACGCTTAACTGACTGAGCCACCCAGGCGCCCCTAGGATGCTGCATCCTATGAACACCTATTGGAAGTCCACAGTGTACATTCGAATAGTAAAGGTTTCCAGGCCCAAGAGTGAGGAAATATGGTTGGCATTGTTGGAGAAGCACCTTTTACCGTCTACATCACAGATATCTAACATAGGAGTACTTTGGAAGCACCTGTGGAATGTTTTTTTGTTTTTTGTTTTATACATGTTTCCAGGTCCTGATTCTGCCCCATGCTTTGTGACCCAGGATATTTAGGGGTAAAGCATCGACATATATATTTTTTTCGAAGATCATAGGTAATTCCGATGAGCGACCCAATTACGAACCACTAAAGGAATAAATGCCTTGTGGGGGTGAGCTTGGGAACCAATGATCTAGGACCACACCCTTATTTTACAGGCGAGGAAATTTAGGTTTGAATAGGGAAAATGATCTGCTTAAGTGTGAACACAGCAAAGGTTTGAAGCCTTTTTCCTCTGATATAAGTGACCTCTAGATGGCAGTCTATTTCTTGGGTTAGTCAGTGCTTGAAGGCAGAAAAGTTGAACAGTTAGTCAGTGGATAACTTGAGTGTGGTAATACACAGTTTAGTCAAATGAGTGTCCTTCATGGTACGTTGCCTTGGACCAGGGAGCTCCTGGGCTATTTCTGTGTATTCCACACAGGCCAGGTTTCCAGCCTGGGAAGACGAGATCTGAGGGAAAATGCTGTGTGACCAGGGAGGGGAGAGGTGAGAGGGCAGCGGTCCTTTGCCCGTGGGGCCTCTTGTGGCCACGAAGCCAACTACTCTCCCCACGGCGCCATCTCCTCAGTCCTGACTGACAGGCACAGAGATAGGCCAAGCCAAGCCAACTGATTTTCCCAGGCCACCTGCTAGTTGATACATTCTTTTTTCTTAAATTTTTTACTTAATTTATTTTTTAAATTTACATCCAGTTGATATATTCTTTGAGAAAGACTACTTGGAAAAATATATCTGATGAAGAACTGTCGGAGGCCGGCTCCGGCAGGTCCAGGGGTCCCCGAAGGATGGACGGTGTCGGAGAGAGCCCCAAGATTCTTTCTGATCACCAGGCAGGCATCTCTGTCCTGTTGCTTTTGGTGTCTTTATTTTATGGTTCAACAATAACATGACATCAGAAGACAGAATTTTTACAGAGACTAATTATTTGTAATAAGATGCTTTGATCAGCGGAAGGTGTACAGAAACAGGCTTCACAAAAGTATTCTTGCAGAACCTCCCCATATTCTTGACGTCAGTCCCCCAGATTAAGATACTAACAAACTTATCTTATTTTGCACGGGTAGGCCTCTAGACAATTTTTGATCACAAGAGGAAGAATGTATATTAGGCTTGTTCCTAAGTTGCGNTGGTCAATACCAGCAGGCTTATATCCAACATGAGCCAGTAGTAGCAGAAGGAGATACCAGTTTTCATTTCTCATGGCAGGAGCTGTGCAAACACTACCATATCCTTGCTGTGACTGCCATCCAGAGAGGCCGGTGCGGCTCCGGCAAAGAACTAGAGAGATGCCTTTTGAAATCCAGTCATTTCAAAAACCCTTTTCTCTCATCCCTATGGTTCGTCATTAGAATCCTAAGATATTTGGAGAGTTTCAGACTCTCCCAGGCCAATACCAGGATTCCCATCTTCTGTCTGCTACTAACCTCCAAAGTGACCTTGGGCAAGTCACCTCCCCTTCCTCAGCGTCAGTTTCATCCTCCGGTTTAGTTTAATTAAGCTCCTTCAATAAATCAGTAACCATGTGAATGATGGCTTTGACTTCAGCAACTCAAATTATTTGTGTTGGGCAAGGTCCAGTATCTCACACACAGATGCATGTGTATTTCAAAAGCCTCTAGGGGCGCCTGGGTGGCTCAGTCGGTTAAGCGTTTGACTTCGGCTCAGGCCGTGATCTCACGGTTCATGGGTTCAAGCCCCGCATCGGGCTCTGTGCAGACAGCTAGCTCAGAGCCTGGAGCCTGCTTCAGATTCTGTGTCTCCCTCTCTTTCCGACCCTCCCCTGCTCACTCTCTCTCTCTTTCTCAGAAATAAATAAAACATTAAAGAAAATTTTAAAAAACCCTCTTACACACTTAGTAAGAGCTTCCCTTTTTTAGTGTCATCAGGGAATTAGTCCGGAAGCACAGGCTGCAGACACAGAGCTCCAGCTCTAGTTCTTTGCCATTCCTTTGGATCTGTCATCCTCCAGGATTGGGTTGCATCGTCCGCTCTTAGCAAGATGGCCACCGCGGTTCCCAGGGGGCCATATTCAGATCTAGCATTGTCCGTGGGGGGGAGACACGCCTCCTTGCATTTTTACTTCTTAAGAGAGAGGAAAGCTTTCTTGGTAGCACTGTATTGCACCTTTCACATTTCACTGGTCCTGATTGGATCAGCGGGGGTGTTTTTCCATCTGCTGACAAGGTGAATGGTAAAACCATTATTAGCTTGCACTAATCATTGTGGGGGGCAATGGATAGTGAAGTCAACTACTTGTAACCTTCCTTCCTCCCCAAGTAGAGAAGATAATATGCTGATACTGTGAAGACAGGGTTGTTCCAAATCCACTGAGGATTCAGTGGTCGTTTAATTCATGATGTGAGTCAGTAATTGCTGTCTGTTCTGTGTTTGTGTGTGGAGGGGGAGNGGAGATACCTGCCTGGTGATCAGAAAGGATCTCGGGGCTCTCTCACTCTCTCTCTCGCCGACACCGTCCATCCCTCAGGGACCCCTGGACCTGCCGGAGCCAGCCTCCGACAGGGGAGGAGCCACAACATGGAGAATATAATTACCCACCATCCAAAGAGTCTGTCATCCTTCTTGATTGACTCAAGCCATGTCATCCAGGGGTTGGAAGTAAGATGCAGTGTCAGTCAAGGGACAGAGTTAAATCAGAAAGAGTGGTAGACATTGGTGAATTTTATTCACTGTGCTGGGCTTAACGCAGCAGGCTATGATTCTATTTTCTGGGCTGTCTAATGCAAACCTGGAGCAGATGCTAGCCTGTGATATACGGCTTTGAGGGGCCAGCGCCCAATGGCATAATATAGGGGAAGAAACCCAAAACTTCTGAGCATGAGACCACAGTATTTGGTTCCCTGAGCATCTACCCTTTCTCCCCCTAACTCTGCCCTCCAAAGAAATGTGTCTGTCCCGGGGCGCCTGGGTGGCTTAGTCGGTTAAGCGTCCGACTTTCGCTTAGGTCATGATCTCGCGGTTCGTGGGTTCGAGCCCCGCGTCGGGCTCTGTGCTGACTGCCAGCTCAGAGCCTGGAGCCTGTTTCAGTCTGTGACTCCCTCTCTCTCTGACCCTCTCCTGCTCACGCTGTCTCTCTCTCTCTCTCCTAGAAATAAATAAAACATTAAAAAAAAAATGTGTCTGTCTTGTAACCTTTGCCTCAAGAAACCAGTGGATGAATGAAGCATCAGAAGCTTTCAAAAGCACTTCTGCTAGCTGTTCTTTCTAGACTTAGGATTCCAGTGAAAAGTAGGTGCCATTAAAATGGGCTCTCTGGTTTGTAGTGTTAGAGCCAGGAATAGCGTCTAGGAGGTGGCAGTTAACAGCAGCAGCAAAGTGGGTATTGTCACCCTAACAGACATCAGGGAATCTTCTGCCATGCTGTTATACACTGAATTGTGCCCCCTTCCGCCCCCTAAAGCCCTAACTGCCAATGTGACTCTATTCAGAGATTGGGACTCCAAGGAGGTAATTGAGGTTAAAGGGAGGTTATAAAGGTGGGGCCCTAATCCCATAGGACTGGTATCCTTATAAGAAGAAGAAGAGACACCAGAGATCCCTCTCTACACACCATGTAAGGACACAGTGAGAAGGTAGCTGTCTATAAGACAGTGTTGGGGAGGAAGAATTTCTCTTTCCTTCAAGAGTCTTTCTAGATGGATTAAGAATCAAATGAACAAGAGACAGACTGACAGGAGAAAATCAAATTTAATAGGGGTATGAATGGGGAACCCATACAGACATGGGAATTCCAAAGACAGTCAGGCAAACTGAGGTACCCGTGTCACCCTGAAGAAGGAGAAGGGGGCGGGGGTCTGGGACTTCAGTGGGGGGAGTGCACTTCACAGGGCGCTAAGAAGAGCAGATGTTGGTAATTAGCTGTGTGCCCCGCCATACAGATGGGTCACTCAGATAAAATGTATCTCTGGTAAGAACCCTTATTATGGGAAAGACCCCCAATTTAGATTCTTCTGTGTAGTTAAAGGAGGGACAAGAATTTCTCTTGAGCCCTCAGGGTCCCAACTGCCTTCAGCACAAAATAATCTCCCTACCGGAGTGGTGCATCTTGGGATGGCCCGCCTTCAGTTCCTATAAGAGAAAGAGAGGCCTCACCGGAAACCAATTCTGCTGGCACTTTGATCTTGGACTTTCAGTCTCCAAGACTATGAGAAAATAAATGTTTGCACCCAGGCTGTGGTATTTTGTTATGGCGGCCTGAAGAGACTACTATACATGCAGAGATCTCTGACTATGGAGAATTAAGCTTGGAGTTCCCAGGAATGAAATCTATAGACATTCCACCATGGCCTTAGTTGATTTGTATAACCAGAACGTTTCTTAAGTCTGGCCGACAGAGGTGTCTAGCATTTGAGTCACCATAACAGCCTAACAGCTAGACGAATAGCTCGCATACAATTCCCAGGCATGAATCATAATTACACAGACCCAGAGTTTTTAGAATGAGGAGACAGTCAGGTGAACCTGAGCGAGAAATTTGCTATCACACTTATGAACTTTTCCCTTGGCCTTGCCCCAAAAGAGCCTGACCGTGGCAACTTGCAGCTGTGAACAGGACAGTCCCAAGCCTTTCAGAGGCTAACTGTAACTGCCTTTAAGTCAATGCTAGTGCCAAGGGACCCAGAGCACCCTTGCAGTGGTACTTACCAGAGAGTAGAGGGGGTGCTGATGGAGGTCAGGGGAAAATGGAGTTCTTCCCTGAGTCTGCCACTCAGTAGGCCGAGTGAGACTCTGAACCCCTCCTCTGGGATAATTCTACCAGTTCCCGGGTATACTTAGCATCAGGCAGCATCTACACATTGCTCAGTGTATGTACTTTCTGTTATTGTTGTTGATGCTCAGCCTAAAGGCACGCCCCTCGCCCCCCCCCCAGGGTGGTTGAGGACCCTCTCAGTGGGGGCACCTTTTGGTGTTTGTCTGTTTAAGCTCCATGCCCAACATGGAGCTTGAACTCCCGACTCTGAGATCAAGAGTCACGTGCTCTACCAGCTGAACCAGCCAACAGCCAGGTGCTCCGGGTGCCCTTTGAAACCCACCAGACCAAGTCCCCAGTCTTCTCTCCAGATGGAGTGTTCCTTCTCTGGCTGGTAGCTGTCAGGGTTACCCTGGGGTTCTGTTGGTTCTTTAACCTCTGTGCTGCTGCACACGGTATCACAGAAGACGCTAAAGTTATCTTCTGCACATTCTGAGGGTTGTCCTACCCTTTTCTTCCTACTCACCCCACTGATGCAAGCTGTTGCAGCAAGCCTCCTGACTTCCGAAATCTCCAGCCAGACACCAGAGCCTGCCTCCTATATACTGCTACATTGGCTACCTGGCCCCTGGAGAAGGGGGTATGGGGTAAGAAGGAGCAAATGGAATCAATTAGAGCTCCACCTCCTTATCAACAGTGCAAGTAAAATTTGATAGCTAATCCTTACAGGGATTGCAGAGATTTTTGCCACCATCCAAGACTTATGCAGATGTTATCCCTACCACCCACAGGCTAACGTGGACCGACAGCTAAAACAGGCTCTCTGGCTGATGTAAGCAGCCATGCTAGTAAGTCTGTGCCTTGGCCTTGATCATCTAGCAGATCCAATGGTGCCCAAAACGTTTGGGGGTAAAGAAGTATGATGTAAGGAGCCTGTGGTGAGCCCTGATAGGAGAAGCACAACAGAGGCTGTTAGGATGTAATAAATAGTATGAACCAGCAGTCACTACATGGTGCTGTTTCTCCCACTACCAAGATTTGCAAGCCAGGGAATGGAGAGTGGGACTAAAGGTCATTACACCTGACCCATCTGCAACCGTTTTACTTCTCGCTCCTACAACTCTGCTAGTTTAGAAGTTTTAGGTCCCTAGAAGAAACACCCAGCGTGGTATGAAACGGTGGTCCCACCAAATTTGAAGCCACTCTTAGCTCCTGGAGCCACTCCAAACAGGTGATCATGGTGTCCGTGCTATACGAAAATGAGGACAAGGAGGAATATGGATGAGACTCGGGGAATCCCTACGTGCATCACAACCCTACAAAGGACCATCAAGGGCTCAGACTCCTCAGGAATGAAGGACTGAGCTTCCCCAGTAAGAAAGGCGAAAATACTCTCCTAGAAATAAATAAAAAACATTTAAAAAATTAAAAAAAAAAAGGCAAAAAGAACGTGAAATCGATGGAGAAATCATAAATGACAGGGCCACCTCGTGGCCGTCGCAGAAATGGGGACTGTACCCTCTACCCATATTTTTCTCATGATTATTTACTTTTTCAACTCTCTCACCTCTTCTTTAGTCTCGTAAGTAGGATACAGTGGTGGTGATGGATTCCCCATTTGGTCACATCATTGCAGAATATCAATATCCAGTTGGGATAATGGCAGATCTAGAGAAATTAAGAGTCACCACTGGGAGAACTTGAACTATAAACAGAGGCCCCATGATCTCATCTACAACTAGGATTATGAGGAATGCTTATATGGGTAGTTCTTGGTTGTACATGGAGTCATTAAGTTATGCCAGGAGGGAGTATTTTTGGAATCCTCTGAATGGGAGAAGGGTGTTTGTGCAGGCTAAGAATACAAGGAGTAGAACGTTATTACTGTCTACGTTATTTTTCTACTTAACATCCCCACCTTTGGGGAAGTGCCCCAAATCACTGGGATTCACTACTCCACGGCACAGGAGTATTGGGGGTAGAAATACAGGTGATGGAAAGACATTCGCATCCACCAAAACCCTGGAGTATTAGATATCCTTGCTCGTCCTGGAGCTTCTACCTTTCGAGACTTTAGTTACCTTGCCCAGAATCATTCAGCTTCTTTGGTTCAACAAAATTTGGCTTTATAATCCTGATCTCCAGGTTCTCAAGCACTTTTCTGNGACTCTTGAATGCTGAGAACAAACTGAGGACTGATGGATGTGGGGGGGGGGGGGGGGGTGGGGAGGAGCTTATGGAAAGTCAGGTCTTAAAAGACAATGCTTACAACTCTCCAGTCATTTCCATCCTACCCTGAGGACAAGGCTTCTAGAAGACAGTCTCCTTGAGTTGCTGGAGAAGGGTAGCTATGCCACTAGTCGTTGAAGTGACCAGAACCAGTCTGAGTCTGACGGCAGTCAAGGAACTGCGTCCAAGGAAGGGCCGCAAAAGAAAGCTCAGGCTGAGGAAGTCCAGGGTGGGGAGTATGCACCTGTGTCTGTACAGTCAGGTGTTTGGTCATAGCAGGAGAGGACTCGGAAGGGGGAAATAATAGAGTCAGGGTGGAAAATATTTGGCATTAAGAGAGGAGCTCCCTCCCATCTGGTGCCTTCAGAGAATTTCGTAGGAAAGTCTGGGTTAAAGGATACTTTCAGTTGCTCTAGCGTGGTGGCAGCGGTGCTCAGGTCGACTGCATCCGACTCTACTATAAGCCTATGCTAAAGGATACCAGAGGTACTCAGCTCTTGTGGGTCTGATGAGCATGGAGGACAACAGGCTAATAAATCAGAGGATGCTGT
>NW_027529518.1:2082432-2084670 GCF_008692635.1 Crocuta crocuta | reverse complement strand
CTACAGTGAATTAGGGGAAATCATTTGAAAAGTTAAACCAAAAGCCCCTGCTCTTTGCAAGTTAAAATGTTCAACTGTGACTTGTTTATAAATGTGTTTATTTGATCTTCGATAATGAGCAAAAAGAGGTGTTTCCTGAGAAGAAAGGGGTATATAATTGGTTACAACATCTCTGTTGAAACCAATTTGCCTTAATTTGAATATCTGCTATAAAGAATGCTTTTCATGTGGCATTCAAAGAGGTTTCCTCGGTTAGAATCCAAATCCTCAAGTGACTGAGCTCCGCCGGACCCTCCGTGGGGTGACTGGTGCTATGGGGGCAGTGGACTGGGCGTACAGGAAGCAAGGGCCCTGCTCTCGGCTCCACCCANACCCCACATTCCAGCATCTGTGGCATCCATGAGGATAGTGAATTTCAAACCAAACATGGTAAAGTCTCACAATTTCAATAATAAAAACACGACTAAAAGCGAATCACCACAATGAATGTCTCAGATTAGGAAAAATAATATTGTCTGGAGTATTTCATCACTCTGACACGATACTTCTCTGTGCTTGTTTCCTCTCCTGAGAATTGTGGTTAATAACAGCCGCTGCCTCCGGGTTTTTGCCAGGATTAAATGCAATGATGTATGTAAAGTGCTTAGAACATTGCGGGGCTTATGTTAAGTGTGCAGTAATGTTTCTAAGTATTCTTATTTCTCTATAAGTGGAGGGTGTGAATGTACATACGTGTGTGTGTGTGTGTGTGTGTGTGTGTGTGTGTTTCCCCTCTGGTTCAGTCATAAGCCATTTGTGACATGACTTCCCACCTATTAGATTCATTCCACTTCGATAAAATAGAATTATTTTTTTAAGTTTATTTATTTTGTGAAGGAGATCGTGAGCATGAACAGAGGAGGGACAGAGAGAGAGGGAGAGAGAATCCCAAGCAGGCTTCATGCTGTCAGTGCACAGCCTGATGTGGGCCTCATATTCATGAGCCATGAGATCATGACCGGAGCTGAAATCAAGAATCGGATGCTTAACCGACTGAGCCACCCAGGCATCCCTAGAATCCCTTTTTGATGGCTACACAGTACTCCATTATATAGTTGTGCTATTTTTATTTAACCAAGCTCTTACAGTTGGGAAGTTCCTCTGTCCTTTAAGGTCCTTCTTGCCAGACTAAGAATCAAATCGATACGAGACAGGTAAATAGCAAATCAAATTTAATAGCAGATATAAGGTGAATCCACACAGACCTGAGATTCCAAAAACAGTGAGGCAACATGAGGTTTAAATGAGCTAGGAAGAGGGATAGGGCCTAAAAATAAAAGTGGAGGAAGACCCTTAGCAGGAGGGGGGAGATGTTTGGAAAACAAAGGTCGCCCTGTTATGCAGAGAAGTTTCTTAAGAGGAATTTCTGTTCTGAGCTCTCTTCCTGGTACAGACAGGCAGTTGAGGGGGACGTGAAGGGTTTTTCCTGCATACACTGGGTTTGGATTGCTTTTGACTCAAATTAATGTTCATTCCCTGCACCCCTACACTAATGTTAGGCATTTGGTTTATTTCCAGTCTCTCGCTATTATGACCCAATACTAAAATGTAAGCACCTTGTCTAAACATCTTGGGGAACTCATCCAAGTGTCCATCAGCATTCTACATGATCCCACTTATATGTGGAATCTAAAACAGTCAAACCGACAGGCACCAAATAGGTGTTTAACAGGGGCCGGGGCGGTGGCGAGGGGGCAGGTGGGTGTGTTGAGAACATGTTGGTCGAGAGGTACAAACTTCCAGTTAGAAGATGCATGAACTTTAGGGATCTAAGGCACAGAATTGTGATTGTAGTTACCAATATTCTGTCGTATACATGAAAGTTGAGAAGAGACTAATCTTGAATGTTTTCACCACAGAAACAGCAATTCTGTGATGTGACAGAGGTGTCAGCGAATGCTGGTGGTGATCATATCAAAATGTGGAAGTGGATCAAGTCAACACACTACACAGCTAACATTTACACAACATTATAGGCCACAGATCTCAATAAAACTGGAAAACAGTTTTGAAACATTATAAATTTTATAAAATAAATCTTTTTTTAAAATTTGTTTTTAATGTTTATTTATTTTTGAGACAGAGAGAGACAGAGCATGACCCGGGGAGGGGGGGAGGGAGAGAGAGGGAGACACAGAATCCGAAGCAGGCTCTAGGTTCTGAGCTGTCAGCACAGAGCCCGACACAGGGCTCAAACTC
>NW_027529518.1:2080174-2082424 GCF_008692635.1 Crocuta crocuta | reverse complement strand
ACCTGAAGATTACTGGCCATTTTTAGTTTTAAAGTTTTGCCTTGGGTTCTAAGGTCTGTTTGGAATGCAAAGAAAGCATATGTCACGTGATCATTCGGGGACAAGTTAGGATATACATACACAAAGAAAGAAAGGTAGAAGGTACTTGGCCTCATGTGCCATTCTCCAGCTCCCCCTTCCCCAAATTTCCTTCTAATTGCAGCAAATTCAGTTTTTAGTAAGTTTTAATTTTTTTAAATGCAGATTCTGATTTAGGAGGCTGAAAATTTGCATTTATTTATTTATTTATTTATATTTATTTTCAGGAGAGAGAATGAACAGGGAGAGGAGCAGAAGGAGAGAGAGAATCTTAAGCAGGCTCCATGCTCTGCGTGGGCCTAACACAGGGCTCGATCCCACGACTCTGGGATCATGACCTGAGCTGAAATGGGATAGTTGGACACTCAATTGACTGAACCACCCAGACGCCCCAATAAGTTTTCATTTTGAATCAAAGCGGTACATACACAGTTTTCAAAAAAATCAAATAGTAAAAAAAGCATATAATGAAAAGTAGTAAATCCCTACCCATCTTGTTTCAACTCAGTTCCCCCAAGCCAGCGACAAAAACGTTTACACATGTCTGTTAGTGGTTACCTCCTTTCTTCCTTGAGAATATGCTTTGATTACTATTTTTTGATTTGATAACAGGAGGAATTTTTTGACTTCCTGCCCTCCCAGAACCTCCTCCGCCCCCCGAAAATGGCTGAATCACTATTTTTAAATCCCCTGTTGGCTACTTTGTTGACTTTAATAACACAGTCCCTAAACCTGCCTTATTCTTTCAACTAGAGACAGAATCAGGACTTCCTGCTTTCTGAGAATAACACCACTGTTCCCTTTACTCCTCTCCATCCGCCTGCTTGTTGCCGGGACCGGACTCAGTCCAAGTGGCTAATTCCCCTCCGGTTCTACAACCATTATTGTCTTCCCTTCTTAGCTGACAGATTTAGTCTAAAAATGGAACACCATAACTTCCATTTCCATTGAAATGATTATTCAAATATCGTTCACTGAAGAGCTGAGTTGAACCGGGTGACTGGTCTCCTCTGTGACCGCAGAGTCACCGCGCACGTGCCAATTGGGTTCCCATTCTTCCAGTCCTGGCAACTGTCCAAAACCTGGCCCTGGCTGAGGTTGCTTTATATTTGAAGCATGCCTTCCTTGTAGGGTTTGAAATGTTTGTTTTCCCCTGCAGTTTCCGTTTGCCATTGGCTTTTCTTTGGGGATGAAGAAATGTATGCCTTTCAGATAGGATGAATTTCCTCCAGCTTCTAACTCAGTCCATCTATTGCTCAGAATTCATTCCATGCAGTGGGAAGTGTGTTCACATCTTGTTCTCCTTTGGAAGATTTGACTCCTACTTGGACCAGTGTTGTGCAGTTAATTTACCTTTAAGTCCTCAGTAACCTTTCCTCTTGTTTTCTCCCTGGGGCGTCCAGTGACAATTGTCATTTCCTACTGTTCGGGCCGTTTTGGGTTTTTATGGATGCAAGAGCTTCTCAAGTATTTCTGAGGATTTTCAGAGTTTAAAGTTCTTCCCCGTTCCTTGATTTATCTATTTCTTAGAGAGTCAGCTTTTTCATTCTCTACTAGGCTTTCTTGGTTATACACTGGGCTTTGTGCAAATGCTGATTTCTAGCCCTCATTTACATGAAAAGACAAGGCAGTGACTGAAAAGACAGACTGGCAAGTCTGCAAGCGCGAGTCGAACTGGCCGCTTCGATCTTGGGCTGGCGACCCGGTAGGTGGAAACCAGCCTTCCCGCCGGATCACCACCACCCCCAATGCCACAAAGTTAGTTTCTCTAAATGTGTACCTGCAGGCGGACNGCTTCCCCGGGAGACCCAGCTTCCTCCTCCTGGTGTTCCTTCTTCTTCTTCTTCTTTTTTTTCCTGAAGTGTTTTAAATTTTAACGGAAGCAAAACAAAACTTGCTCAAAACGTTAGAAAATTACCTCCAGACACATCATCTTGAATAGCTTAGAAGCGTGAACCCGTTTTCTGTTGCCTCAAATCCCTTTAGAAATTTTTTCAGTTCTCAACTGTGAACGAGTATGAACACACACCACCTACTCACTTTCTCAACTGTAAAATGTGTGCGTTCTGTTTGAACGATTCAAGCGACTTTGGAAAATTTTGTTTTAGATCTTTAGTATTCTTCTAATGGGAAAAGTGATACAAACAAGTTGTTAGAGATTTCCAAATACAC
>NW_027529518.1:2079293-2080068 GCF_008692635.1 Crocuta crocuta | reverse complement strand
AGTAACCACTGTTAACGTTTTCTATATGTATTTTTCGACGTGGTATGCTCATATAGTGCTCCTACCATGCCAATAATATAGAAGTACCTCACTGTCTTGAACGACTGGTCACTATCCCAATACAGATGTTGACTAGTAATATTCAGTAATTTACTTAACCAGCCCCCTATTGAGTGAACATTCTGAATGTTTCCAGTTTTTCTTATGCGGTATTCATCATTGTATGCATGAATTTTCAAGTGGCAGAAGCGAATGAGGACTATAAGCCCATCTTTATTTATAAAAAACAATCACATAAACATACAGAGAGAGAGAGAGACAGAGTGAGAGCTCAAGGTCAAAAAGTTTTACTTTTTAATATATGTGATTGATCAAAGAAGTTTAGAGACCAGGACTCTATGCAACATTGAATCGGAATTTTTTCTGCCAATGTGAAAGGCAATAATTACATCTCGTTGCTCCGCTAACTTCCGTATAATTATCAGTGAAGCTGAGCAACTTTTCTCAATTTCTTAATCTTTCAATATTATTTTACTCATTGCTTGTAAAACATTAAAACATTATAAATATATATTATAAGAAAAGTACAATTCTTCAGGTCACAACCCCCAGAAAGACTATTAACATTTTATCAAGTATTTACATATATTAATAGCAACGCATATATACATATATCACACACAAGTCACAAAACAAAAAATGGAATCATAAACATATTGGTCTGACAGTTGCTTTTAAACATAACGATATATCTTATGTTGATACCTTGTGGCTT
>NW_027529518.1:2072078-2079234 GCF_008692635.1 Crocuta crocuta | reverse complement strand
TGGATGATTTCAGATTTTTCATTAGCATAAACAATGTTGAGATTAATATTTTTGCATGCACATCTTTGTATGCTTCTCTGATATTTCCCTGGGTTACATTACTACAGGTGGAATTCTTGGATCAAAAGGTTTTCATCTGGGGTGCCTGGTGACTCAGTTGGTAGACCATGCCACTCTTGATCTTGGGGTTGTGAGTTTGAAGCCCATGTTGGGTATAAGATTACCTAAAAATAAATTCATTTTAAAAAGGTTTTCAACGGGGCGCCTGGGTGGCTTAGTGGGTTAAGCGTCCGACTTTCGCTTAGGTCATGATCTCGCGGTTCGTGGGTTCGAGCCCCGCCTCGGGCTCTGTGCTGACAGCTAGCTCAGAGCCTGGAGCCTGTTTCAGATTCTGTATCTCCCTCTCTCTCTGACCCTCCCTTGCTCCTGCTGTCTCTCTCTCTCTGTCTCTCTCTCTCAGAAATTAAAAAATATATATATATAAATTTTTTAATGTTTATTTACTTTTGAGGGAGAGAGAGTATGAGCAGGAGAGGGGCAGAGAGAGAGAGAGTGACACACAGAATCTGAAGCAGGCTTCAGGCTCTGAGCTGTCAACACNCCTAGTCCTAGGAGAAGCCAAAGTAGACAAAATAGCTTAAGGTGATGCATTAAACAAAGGAAATGCCTCTTCCCTCACACCACACACTGAATATGAAATAGTAGCAACAGGCCAAAATTTTAGGAAATTACACAAATCTGGCTCTTCTTACCCACGATAGAGGGCATATACCTTAACTCTTCTACCTGAATTACCCACTCTTAATATATACAGGAAGAATATATTGTTTTAACTGCGATATTGGTCTAGAGGTAATAGATTTAAATGTAATCAGAGGCTTTTGTAGAAGACACTGAATTGAACACAGGTGTTTACCCTTCCAAATCAAATAGAAGCAATTAGAAGTGCAACGTAAATTCATTCATAAAATTAGTGAAAGGGGTGAGCATAAAAGACCAAGAGTTTGAGAAATTCCCGAAATGAATGCGGATTGGCTCGATCTGAAGAATCAGTCCATGCGGAGGGCACCGCAGCCCAGCGCATCTCAGGCAAAGCCTGGGCGGGGCAGAAGCACAGGTCGGTTTCATGGAACAAGCATGGAGGGTCAAAGCGGGGGGGGGGGAATGGCACTAAGGGAGCCGGTTACTTAAAAGCTATGTGAAAAATGGCTGAATAAGTGCATTTTTACCACCTCCCCTCCACTGCCCCCCACCTAGCAGAGGACTTTATCTCCCCCATGGAAATGGACAATGTTTCTCTAAAGAAATTGAGTAGGGCCACCTGGGTGGCTCAGTCAGTTAAGCAACCGACTCTTCATGTCAGCTCAGGTTATGATCTCATGGTTCACGGGATGGAGCTTCGTGTGGGCATGGATGCTGCTTGAGATTCTCTCCCTCTCTCTCCTTCTTCTGCTTGCTGTCTCTCTCTCCCTCTCAAAATAAATAAATAAACATTAAAAAACAATTGAGTGATGTGTTTAAAAGGGCAAGTGCTCCAGAATGGGGTGGGGCAGGGTTGGAATTGTTGACTGTGGCAGAGAATAAAAATAGTGACGAATGTTCCCCCTCCCTGAATCCCTAACTTTGCATTGACTCTGCAGATCCTCTCATCTGTTGATGAGGTGGCTCGTTTCTGTTTCATTGAATCTGCTGTATGACTTGCTGTGGTCCACCGGACCTTGGCAGAAACAGAGCAAGCGAAAGCGAGGAAGGTGCGTATGCACCGGGGCATGTACTCTTGCTAGTCTTAGAAGCTTGCTGCCACCTTGTAAGCAATGCAGGTGAACCTTATGCCCCAACCACCCCTGTAGCCCCAACTGATAGCCAACCAACCCCTCGAGGTCGTGTCCCCAGGACCACCAGCAGCAGCTGACCACAGACACATGAGAGTCCAGNTCCAGCCGACACAAGCAGAATAGCCCAGCCCAAGCGGCCAACAGCCAATAACTGTTAAATAAACAAATAGTTGTTGTTTTAAGCCTCTAGGCCTTTGAGGAGTTTGTTTCATAGCAAACAGAGCTAACTGCTAACCGTGCTCTGGAAGAGAACTACAGGGCAGAGGGCCAATCAAAATGGTTCATCAACAGTGATCTTTGGTGGTGATTACTAGATCATGGGAGCCCCAAGACTGAAACAGAAGCATGACCCATTTAATGAAAAGAAGTCTGGCAAACAGAAAGTTGGGTCACCATGAGAGTGTCACAACCGGGCAGGTCATATCCCCAGAGTCCCTAGGATGAAGTGGAGACCAAGCACCATGAAGAAGGCTGCTATGGTAACATTATAATTATGTACTGTAAACCTTCCTAGCTATCCCCCAAAAGGACTTGCAGTGATTTCCCAAGGTAACTTCGGTGGAGAAATAAAAATCCACACTGTCCAGGGATTATTGGACTATGGCTCTGAGCTAGCACTAATTGTGGGGACTCAGAGCAACACTGTGGCCCACAGTCAGAGCAAGGGCTAAAGAAGAGTAAATGATAAATGGAGTTTGGGCTTAAATCCAACTCATAGTGGGCCTAGTGAGTATACAAATTCACTCTGTAGTAATTTCCCAAGTTCCTGGGTTTTCTTTCACTCTTTTTTTTTTAATGTTTATTTATTTCTGAGAGAAAGAGAGCATGAGTGGAGGGAGGGCAAAGAGAGGGGGGCAGAGGATCTGAAGCAGGCTCCGTGCTGACAGCAGCCAGTCCACCTCAGGGCTCGAACTCATGAACCGCGAGATCATGACCCCAGCCGAAGTCTGACACGTAACTGGCTGAACCACCCAGGTGCCCTTCAAATCCCTGGGTTTTCAGTTGTAACAGATATAAGCCGCAACTGGCAAAACCTCCCAACTGGCTCCCTGACCTATGGAGTGAGACTTTTTCTGTTAGGAAGGGCCAGATGGAAGGCTAGAACTTAACTCTCCTTTACAATCCTAGCAGCAAAAGCAAACATATATAGTACTTATTTTGTGTCAGTCACTCCTCCAAACACTTTACACATATTAACATATTTTTCCTTAGAACGACACTACAAAAAAAAAAACGATTATGAAGTAGACACTATTATTGCACACATTTTACAGAAAAGGAAAGTAAGGCTTTGAAAGTTTAAGCAACTTGCCCAAGGTCATTACTAATTGGTGGAACCAGAATTTAAACCAGAAACTGGCTCCTGAGTCCATCCTCTTAACCACGATGCTGTCCTCTCCGAAGAGCAAACTAAAACCAATACTATATGCAAGGAAGATTACAGAAATTAGGGCCACCATCAAGACTAAAAATTCCAGGGTAGTGACCCCTATCACATCCTTGTTTGATGTACTTTGTTTCTCTAGTGAAGGATACAGGAGGATCCTGAAATAGAAGTGGTATATATGACTTGGCCTCTGGTGGGTTCTAAGGGCACATGTAAGGCTCATGAGCAGTGGTTCACACTCCTCGTGTGTCTTTGTCTGCCACCCTGCCTTCCTTTTCTCAACCCATACTTAGGGTTTCACGGGGACTGTAGTGGACTGGATTGTGTCCCTGCCACATTCGTACGTTGAAGTCCTCCCCTCCAGTATCGCAGAATGTGACCATATTTGGAGATAGGTCTTTAAACAGGTAAATTCAGGTTAAATGAAGTCATCGAGATAAGCGATAATCCAACACGACTGGTGTTCTTATAAGAAGAGGAGATTAGAACACAGATAGGCCCAGAGGGAAGACAGTGTGAAGATACATGAAGAAACCAGCTGAAGAAAGAGGCCTTCGGAAGAAACCCGCTCTGTTGGTATCTTGATCTCTGACTTCTAAGCGTCCAGAACTATGAGAAAATAAATTTCTGCTTTGTAAGCCACCCGGTGTGTGGTGCTTGGTAATGGCAGCCCTAGCCCACAATACAGGGACCTCTCTACAACCAGCTGTATTAGTCAGGGTTCTCTAGAGAAATAAAACCAATAAGATTAGATAGATAGATAGATAGATAGACAGACAGACAGACACATAAGAGGAAATTTATTATGGAAATTGTCTCACACAAGGTTATGGAGGCCAAGAAGTTCCTTGACCTGCTGTCTGCAGGCCAGAGAACCACGAAAGCTGGTGGTTTGTTTTAGATCAAGTCCAAAGGTCTGAGGATCAGTAGCCCTGGAGCCCAAAGGCCTGAGAACCAAAAGCTTCATCCAGTGTCCTGAGGGCAGGAAAAGATGGACATCTCAGCTCAAGAAGAATGAACTTTCCCTCTCTTCACCTTACGTTCCATTCAGGCCCTCAAGGAATTAGCAGTAGCTAGCTTACATTGGTGAGGGCCGATCTCTTTACTCAGTCACAGATCAAATGCTAATCTCTTCCAGAAACACCCTCATAGACACACCCAAAATAATGTTTTACTAGCTACTTGGCATCCTTTAGCCCAGTCAAGGTGACACAGAAGATTAACTATCACACCAGTCGTTTGAAGAACAGATGATTCAAAGCTATAAGTACAACTTGCACGACATAAAGGCGCCCGCCAGAAGCATATTGCTGTGACATCATAGCCCCACACAGGTAGCCCAGAGGACAGTGAAGTAAAATCTTCTCTGAGGACATTGTTTCAAGTGGTATATTTTGCTGTTCACTTTGTTTGGAGAAATGGCCCAAGGTATGGCTCTACATTGTTTGATGTTCAAAGACTTGGAAAGAACAAAATCGATAGTATCGGTGACATGAAGGTTTGGGAAAAGTCATATGTGGTTGGACCTCTAGGACTGGCCACAGAGTATAAATACGCTTGTGTTCCATATAAATGCCCAACAGAGGTCATCAACTGTGAAGACTCACAATTATCATGTGAACAAGGTGACTTGCACAAGAACGCCAGTCAGCCTTTTCCCCCAGCCACTCTGAAGCTTGCTCGGGGGCCCATGTACAGAGTGGCCATGATTGTAGGGACAGAGGCTTTGCAGGGGCTCAGGTACATGGACTTCCCCTCACCAAGGCTGATCTAGCTATTAGCACAATCGAGTGTCTAATTCCAACCTGCCAATTGCAGAGGCCAATGCCAGCCTCCCAATATGTACTATTTTCTTATGGTGGGAGGAGGCTCCAACCAGCCATTTGCTGGTAGGGTGATTACAATGGGCCCCTTCCATCACGGAGGGGTCTGCAGTGTGGATTCACTTTCCATGCCTGCAACACCACAACTGATACCGCTTTTGTGGGCATACTCACAATTATGATATCCCACACAACACTGCTTCTGACTACAGAACTCATTTTATAGCAAAATAAGGCAAGAAAGAGCTCAAAAGAATTCATACTGGTCATCCGTTATCCCTGCCATGTCTTATTTTTCATCATCTGAAATGGTGGATTGCCTGTTCAACGTCCATTTGCTAGTAGTTTCTTCCTGTTCCCTTGATGTTAGCCTCTGCTGATTTAGGGGTCTGATTATTAGTCTACCAGTAGAAACAACAAGACTCCATTGAACTGAATGCATGTTGAGACCGCAGCCAAGGTATTTAAGCTACACATGTCACTGGATCAACAAGAAACATAGGAGTTCGATTGGTGTGATTGACCATGATCATCAAGTGATGTTTGGTTGCTTTTATGCAATACGGGCAGGGAGGATTAAGCCTGAGGCGGAGGCCCCTCCCCTCTCCCATACTGCAGTGTTCAGTGGTAAAAGTTAATGAAAGATTACAGCAACACCATATAGGGAGGACTACAAAGGGCTCATATCTCTCAGAAATGAAATTTTACCTCCGTCCACCAGGCAAAGAGAAGTTGGTAGCTGAGAAACTGGCTGAGGGCAAGAGAAAACAGAATGGGTAGTAGAAGAAAAGTTATAAATATCAACTATGGCCTTGTAACTAGTTTCAGAAACAAAACAGAAGTAGTTGTTCCTATGTTCTTCTTTCCTTGTTTTGGAGTGTGTGTGTGCGTGTGTGCGCACGCGTGTGCACGCGGATGTTGTGAATATGTCAATATATTCTCTTTGTTGTGTCCCTTGTATAAGGTGTGTTGATGATAGTTGAAATTTACAATTCAGTCCACAAATTGCAGAATATCAGTATGTGATTGTGACAGACTTAAAGAAGGATGAACATTGTTCAGCTATCATTTTTACATTTTTACATTTTCTTTTTTTGAGTAAGCTCTGCAGCCAACCTGGGGCTTGAACTCCGGGCCCCAAGATCAAGAGTCACATGCTCTACTGACTGAGCCAGCCAGGCGCCCCTCAACAGTCTTGAATTTAGAACTGGATGTGATCATGCGTTAGACTTTTGGGGAGAAGAGGAGTGGGATTTGTTTTGTACAAGGCAGAGTTGTACAAGGTGAAGTGGGAGTGTGTTATTGTAGGAGAGGAAAAGTTTTCCCTTCCCTTCTGGATTCCTTGGCTAGTCTAACAATTAAATTGACATAAGACAGGGGCACCTGGGTGGCTCAGTAGGTTAGGCGTTCCACTTTAGCTCAGGTCATGATCTTCTGGCTCATGAGTTCAAGCCCCGCATTGGGCTCTGTGCTGACAGCTCAGAGCCTGGAGCCTGCTTTAGATTGTGTCTCCCTCTCTCTGCCCCTCCCCCGCTCATTTTCTCTCTCTCTCTCTCTCTTTCTGTCTCTCAAAAATAAACAAGTGTTAAAAAATTATATAAATTGACATAAGACAGATTAATAGGAGAAACACAAATTTCATTTCATACATACAGGAGCTCATAAAAACACAAGACTCAAGAAAATGACCAAAACAGACGATTTTTATACCTTTTAAACAAAGAAACAATACATTTGTGACGAATCTGAGGAGACAAAGAAGTGAATTGGTGAAGTAACAGGATTTGTTTATAAAGCCTTCTTGGCTCTGAATTCCCAACTTGTGGGGATAAGGATGCCTTCTACTCTCCGGGTACAGGAAGGGTACTTTACACATGGGAAATTAATTTCCTGTTTTCAAGGGGGCAGAGGAGGGTCAGAGTGTCCTTCTTGCACTGGCTGTTTCTTAAGTGACTTTATTATTTCTCTTCCTCCTGCCTCCCCTGCCTCCCTCCTCTTTATTTTTAAGTAGGTTTCATGCTCAATACGGAGCCCATACCCTTCTCTTAAGTAACCTTAACTGAAAATAATCAATTACCAAAGTGGCATATTTTAGGGCAGACTGCCCTGAA
>NW_027529518.1:2064024-2071838 GCF_008692635.1 Crocuta crocuta | reverse complement strand
AAAGAAGAGTAATCGCTACACCCAACATGAGGTTTGAACTCACAGCCCCAAAGTCAAGAGTCACATGCTCTACCCACTGAGTCATCCAGGCGCCTTTGATCCCCAACATTATTGTTGCTGTCGTTGTTATTTTAGAATTTTAAGTGTGGAAAAAGACTGTATGGGCACTCATCATTATTTGAAACTAGTCTATTACTGAAAATATGTTGGATGTCACATTTTTGGACAGCAGAACTCTATCTTTTGTTCATTTAAATGGAAAAAATAATAATGCTTCTCATCTCATCCAAACCAACTTTCCCAAATGTCACTAAAACACCAAAGGTTTCTGCATAATATAAAGCATTTATAACCCAACCATCTAATTATTTAATAGCTCATGATGATTTCATACAGTGTGGAATATGAAATATACTCTCCTTCCACACTGCAGGAAACACGTTCTGTAACATAAATAGGATGAAGTTTTATGTTTGCCTTTGATCTATCTTATTTTGTAAATTACCATACTATAATGTAACTGTGTGATATTGAACAGGAGATACACACACGTATCAACGGAACAAAATAGTCCGGAAATTGGTTTACACATATATGGCTAGCTGATACTTTACAAGGATGGAGAAGCAATTCAATGCTTTTTTGCCTTTCAGCAAACATGTTGAAATAATTGAACATCAATAGGTGAAAAAAAAAAAGAAAAATTGCACCTTGACCTAAAAATAATACCTTATTCAAAAATTCATTCATGGTTTGCCTCTCTCTCTTTCCCCCACCATTTCCGCCCTTCTTCTCCCCCTTGTTCCTCAGTTAAGTTCCTCCTAATCCTCCTATACGTGCAAACATATGATATTTGTCCTTCTCTGCCTGACTTAGTTCGCTCAGCATAACACCCTCAAGGTCCATCCACCATGCTACACATGGCCAGATTTCATTCTTTCTCATTGCCATGTAGTATTCCATGGTATAGATAAACCACTCTTGAATGCTGACAAAAACTGAGGACTGATGGATGTGGGGGGGAGGGGGGATGGGCATGGAGGAGGGCACTTGTGGGGATGAGCACTGGGTGTTATGTGGAAACTAATTTGACAATAAACTGTTTGTAAAAAAAAAAAATGCAGAAAAAAAATTCATCCAAACTGGATTACAAATCTAAATGTAAAACATAAAACTGTAAACATTCTTAGAAGAAAGCACAGGAAAAGCTGTGTGTGACCTGAGATTGAGCAAAGCATTTTTACGCTTGACATCGAAGTACAATACACAAAAGAAATGCTTGGCACATTAGATTTTATCAAAAGTAAAACCCTGTGCTCTTTGGAAGTCACTGGTAAGGAAATGAAAAGACAGGGTGCTGTCAAGAATTGTACTGGTTCTGAGATTTTACCATACTTAGAAGCTAAAAAGTTAACTTGTTACTGCTTTGCGGATACTGGCAAAAGACACGAGATTCCCGAGTCTGAGAAATTGACCTTATTAGTCCTGGCAAAGCAACTGCCCGCGGGTGTGCAGAGTGCCCATGCTGGCTTCCCACCTCCCAAAGTCCCAAGGAGGTGCTGCAGCAGTGTCTGCATGGGTGTCTGCACACGCAGTTGTCCGGTACAGGACAGCAAGTGGGAACAAGCCATCTCTGTGCAGGGGGAGACATCACGTCATCCCTCAAGGCTGTTTGCCGTGATGCAAAAGCAAGCTCGAGAAAAGGCCAGGTAACAAGCAGCCAGGGCCTTCGAGTCTTGGCAGGCCCAGCACGAAATGTGGGAAGGCGCCAAGGACCCGTGGTGGATTGCCTTCCCCAACGCTGCACCCTTTAGCCCGTCACATTCTTAGCCAAATTGAATTTTTACACGAGCATGCCACTGATTAATCAGACCAACAGCGTGTGGGGTCAGATCTGCTTAATTAGTCTTATAAACGGTGTCCAACAGAACTCCAAGCTGCGGGGTGGGGTCACCTCGTCCTTGTCTCTCAGAGTCCTGGACTCACCCAACTCTGAAAAAGTCCCAGGGGGACTAAGTGTTCTTTTAAACTGCAAGGATATAGTCCAAGGCCAGACTGTTATCCATCACGCATTACCCAGGACCACCCAAGTCAGAGAAGCCAGGGAATTGTTCTGCATCCCGTGTTGACACACGTGCATTTTCAGGAGTTGTCATTCATGGCATCGGGAATAATAAAATCGTCTCCGACCAGCTTGCTCACACGAGTTGTTGTTTTCGTAGCACATGGAAGGGGACTGCAACTCGTCGGCAGGTCAGACTTGCCGGTGGGGCTGCTGTTGGACTCCGGTGGCAAAGCTGGACCTAGGGAGCAAAAGCAGTGTGAATTGCCCCCATCCTTCAGAGGTCTGAAGGGATTCTCTCCCAAGTTACCCGAGGTGGCACTTTTCCTCCACGGCCGCAGGATCGCTATGTCCCATACCTTCAACCAGCCCCTGCTGTTTTCATCCTAATCACTGCTGAGAGACCCCTTGCGGGGACCCGCACTCAGGGATCGGATTGCCCACTGAGGTGTGAGGGCCCAGAGGAAGCAGAGTCAGATATCGTTCCAGAGCTCAATGATCATAGATACTGATGCAGTGAGGAATGTGCATCAAATAGTTTTGACTATTGGCCCAATACGGGGTGATGCTTGAGGGGACAAGGCGCACCATTTGTCAGGCTCCAAGCTGATTGGAGAGCGGAAAGCACGCCGTGGATAAGACTATGTGCCGGGAGTCAGCTGCTCAGAATGGAGCAGCCACATGCGACCTGAAAACATATCAAAAGCGGTGAGACCAGCGGTAGCACCGAGAGGTACAGTCCAAGGTCTGATGTAGCCAACCTGTCAGGAGCGAGCAGGGTCAATGCCGTGGCAATGTGGCCTCCTCTGCTGCGAGAGTCACAAGCCTGGCCTGGCGTAGTGGCTTCTGCACCAGAAACATAGGGTCCTGTACTCTGTGCCGAGTGCCTGATGGCAGACGTGCTGCCATGTCTGATGGCAATCTGGGGAGTGCAGGCTTCATCAGCAGCTTGATTTTAGTTGTTCCCACTGGAGAACGGACCTTTACTGTGGGCATCTCTGTGAGTGACCCAGACAGTCCCATATGCATCCATAGTTGGTTTCCACAGTTTGTGCCTACAAAGAGAGGTGCTTTTTTGTTTGTTTTTAGTAATCTCTACACCCAAAGTGGGGCTAGTACTCGCAACCCAGAGATCAGGAGTCACATGGTCTTCCAACTGAGCCAGAAAGGTGTCTCTTTTTTAATGTTTTTATTTTTATTTATTTTTGAGAGAGAGAGAGACAGAGACCGAGTGTGAGTGGGAAAGGAGCAGAGAGAGAGGGAGGCAACAGAATCCAAAGCAAGCTCCAGGTTCTGAGCGGTCAGCACAGAGCCCCATGCGGGGCTCGAACCCACAGACCACGAGATCATGACCTGACTTGAAGTCGGACGCTTAACCGACTGAGCCACCCAGGTGCCCTTAAAGATGTCTTCTTTTTAAAAATAAAGNCCAGGCAGGCTCTGCACTGTCAGCGTAGAGCCCGATGTGGGGCTTAAACTCACAAACCATGAGATCATGACCTGAGCCGGAGTTGAACACTTAAGTGACTGAGCCACCCAGATGCCCCAAAAGCTGTCTTTAATCTGCCAGTGTGTACTCTTTCAAGTGGCAGATTAGATGGCTAGGCCATCAGCAACAGCCCCAGAGTCAGTAAAAATATAACGCGTTTCATCAAGGGGAGGACGGGCCAGACTTATGAGAGCAGCTGAGTCCTGTCCACTGAGCAGGAGTGTGGAGCCAGGTTGTTGATTTGGAGTAGTTCTGATGTGCCAACCGCCGCGACATCCTCCGTATGCAGTGGCAGCTCTGGACGTCAAAGGATGAAGGCACTCACACCAAATACTGACAACCACCCCCTCACACACACGGAGACAAATGACAGGGGAGTTTGTCCCACTAGCAATTCTCTACTTGGGTCAGTGGCCTGAGCGGGAGAGGTCGCTTCTGATACTTTATGCGCGTTCGTAGTAGAAGCCTGGAACTCATCGCTGTTCTACATGTTCACAGCAGTAGATTGAGTTGGTACAGAGGGGTCCCGTCCACAGGGTCGCTTGAACTGTATTTCTTCACCGAGAGCTTTACTCAGCCCCTATCAGTTAAATTCAGGCTCTTTTTGTTCCCTGTGGGCATATGGACCAGGGAGTGGAAAAGCAGCTCTGGGCATTTCTGCCGGGGAGGAGGGTGGGGAGGTCAGCTTGAGGGAAAGGGCTGGAGGCTTTTCCTCCTTCCTCTCCTAGTCCCAAGAAGTAGCTGCACAACTCCCTCCTCCCCTGTGCCTCCTCACACCCGGACATCTCACGCCATTGGCCACCTCTGCGACCAGCGTCCTTTGCTGCTGTAGGACAGGAAGGATGGGGNATCTGAAACAGGCTCTGGGCTCTGAGCTGGCTGTCAGCACAGAGCCGGACCTGGGACTCGATCCCACGAACCGTAAGATCGTGACCTGAGCCGAAGTTGGACGCTTAACCGACTGAGCCACCCAGGCGCCTCTGGACCCCTTTTTAAAGCAGCTGAAATCCTGGTGGAGGAGGAGGCAGTCATCTGGGGGTGTGGAGGGAGACAGAGGTCTGCGCCAGTAAGCCAAGCTTTTAATCACTTTCGATTCTGAGTGGCTGCCCACTTGGGCTCAACAAATGAACTTCTGAGGTTTTTCATTACCTAAAGCTGTGCATCCTTGGTTCTGACACTGTATTTCAGCTTCGGTGACCCCTTTGAATCAGCCACCATAGTCATAGTGCCTTCTAAATAGGGCTCCACGGCTTGCTGTACTGCTGTCACGATAACACCCCTTCCTCTGCCTACCCGGAGGCCAGGGATCAAGAACTAAGGTACTCAAGTTCGAGAAAAAGAGATCATGCTTGTAGTTAGCAGAGGCAGGGGTGGGGGCAAGGGAGATTGGAGGAAGGTGCTCAAAAGGCACAAACTTCCCGTTATAAAAAGACAAATAAGTACTAGGGATGTCATATGCAACATGATGACCACAGCTAACACTGCTTTGTGATAGGGAAATTGTTAAGAGAGTAAATCCTAATGTTACCGACCGACCCATCGTAGGTACTAACCCAGGAAATGGAACAGGCGAGCCCTCGCACTGTGGGCTCAACTGCTCTCGCCCAGAGAATCCCGAGGGCTCTGGACAAATCGAGAGCACGGCTCCTGGCAGTTTGCCAACATTGTTGCCAAACAAACTCTGATAAGTTCATCACAAGAGCAGCCAAATAACTCAAGAGACGAAGGTTTGGAAAAGAGAAAGGGAGAAATTTATTTCAGGTGCCAGCATCGGCGAGGGGAGGGGAACATGGTGTGGGGGTGGGGCCAGTGTGTATTCAGCCCCTGATCACAGGCAGGGAAGGGGATGCGTTGGGTGTGGTCTTCTAGGCCTTCATTCTATTGCCATCAGGGCTCTTTCTGGTATGACGGTTGGAACGTTCGGTCATTGCCAATGCCTCAAGAAAATGCAATAAGAAATAAGCACAATGGGCTTTAGTTCAAATGTGAGTTAGGCGGTCTTGTCTCTTTTTGATTATAACTGTTGGCGTCTACAGTTGAGCAAGAGGGCTCGCTAACACTAAGAGTTCTCTCATCACAAGGAAAACATTTTTTTCTCATTTCTTTTTACTGTATCTATCTGAGATGATGGATGTTAACTAAACCTATTGTGGCAACCATTTCGCAATATACGTAGGCCACGCCTTTATGCCGTCTACCTGAACTTCATACAGTGATGTATATCAGTTGTAGCCTAATAAAACCACAGGAGCAAAGGGAGAGCTATGGTGCCCGGTGGAGGAATCCTGTGATGGAGCCCAGAAGAATTTTTGTGTGATGACTGAAACTGCCCTAGAGAATGGTGACTTCTGCGATGGATACTAAGTCACCGGAAAGGTGGAACAGGGGAACTATTGCTTGAAGCTAAATAGCTTGTATGTGTGGATAGCTCTCCCTTCAGGTAGCTACTGGAAAAAGAGAGAGAAAAAAATACTCAGGTATCAACAGGTGGCTTGTTTCAGTGTGACCTCTTAGCACGTAGCCTCTTACATTCATTAACAGGAAGGACAGTGTCCTGTCCTTCTGTGCAGGATCTGAGGTTTTATCCTACCTAAGGACTAACACGTTAGCCTGTTATTGGTTCGTGGATGGTGGCGGAAGACACAGGGCATGGAATCAGAGACAAGGCACTTTATTGTTCTCTGTAAGAGTAGTAGCCAGAGTGTTTGTATGATGCTTGTGCTAGTCATACATGAAGGGCAATGCAAAGGGCCCTTCATGGGTGCCTTTACACGCACTGGACTGTTACAGGCGAAGACACTGAGCCTGGGGGATTCACTGCTTTTAGAACAACCAGAAACAAGCCTGCTCTTTGACAGTGTGCCCCTCAGGGTGAGAAATGGTCAGGGTAAATAGTGGTTGGAACTTTACCCAGCAAGAATATGCAGAGACATGCATGGCCCATGGTGAATTGCCTGTCCCAAACACAAACTGGGAGAAAAATCCTGTTAATCACAGACCTGACAAAGGACTTTTATGCAGAATATGTATAAAGTACTTTCAAAACGACAGTAAATGGGAGCACCTGGGTGGCTCAGTCAGTTAAGCATCCGACTTCAGCTCAGATCGTGATCACACGGTTTGTGAGTTCCGGCCCCACGTCAGGCTCTGCACTGGTGGTATGGAGCCTGCTTGGGATTCTCTCTCCCTCTTTCTCTATGTCTGTTCCCCACTTGTGCTCTCTCTCTCTCTCTTTTTCTCAAAATAAATAAACTTAACAACAACAACACAGTAAACAAATAACCCAATTGTTCTGTCTTATGGGCTCATGATCAATGTTATATCCCACCGAAGCCTCATGTCCTACTATGAGGTTTCAGGCATCACACAAGAGGTTTCCCTCTTGACCAAACTCCAGCCAGGCTCCTCTGAGCCCTCTTTTCACTTAGGCCCCAACCTCGGTCTATAAAGAAGTGAACAAACACCAACATAATTTCTTTTTTTTTTTTAATTTTTTAAAACTTATTTCTGAGAGAGAGAGAGAGAGAGAGAGAGACAGCAGAGTAGGGGAGGGTCAGAGAGNCAGAGCCCGATGCGGGGCTCGAACCCACGAACCGCGAGATCATGACCTAAGTGAAAGTCGGACGCTTAACCGACTAAGCCACCCAGGCGCCCCACCAACATAGTTTCTAACAGCTCAAGCCCTCATCCCTAGGATGCACCTGGTTCCCCTTAAAGTGTCTGCGTGAGAAAACTCAAGGCTTCAAAAAGCATTTACTGTCTGTTCCAGTGAATATCTAAAGATATGGCCCCCATGTCCCAGTCTCTGTGAGAGAATAGGGCCTAACTTTGATAGGGACCAGTTACTAAATCCAGATGGGTTTCATATGGACAACCCCCCCTCTTCCCACCTCCCAGGTGGGGTAAGTTTTTACTTCCTGGATTCTAATCAGTCCCTACTTACTGCCATCCTACACCTTTGTTCTGTTTCAAACGCCTGGTCAGCCCACCTCCACACAATGGAAGCTGAGTTCAGTTCATGCTGGCCTCCTTTCCCTGTTGCAATAGTATCTTACTGATTAATATCTGTCTCTACCCCCTCTAGTGTCTGGCTTTTTTTTATTTTTGACACTACCATCAATAACTATGTGTACTCAAACCTTTTAGATGCGACCTGTCATTCACATAGCATGAAGAAGGCACGGCCCAAAGGAAAAGAGTAAGGGAAAATGAACACACTTGACACATTAATATTAATGGATTTGTTTCCATAAATATATGGGT
>NW_027529518.1:2063688-2063896 GCF_008692635.1 Crocuta crocuta | reverse complement strand
TGGCCTTGTTTTTTTTTAAAGGAAGTTATTTATTTATTTATTTATTTATTTATTTATTGAGAGAGAGGGAGCAAGTGAGCGAGGGGCAGAGAGAGAGAGAGGAGAGGGAGAGACAGTGAGAGGGAGAGAGAGAGAGAAAGAACTGGGGCTGATCTGAAGCAGGGCTTGAGCTCACCAGAAGTGGGGCTCAAGCCCATTGTAAGTGAGG
>NW_027529518.1:2062271-2063416 GCF_008692635.1 Crocuta crocuta | reverse complement strand
GTGAGGGTCAAGCTCACCCGATGTGGGACCCGAACTCACGAATCATGAGGTCATGACCTAAACCAAAGTCGGATGCTTAATGACTGAGCCGCCCAGCGGCCTAGCCTGGTTTTCATTCCTCACACAATGATGTCCCTTGGTGTTGCTATGAAGTTGTTTTGTAGTAAATTAAAAAAATGTATATAGGTGTGAAAAAGCATGTCCTCAATCAAGACTTCCAGACCCAATGCCAGTTTAGGATGAAGGAATCAGTCCTAAACATAACAAATGTTGTGGGCACTGTCTAGATGGTGGAGTTACCCCCCAGAGCTCACCTTGTCCCCTGACTACTCAGAAATTCAGAGAAAGAGCAGTGACCGGGGAGAGTTGTGGGAAAAGGCTTCCTCACACGTTACAAGTTTTCCACAGTTAGAGTGTGCAATGATGTGGGAAACAAAGGCAAAAAGAAAACTTCAGTGTCCTTACTACCTACAGCCCATGGACAAGTCCTTGAAACAGACAGGGTGACCTCCCTCTAGAAGCTCAGTTGCCTGGATGTTGACACTTCGCTAAGGGCAAAAGGCAATCCTAGCTTAACAGTATCCCAACCTGACCTCCAGGATCCTGTAAGTCTTCTTTTTTTTTTTAATTTATAAAAAACGTTTATTTATTTTTGAGAGAGAATCTGAAGCAGGCTGCAGGTTCCAAGCTGTCAGCACAGAGCCCTATGTGGGGCTCGAAACCACGAACTGTGAGATCATGACCTGAGCCAATGCTGGATGCTTAACCAACTGAGCCACCCAGGCCCCACATAGGGTCTCATGACTAAGTGTTTACTAGGCAGTAGTAAATAACCCCTCAAGGTCCTGGGAACCTTGCTTCCAAATTCCTAAAAGACTTAGGCTATTGCAACCCCCCTCCCAACTTGAAAGTATATAATCAGCCACTCCTCACAACCCCAGTGCTGCCCTTTCTGCCCCCAAGTCCTGTCCCCATACTTTAATAAAACTGATGGGGTTTTGGAGTGGTGGGGGTCAGGAGCTGATGGCCAAGAAAGAATTTTGGAGATGTTTTTGGTGCACAAAGGTGATTTTATTAAAGCACGGGGACAGGACCCTCGGGCAGAAAGAGCTGCACTGGGGTTGTGAGGAGGGACTGATGACGTA
>NW_027529518.1:2061584-2062009 GCF_008692635.1 Crocuta crocuta | reverse complement strand
TGATGACTTACTATGGAGTTGGGGGAGATAAAGGCAAAAGGGAGGCCTCCAGAAGGAGTTTGATATGCTAATGAGGACTCACAAGGTGCCTGAGACTTTGCTATTGTCAAGCTAAGGTTGTTTCCAGTCCAGTAAGATATTTACATTAAGACAGTAGGGTATTTCTGGAGAAATGTTAAACTCCGCCTATCTCAAGGGTCTGTCCATGGGCTGCAGGCTATAAGGAAATTTAATTTTACCTGCTATTTCCTTCTTGCCTTTGGTCCCCACATCACGATGGAGGGGAGGGTGATGTTGGAGCTTCCAGAAACTGAGTCTGTAGGTTTCTGGAAATTAAGCTATTGATAAGATTGCCTTTTTCTTGTAATTTACTAAAACGTTTGTAAACTGATAGAGACCCATGTCGTGCAGGACTGTGATGTCTG
>NW_027529518.1:2055968-2061470 GCF_008692635.1 Crocuta crocuta | reverse complement strand
ATGGACGGGAAGAGCTGCCCAGGACCCTGTGGAGAGACTGGTTACATTCTTGGGAGTTGGGGGAGGTAAAATCAAGGGGAAGGTTCCAGAGATTTTCAGAGCTAAAGAAGACTCACAGGCTCCTGGAGGCCTAGGTATTGTCCGGCTAAGATTGTTTTTCCCTCTAGCAAAGCATTAACATTTAGACAGTAGGGGGTTCCTGGAGAAATGTCACACTCTGTATTTGCCTCAAGAATTTGTCAGTGGGCTGCAGGTTTATAAGGAACTTTGATTTTACCATCATTTCCTTCTTGCTTTTGTTCCCCATATTACTGTGGAAGGGAGGGGGTGTTGGGGCTCCCGGAAACTGAGTCCATAGACTTCTGGAGATTAGGCTGTTGATAAGATTGCACTTTTCTTGTAATTTACTAACATATTTATAAACTGATCAAGACGCCTGTCCTGCATGACTGATCCCTATCCCTTAACCTTTCGTTTTCTTTCCTTTCCTTCGTTCTTGGACAGCCAGGAGTGCCTGAGGAAGGTCACAGGGATCCCCACCTGGGGGCTGGTGTTTGTGGGGTATCAGCTTGCCCTAAGCTCCCTCATTTTGTATGGGACATTTACATTTATAAGAGAAATCTCCATTTGTAAAAGCGTCTCCTCCTTTGTTCCAGGAAGAGTGGGGTGGCTCTAAATCTCTAGAAACTCGCTGGAAAAGGTAAGGCTTCAAATCTGCATAACAACCTTACCCTTGTTGACTGTGTTTTTCCCCATTGGTAGTCTCCCAATACCGACTCCGACATCTTCCTTTTTTTTTAGTTTATTTATTTATTTATTTATTTTTAGTAATCTCTGCACTCACTGTGGGGCTTGAACGCACACCCCTCAGATCAAGAGTCACGGGCTCTCCTAACTGAGCCAGCAGGCACTCCTCCCTTTTGACTTTAGTTGAAGGTGGTGGTTAAGGTGATGGCTTCAGCCAGTTTGTAGAGTTACTCTGGTTTCCTGGGTCTCTCCCATAAACACCAGAGATACACGTTGTTAAGTAACAAGACATCAACCAAGTCCATTTTAAAGATTTAATTGGCTTTATGAAATGATTCATGAATTGGGCCACATCCCATCTAGCAAATAGAGGGCGCTTCGAGGAGTCCTACAAAGTGGAAGGTTTTAATAGGAAGGTGGGGTAAGAAGTTACTAGGAAAAAAAAAGAAAAAGGATTGTTCCAGACAAGTTGGCTTTAATTTAGGGGGAGAAGCCAGGGGTCTTATCATGCAGATTACCTCATCTTTCTTTGGAGAATGGGGGACCCAGGACGCTGACTCCTTGGTGCTGACTGGAAAATTCCCGACTGACTGGTTAAGACTACATTTCTGGAGGAGGCTGAAACTGCAGTTAGATTAGGTATTAATCCCCAGTTTGGGAACTCCGTCTACGTGACACCAATTTGGGCCCGTGGTTTCCTTTTTAAAGAACACGTTATTAAACTTTTGTTTTTCTCCTGCTAATGTGTCTCAGCCAACAAAAAATCCACACACAAAAATATCAGCAAATGGGCATTTATTTGGGCAATTAAAATTGCAATCTGGGAGACACAGTTTCTGGTAGAAACTAGATTCATGTTCAAAGGAAGACGAAGAGGGGGCCGCGTTATAAAGGCGAAGTAACAAGCGCAGTTCTCATTTAGGTCCTCTGTGCAAAACAGAGATTGGAAGAAGGGTAACTGGCCTTGGTTGAGTTACTATGCAAATGGGGGATTGAAATGTGCTCCAGGGCTGGCTTTCACTGCGGAGACTGTGACTCCTCTAGTGGCCGTGGGGAGGGGGGGTTAAGTCCACGCTGAGGGCTGCACCTGGCTTGAAAAATAAAGTTTATAGTTTCATCCACTGAGGGCGTGCATAAATCCGGCCTCCTTTGTGGCCTCCCAACCCGATTTTAAGAGAGATTCTCTTAGTTAGGCTGGCTTGCTCTGTTTGGAAATCTACTTTTATGTCTGTTTTACATCAGTTGAATTAATAGACTAGCCAAAGAACCTAGAAGGTGGAAAGGATTTTTTTTTTCTTCCCAACAGTAGCTAAAGAGCATGTCGCCTACATTCTATATTGCACGCTACCCTGTTTGTTTCCTCTCCAACCCGTAATTGCTGGCTTATTGGTTTACTTTGGTTCTGGCATGCCCTGTGTCCCTGGAACCTGAGACCCGGGAGTGTGACACAATACCTGTCTTAGTCCCTGGGTTCCCGGTGTACAGAGCATGACACCGAATCAATGCTCAATAAATATTTCTTTTACACTCGATTGTTGAAGAGGTTCGACTTAAAACAACTATGATGATGGGGCGCCTGGGTGGCTTAGTTGGTTGAGCATCCGACTTTCGCTTAGGTCATGATCTCACAGTTTGTGGGTTCGGGCCCCGCATCGGGCTCTGTGCTGACTGCCAGCTCAGAGCCTGGAGCCTGTTTCAGCCTGTGACTCCCTCTCTCTCTGACCCTCCCCTGCTCACGCTGCCTCTCTCTCTCTCCTAGAAATAAATAAAAAATATATAAAAAAAATAAAACAACTATGATGTAGGGGCGCCTGCGTGGCTCAGTCGGTCAAGCATCCAACTTTGGCTCAGGTCATGATCTCGCCGTTCCTGAGTTCGAGCCCCGTGTCAGGCTGTGTGCTGACAGCTTGGAGCCTGGAGCCTGCTTCGGGTTCTGTGTCTCCCTCTCTCTCTCTCTACCCCTCCCCTGCTCATGCTCTGTCTCTCTACCTCTAAAAATAAATAAACATTAAAAAATTTAAAAAAGAAAACCAACTATGATGTAACATGTTGCTTGTCAAACTGGCACGGATTTCAAAAGATAGTGCAACCAAGAAAACCACAGGCCCATAATGGAGCCACTTGAATTAAGGCCCCAAATCAGTAAACCAAGAATTAATACGTAACCTGACGGCAGTTGCAACCATCCTAGGAATGTAACCTTTACCCAGTCATGGGAATTTCCTGGTCAGCACTGGGAAATTTACTGATAGACCCTTTCCGTTTCCTTTAGGAGGATGACCTTGCCTAAAACAATGGATTCTTTGCTAATAATTTCCTTTTTTTCCCGCTCCCTCTTTACTTTTAAAAACCTTTCCCTTTCTGTAGCCCTCTGGGTCTCCTTTCTGTTTGCTAGATGGGATGCTGTCCGATTCATAAGTAGTTTAATAAAGCCAATCAGATCGTAAAAATTACTGGGTTGAATTTTTTTTAACAACAGGAACAGCGTTGCAAAGGACAGGGCAAGGCAGCGTTCTTTCACACTTCTGAGAAGAGTATCTGTCACCCTCTTTGTGGAAAGCAACTGGGCAATGTGTGTCCCAAACCTAAAAGGATTGCATTGACTTTGAGCTAGCAATTCCTCTTATCGTCACTGATAACGTAAAATGAAGGGCTAATCAATGGTTTTGAGGGGGAGCAGACTTTGCTACCCCAAAACATGCCTCTTTGGCATATTTATTTTGGGCTGATTATTTTTGAGACGCTCCAGACATAGGAGAAGCTCTGAAAACCCAAAAGTTACCCCTTCATAAAAGACATTTACGTTAACTTATTTCTAAATATTGATTTATTTATTTTGAGACAGAAAGAGAGAGAGAGAGAGCGCGCACACAAGCAGGGGGATGGGGAGAGAGAGAGGAGAAAGAGAATCCCAAGTAGGCCCTGCGATGTCAGTGAAGAGACCCCTAAGGGGCCCCATCCCATGCACTGTGAGATGATAACCTGAGCCAAAATCAAGAGTCAGATGCTTAACCGCCTGAGCCACCCAGGCGCCACGAGAGACATTTACATTTATAAAAGAAATCTCCATTTTGGACTTTTTTTTTTAATTTTAGAAAGAGCACGTCTGTGAGAGGGAGAGGGGCAGAGAGAGAGAGAGAGAACCCCAAGCAGGCTCTATGCTCTATGTGGAGCCCAACGTGTGGCTAGATCCCACAACCCTGGGATCATGACCTGAGCTGAAATCAGGAGTAGGCTCAAACAACTGAGCCACCCAGACACTCCAGAAATCTCCATTTGTAAGTGTTTCTCCTTCGTTGTACTAGGAAGAGTGTGACTCTGAATCTCCAGAAACTCTTACCAAAGGAAAAGACAGCAGCTTAAATCTTCATAATAATCTTATCTTGTTTACCACGCTTTCCTGATAGCCTCCCATAACAGCACCTCCTACGCCCTACAGCATTTATCTTTAGCTGGAGATAGTATTTAAAGTGGTACCTTGGGCCATTTGGGGGAATTAGTCCCTTTTCCTGGTATCTCCTATGTACACAGGAGATACACATATCATTTAAATTGCTTGTTTTTTGTCTGTTAATCTATCTTTTTTTTAAAAGTTTATTTATTTTGAGAGAGAGAGCACTAGCAGGGGAGGAGCAGAGAGAGAGGGAGAGAATCCCAAGCAGGCTCTGCACTGTCAGCACAAAGCCCAGCTTGGGGCTCGAACTCACAGACCATGAGGTCACCGCCTGAACTGAAATCAAGAGTTGGATGCTTAACCGACTGAGCCACCCAGGTGCCCCTTATCTTTTATTATCAGGGAGGAATCCCCAACTAATCTAGAAAGTTAGAGGGAAAAATATTCCTCCCCTTCTAGATGTACACAAATTTAACCACAGTGATGTAGGATTTTTTTTTTGGTAATAATTAAATAGAAAATAATGCCATAGAAGGATATATAACACCTAGGAAAGATTTTTACAAGATTTTGTTACAAGTAGAAACCAGATAGTATGTAGAGAAATAGTACATTTAAAAAGCTTTATTTACATTTAGGTAAAGGGAAAAGAGAATGTAAACAAAATGCCGTACTGTTCTGAGTGGTTATGTGAGGTACGGGATATCTGGTGATTTTTATTTTCTACTCTTGGTTTATCTATATTTTCCAAATGTTGCATACTTTTGTCATAAGAAGGAGACAATTAGATCGCTTCTCGGCCTTTTGGCTAAGATCAAGTGTAGAAAGAGACAATTAGAATTTACTAAACTAAGGCAGTTTTGCCCCCTGGTGGCTCATTCAGTAATTGTCTGTCTTTAGTCTGAGTGAGGAATGTCACCCACTCAGACTGAAGAGCAGACAAAACTTCAGGCTTTAATCCCAAGACAGAAGTTTCAAGATCCACACGTCCTTTGGTAGGACAAGCGGTTGGGTCCTATAGGAGTGGTTTTGTGGACGTCTAATTGTTACCTTTGACTATCGGACAGCGTGCTCCCAGCTGCCAGGAGACAGAAGGAAACGCCGATGGCAGGAAGAGAAAAGAGGTTCCTGAGTCAGCTGGGCACTTGCAGCAGGGCGTCTGCGATCCCGGGGTAGAGAGGGCAGGTGACTGGAATTGGGGCTGATGCCTCAGGGCTGGAGAAGAGGGGACCCACTGGACTGAGAGCCGGGGCAGGACGGATCTGGTGACTGTCAGCGAAGCAGCGGAGAGAGCGTGGGCCTGGAGAGCACTCGGGAGGAGTGGGGGCCTGTGGTGGAATCAGCAACAGGAAAACAGGAGC
>NW_027529518.1:2051483-2055909 GCF_008692635.1 Crocuta crocuta | reverse complement strand
AAGGGAAGGGAAGGGAAGGGAAGGGAAGGGAAGGGAAGGGAAGGGAAGGGAAGGAAAGGAGCTCAGTTCTGGACCAGTAGCTACTGAATCCTGACACGCAGCCAAAGCTTTCTCATAGACATGTCCTACGTCATCATCATATCAAGGGCCACCTTCCTCTCCTCCAGGTCTCAGGGGCCCTTGGTTTCCTCCTGAGGGGCTCAGAGAGACCCTCACATTTTTCATAAATAGTGATTTCCCAACTGACCTCTCTATCCATTGAGTGTAACAGGGAATGGTTAGCACCGGGTCTGGGCCTGGGCCTGCGGATGCCCCTATCTTAGGACTGTCAGGTTTTCCCAGGGGGAGACACCTAAGGGGGAAAAGAGAGAACTCATTGACGTAGGAGCACTCTCCCAGGGTTCAAGGTTTAATGTCCTGGCAATGACCTGTGGATCCAGTACTACTTGAAGCTGGAGAACAGGGGAGTGGGGAGGACAAACAATGGCTGCAATCAATGAGGTGAACATGCCAGAACAGATTAGATATTGGGGAAGGAATCAGAAAGGTCAAGGTGCCACAGATGTGGCAATATTATAGCGAAGTTACAATGTGAGCCTGGATAATCTGCTACCTGGCTATGTTCCCTGGAGGGCCCAGAAGACAGTCATTCACCAGGAAGGCACTGGTAAGCAGGGGACCAGTTTCCCTGTGAAGTCATTGGTGGTTGTCTTCTGTAGACCAGGATTGACAGTAGGAGATGTTTTGGTGGAGCTGTGTCCCCTTAACATCAATGAAAGGTTTGGAATGGCAGGAGCCAATGGCGATATTTAACTAACGTAGGCAAGATTGAAGTAATCATCAAAACAGGCCTTGTCATGAGCTGAATTGTGTCCTTCCCAAGTTCATGTGTGGAAGTCTTAACCCTTAGTACCTCAAATGACTGTATTTGGAGATAGTGTTTTTGAAAAGATAATTAAAGCAAAATGAGGTCATAGACGTGGGTGCTAATCCAATATCTGCATCCTTACAAAAAGAGGTCAGGACACACACACACACACAGATGTGAGGAGGGACTGATTCATATTTTGAAGCCCTTTCAAGTGTGATGGTATTTGAAAGTGTGACCTTTCGGAGGTAATTAGGGTTAGATGAGGTCATGAGGGTGGAGCCTGCATGATGGGATTAGTGCCCTTATAAAAGGAGGAAGAGATAGGAGATCTCCTCTCTCACTTCATCTCTCGCCTCTTTTTGTGTGCCTGGACCATGAAATGGCTGTGTGAGGTTATAACCAGGAAGAGAACCCTCACCAATCTCCACCCGAATCTGGTCATGCTCTCTCCCTGGTCTGGGACTTCCAGCCTCCGGAACCATGAGACATAAATGTTTATTTTTGTTGAAACCGCCTAGTCTATGGTATTTTTTATGGCGGCCTGAACCAACTAAGACTTATCTCAAAGTCAGATAAATCAGCAGCAGTGAGTATCCCGAAACCAGACATGAAGGTGAGACAGTGTGTCAAAGCCAGTTAATACCCAGGAGAGTAGAAACACACATAATTTTGGTCAATTTTGCTACCTAATTGTTTAAGCTCGACATGTGATAACTTTAAAAAATATTTGCATGAATTCCTGAGTGCTAGATAAAGTACTACAGGAGACTACGGCTGTCTGATTATATCCTCATTTTTTCATGTCTAGTACCAGAGGAAGATGCATTTTTTTCTATCATTGGTCTCTTGGTTCCCATCAATACCAGAGTCCTGGACTGTACAAGCTTGAGTGTTGACCTCATGTACAGTCCTTTTTTTTGAATACAGTTTTTTTTTTGGAATGATGCCATATTCTACAGTAACTCAACTACCTAGAAAGTATCATCATTTAATAAACCACCTTGTTAATTTAAAATGCAAGTNCCCTCAGTTTGTTCTCAGCATTCAAGAGTCTCTCATGGTTTGCCTCCCTCTCCCCGACTATTTTTCCCCTTCTTCTCCCCCATGGTCCTCTGTTAAGTTTCTCCTAATCCTCTTATAAGTGGAAGCATATGGTATCTGTCTTTCTCTGTGTGACTTCTTTCACTCAGCATAACACCCTCAGGTTCTATCCAGGTTGCTGCCAATGGCCAGATTTCATTCTTTCTCATTGCCATGTAGTATTCCATTGCATAGATAAACCACATCTTGATCCATTCATCCATTTATGAAAACGTGTCTCTTTCCATGTTTTGGCTATTGTTGAGAGTGCTGCTGTGAACATTGGGGTCCATGTGCCCCTGTGCATCAGCACTCCTGTATCCCTTGGCCTGGTACCCAACTTTTAACACAGAAAATCCTCGGGCCTAGTGAATCCTGATGAGACAACTTAGCATGGCTTTGGAAGCACCTGTGCAATTGGATTGGCTCAAGGACGGTGTTGCTCCAGCTTAAAGTCTTCATAAAGGAATGCTGAGTGTTTGTTGCTATTCTTACATGAATGCTCTGAAGAAAAGAATTTTCATATTGACATTAATGGAATTCCTGTACGTACTTTAATAAGTTATAACCCATGTAGCAGGTATGTAGCAAGGAGCTTAGGGTGGAGGGTTTTCTTCATTCTTCTAGGGTTACAGTAAGCCATGTTTTTTTTTAAGATTTTATTTTTAAGTAATCTCTACACTCAACATGGGCTCGAACTTATAATCTTGTGACCAAGAGTCGCGGGCTCTCCCGACTGAGCCGGCCAGGTGCCCCTATAGTAACAATATTTTTAAGATTAATGTTTTTCTATCATGGAACAGAGTTTTGTTTTGTACATACACTGAGTACCACATACTTTTTTTTTCTTTTTTTTTTTTTAGCCTATCAACTCACCCTGAGTTATGCCCTCCTATTGAAGAGAAAGCCTTTATGTTAGATCCCAGGGCCGAGGCCCAGTTTGCTGCAGTGGGCCCACCCAGACTGTGAGGATCTGAGAAGTAGAGCTGGAGTCTTTCCATGAGGAGTGGCAACAGGAACGAGGGACAGATATAGCTGTAGAGTCCCAAGCAAGGAGGTGGCTTTGGTTGGGTGTGTGGTCAGAGTGAGTTGAGGGGTTCCAGCTGGAAGTGACAAGAAGTATATCTTTTTTTAATGTTCACTTTTGAGAGAGAGAGAGAGAGCAGGGGAGTGGCAGAGAGAGAGGGAGACACAGAATCCGAAGCAGGCTCCAGCCTCTGAGCTGTCACCACAGAGCCCGACGCGGGGCTCCACTCACAAACCGCAAGATCCTGACGTAAGCCGAAGTGGAATGCTTAACCTACTGAGCCACCCAGTGACCCGGAAGTATCTTAGAGCAGGGAAGGAACCGGAGCCTCTGCAGATTGATTCTGAAGAAGCAGGCCCCTGGTGGCTAAAGGGGGAGGCAAGTCACCAAACGGGAAGGAGACAGAGACCTAATGCTTCTACTGGACACCCTTGAGTCTCCACTGGAGCCTCCCTGCTACTGCACGATGATGCCTCCTCCCCACCTCCTAGACACACACAAGTAAGGAAGCCAGATGTAGTGGGAGGCACACAGGTTTCAGAGTTGAGTGCACTTGCCTTCAAGTCATGGTTCTGTCATTTATTTACCTTCTATGTGATTTGGACACATTACATGCCCTCTCTGCCCTTCAATTCCCTCATCTATAAACTAGGAATAATAAGAGTACTTACCCTACAAGGTGTTTTTAGGATTAATGGAGGCATTGAAAGTGTAACAGGTTGGGACGCCTGGACGGCTCAGTCGGTTACACGTACAGCTTCGGCTCAGGTTGTGATCCTACGGTTCACAGGGTTTAGCCCTGCATCAGGCTCTGTGCAGACAGCTCGGAGTCTGGAGCCTGCCTCAGATTCTATGTGTGTCTCTCTGCCCTTCCCTCACTTGCGCGCGCTCTCTCTCTGTCTCTCTGTCTCTCTGAAAAATAAATAAATATTTAAAACATTTTAAAAAGTGTCACAGGTTTGTTGAGGTCTCTCACCTCACTGGGGTTCATACATAAAATGATTTCATTTTATTTATTTCCTATTTCCCAGTAAATATACCTCAACTGCGCTGTGCCCCTGACGGAGGCTTAATACCACATTCTGCTGGGGCGCCTGGGTGGCTTAGTCGGTTAAGCGACCGACTTTCGCTTAGGTCATGATCTCGCTGTTCGTGGGTTCGAGCCCCGCGTCGGGCTCTGTGCTGACTGCCAGCTCAGAGCCTGGAGCCTGTTTCAGTCTGTGACTCCCTCTCTCTCTGACCCTCCCCTGCTCACGCCGTCTCTCTCTCTCTCTCTCTCCTAGAAATAAATAAAAAACATTTAAAAAAAAAATACCACATTCTGCTGAGGTGTGGAACTCGTTGCCCTCATACTATGGTACCATTTGGCCCGACCATGGGTCTCAATCTGATCTATCCTTTTGGGACAATTGCTGGCCTTGCACAAGAACATAAACCATATACTTAAA
>NW_027529518.1:2043347-2051432 GCF_008692635.1 Crocuta crocuta | reverse complement strand
CCCCCCGGCTCCTGAAGCTTCTCCCTCTTTGGGCACTGGGGCAGAAAGCTGGTTTTTCCCCCAGCGAGCTCTGTGGGCTGGTGGCTGGGCCTCTGAACTCAGAATATGGGGTAATGAGCATCTTTTGCCTCAGGTTTTGGGCCTTGAGCTGTGGTTCCTGAAATATAGGGACAGGCATCAGACCAGAAGTCTCCAGGGGCGCCAGATGCGGCGAGGGCCCTGACTGTGAAGGGGTGTGCAGAAACTTTTGGAGGTGCTGGAACATTCCACGTTTTATTCTGGTGGCGATTCTGTGATACAATTCATGGGACCGTGCACCTAAAAGGGGTGAATTTTACTGAATGTAAATTATACACTAATTGAAGGAGGAAAAAAAGGTGGGGAACAGGGAATACAGTCTCTTCGGGTACCTAACAGTATCCTATCACAAGGGAAAGTGCTATTGCCTGGCACATAGCATTCAAGAAACGGCAGCTCCTATCCCCGGCGGGGGCCAGTTGTGCTGGGGCGCTGCCGGCACTGTGTACTCAGAAAACTGTGCATCTAGTCACCCTGTCGCTGCCTCTCCTGGGCTGTCCTGTTACCGTGATGGCTAGAGTGGCACCCCTAATGCCCATGCTGGTGAGGTTTGTATTTCTGCATCTCTGGTACAGGGTGGGCCACTTCAGCCTTCCTGCGGTGGGTTCCTGAAAGCTTAGAGCCGGGCGGAGGTGGAGAGTCCCCCCCAAAGAGGAAATGACCTGCTTGTGACCTCCCAGGAGACTGGCCAGATTGGCCTTTGGGGCTCTGCACTCCGCGCTGCCTTTCTTGATGTTCCAGCAGTGCTACCGGACCTCACCCAGAGCCAAACTCACTCATTCTCCTTCAGAGAAGCCCTCTGCTCCGCACGGAGGTTCCAGGGAGATTAAGTCAGAGCAAGAAGCTTGTGGGTTTTTTTTGCTGACTCCCAACTCAAGTTAGGAGGCGAGAAGGCCTCCCTTATGGAGAATGCCTCCCTGTTTTCATCAGAGACTTTAAAATATTTTATTTCAATGTTTCAAGCTCTTGAGGTGTGACACTTTGGAAAAGGAGGCCTTGCCCAAGGATTTCGAGTAGCAGGAATGGAGTAAATGAGTGACCGCCTGGGGTGGGCAAGGGTCTGTAAAAGTCAAAGGTCAACTGGGATCACCCCGTCACCTGAGATTCCCATATAATTGGCTTAACCCCCTGTGCCACATCTGTAGGGACCCTACCATGTGTCCGGGCATTCTGAGGAGAACCTGCTTTTCCCCGAATCATATGCTTCTGGCTCCACGTTCTTGCTTGGGCTGAGTTAGCTCCGGAAACATGTTCCACCATCGCACCCGCACTAACCCTGTTCCCTACCTTGGAGGCTGGGGAGGGTAGAAAGTAAGAGCTCTGCCCTGACTGCACATTTGCGTCACCTGTGGGACTTTGGAAACTCCCAATGCCAAGGCTGCAGCCTGGCCCGTTTCCATTAGAATCTCCGGCAATGAAACCCGGGTATCCGTCATTTTCTAAGCTCCCTAGATGCCAGTGTTGTGCGGCCAAAGTTGAGAAACAGTTGAAGTTCAGACAGATTTGGGTTCATTTCTTTTTTTTTTTTTTTAAGTAGGCTCCATGCCCAACATGGGGCTTGAACTCATGACCCTGAGATCAAGGGTCTCATGCTCTATCAACTGAGCCAGCCAGGCACTCTGACCTGGGTTCATTTCTTACACCTGCAATTGAGTCTACAATTAAGTCAAAGTGAATAGTTTTTTTTAAAAAGGTAAATTTCACAGAGAGATAAGTGTAGTATAATTGATTCACTTTCTACTCATGCCCTCAAAAGGATATATACATAGATATGTGTTTCTCTTTTCTAGAAGGCCATACAAGGTACAATTAATAGCAGTAGTTTTATGGCCCTGTGGTAAGAAAGAGACCTACTTTTCACTGTACATCTTTTTATACTTTCAATTATTTTAACAATATGTATATTTCCTTTTTAATTTTGTCTAATTTTTTAAGTTTTTTTTTAAATTTAAGTAATTTCTACACCCAATATGGGGCTCCAACTCACAACCCCAAGATCAAGAGTCACACGCTCCTCTGACAGAGCCGGCCAGGTGCCCTTCCTTTTTAATTTTAAAGAAAATTCGTTGCAGAAAGTAAATTGTTGTAGCCACTGGAATCACATGTGCCAATCTATCATCAGAGTACCAGCATTGGATTCTTCTTGCTTTGCTGCACTCCGAGGAGTGACTTTCATCTTTACATTGTTGGATGAGACTCTGATGGCCTGCTACTATGGGCTGACACCCATCTCCGATGGACAGTTTTACTGTAACCAATGCCTTTTATGGTTAAAAGTAGTAATCCTCTCCTGTTTAAGTGGACAAAAGTATTGAGTGGTTCCATAGAGGATGTTATAAAAAAGGGTCAAAAAATATTTTTAATCAAAGAAAAAAGAAACTTACAGAACCATGTTATATTTTAAAACATCTGATTATGCCCATGACTTGTGAGGACCACACATGAATGAGCACTTGTATAAAACGTTTCTGGAAAAAACTGTTATCAGTGGTCACCATTAAAGAATAGTGTGGTGAGCAAAATAACATCCCCTCAAAGACGTCCATGCCCCAATCCCAAGTACGTGTGAATATGGTTTGCTACATGGCAAGGGGGAATTGAGGTTCTAGATGGAATTGAGGTTGCTAATCAGATGGCCTTGAGATGGGGAGATTATCCTGGATTTTTCAGGCATCCCCAATGTCATCACTGGAGTCTGTATGAGTGAAAGAGGGAGGCAGGGGAAGAGGAGTCAGGGTGAGAAAGACTTGAAGGTGCAATATTGCTAGCTTTGAAGATGGAGGACGAGACCATGAACCAATGGATGCACATGGCCTCCAGAAGCAGGGAAGGGAGGCTTGCAGGTTCTCCCTAGAGCCTGCAGAAGGAATTCATTACAGCTGACACCTTGATTTTAGTCCAACGAGAGCCATTTTGGAATTCCAACCTACAAAACTATAAGATAATAAATTCTTGTTTGAAGCCACCAAGGTTGTGGTAATTTGTTACAGGAGTGATAGGAAACTGATATAAATGGACATTAAGGCAAGAAGATACACTGGGATACTTTTATTTGTCAATGTATATCCTTCTTTAAGAGAAAAAGAAACAAATTCCTCAAATTTAAGAACTAAGTGGTGACCTTAGACAAATGGTTTTCTTCATAGCTCTGGAGCCCAGGAGGAGACAGGGGCTGTGAGTGGATGGGGCTCTAGACTGTGTTAGAGCTGAAGCATTTTCACTGTTATCTGTTATTGATATTGGGCTTTGGTGGCTGTATTAGTCCAAGTTCTTTAGGTAGAGGGAGAGAGAGAGAAAGAATTGGAAAAACCTACAGTTCTCCTTTTCCCCGTCTGTGTCTTTCCGTACTACCACACAGAACATTCACAACACCCCTGACACCAGATATGGTGGGGTCTCCCCCTATCTAGTAACTCTCTGTGACACCAGCTGGGTGTCCTACAATTCAACGCAATTCTGACACTATCGACCTGGAGATGACATTACGTCCCACAGGTTAAGGGCTTAGTCTCATAGGCCTGCTCCTGTCCCACTTCAGATACTAATAGCAAGTCCAGCAAATCACCTGAGCTTCTCACAAATGGGCTATAAATTGCGAGTTCCAAAGACTCCCCTCTTTGGGTTTGATTAGTGTGCTAGAGAGGCTCACAGAGCTCAAGAAAACACTTATGTTTACCAGTTTATTAAGGTATATGAGAAAAGGACCCAGAGGAACAGCAAGATGAAGAGATACATNGTATATGAGAAAAGGACCCAAAGGAACAGCCAGATGAAGAGATACATTGGGGCATGTCTGGGAGAGTCCTGAGCACAGGCACCTCTGTCCCTGTGGAGTTGGGATGTGTCACCCTCCTGGTATGTGGATGTGCTCACCAACTTGGAAGCTCCCTGAACCCCCGACTAATTGGGGTTTTATGGAGGCTTCGTCATGTGGGCATGATCAATAATTAACTCCATTTCCAGCCCCTTTCTCCTCTCTGGATGCAGGGGTGGGGTTGGTGGTGGGACTGAAAATTCTAAGCTTCGAATCTTGGCTTGGTCTTTCTGGTGACCAGTCCCAATCCAGGACCCCAACCAGCGTCACCTCATTAGAACAAAAGATACTACTAATGCTCAGGAGCTTCAAGAGTCCTGTGTCAGAGACTGGGGACAAAGACCAAATATATATTTTTTATCATAAATCACAAAATCAGAGGCATCTGGGTGGCTTAGTTGGTTGAGTGACTCTTGATTTTGGCTCAGGTCATGATCCCAAGGTCGCAGGATGGAGCCCCGCATTAGGCTCCGTGCTGAGTGTGGAGCTTGTTTAGGATTCTCTCTCTCTCTCTCTCTCTCTCTCTCTCTCTCTCTCCTCTCTCTCCTCTCTCTCCCCCTCTCCCCCTCCCTCTCCCCCTCCCTCTCCTCCTCCTTCTTCCCCTCTCTCTCTCCCTCCCTCTCCCCCTCCTTCTCCCCTAGACCCTTCCCACCCCCCCCAAACATGCTCTCTCTAAAATTAAATCACAATATCAGAGAAAGGGATTTATCCAAGGAACTGGCTCACATGATTATGGAGGCTCATGAGTCCCAAGATCTGTGAGTTGGCAATGTGGAGACCCACAGGGCTGGTGGTTTAGTTCCAGTGCATGTTTGTGCAAAGGCCTGAAACCAGGACAGCCAGTGATATAGTTCTCATCCAAAGGCCAGCAGGCATGAGGCATAGGAAGAGCAGCTACTTCAATTTGAGTCTGAAGGCAGGAAAAATCCAATGTCCCAGTTCAAAAACCATTTGGAAGGAAGAATTCTCTTCCTTGGGAAGGGTCAGCCTTTTTGTTCTATTCACGCTGTCAGCTGATTGGGTGAGGCTCACCCACATCAAAGAGGGCAATCTGATTTTCTCAGTCTACCCATTTAATATATGTGTTGTTGAAGCAAGCACTCAGTCTACCAAATTAAATGTTAATCTCATCCAAAAATATCCTCATGGTAACATCCAGAATAATGTTTGACTAAATATCCGGGCATTCTGGGGTTCAGTCAAGTCAATACATAAAATTAACCATCACAGTGACTGAAAAAGACTTGAATGTCACCGGTCTGCTAAACATCCACCATTTGGTTGATGAGAAATTCGAAGCCAGAGAAAAGAAGGCCCTTGATCTTATGATCTTCCTTACAGCATTTACTTTTGCTGATTCAATTTAGGTGCCGGGCTTCATTCCCTTGTGCAGTTCCAGGGTAGAATCTGTTTCCTTGCTTTTTCCAGCTTCTAGAGCCCACCACTTTCCTTGGCTTGTGACCCTCTTCTTCTGCCTTCAAAGGTAGCAAGATAGGCTGAAGTTTTCTCACACCAAATCACTCCAACACAGACTTTCCTGACTCCTTCTTTCACTTATAATCTTGTAATTACTTTGGGCTTACCTGGATAATCCAGGAAAATCTGCCCATCTCAGAGTCAGCTAATTAGCAACCTTAATTCTGTCTACAATCTTAATTCCTCCTTGCCAAGTAATGTAACATGTTCACAGATGCTAGGGATTGGGAACTGGACATCTTTAGGGGTACATTATTCAACCTACCACAATACTACTGCCAGAGGTCTCTGAAAGAACTTCTCTCTTCACAGTGCTGACCTGTGTCCAGAGAGACACTAGCTCCCTGGATCAACACTGAACCCTCCCAGGGAACCTGGGAGGGTTCAGTCAGTTGAGCGTCCGACTTTGGATCAGGTCATGATCTTAGAGCTGGTGAGTTCCAGCCCCCCAACCCAGAGCCCCCTATGGATCCTCTGTCCCCCTGGCTCTCTGCCCCTCCCCCACTTGTGCTCTCTCTCAAGAATAAAATAAACATTTAAAAAAAGGACAACCTTCCCAACTCTCCAGCATCCAGGTCCCTGCTCAGCCAGCATTACCTTCTCAGCATTTCTTCTTGTAGTGATTGCCTGCCTGGAGAGTGGTTGTTTCTTTTTGTGCCAAGATGATAGAACCCAAGCCAAGCTAAGGTCAGCTGACCTTCATTAAATGGCACATCCAATCAAAAACTTGGCACTGAGGCTCTCCATAATTTGGTCCTTGTCCACTTGTCATTTGATCATGAAATAAGCACTTCATGAGCACCTACTCAATGCCAGATGCTGTTCCAGATTCTGGAGGCACAATAGTGAATGCAACAGAAAGCTGATAGGACCAGCTCATAGGTCCTGAAATTCATAGATATGGAAATTGAGGGATGGAAAGTCAGAGTGGAACGGCTGGGACAGAAGGTGTAAGAAGCGGCATTTGTAACCAGCACCCACCGCAGTGACTGCTTTCTTTACAAAGCGGAAAATATACCTTGGGCGGGCCTCAAGAATGAGGCCTGGGACAATGGAGAGAGGCAGAACAGAGCCTACTGACTTCCACAGCAGCCTCAGAATTAAAGAAGAAAAGGAAGCAGCACTAACGGATAAAATGAACTAAGAATAAAGTCCACCTTTCATCAGCAGTGCGGTGTTGGGAGAATGGCCTGAACTGGCTTCTCTGCCCGTTACCCAAAGGAAAGTCTGCTTAGTGGGGGCGATTTACTTATACAGAAGCTGTAGTCAGGCAGTCCTTTCAAGGAAGATGATCTTGGGGTAAATAGTTCTATTCAAAGGCAAAGCTGTATCTCCTATTCATCAAGTTATAAACACAAATATAAATGACCAACGAAGGAACACCAAGTATTTGAAAGAAACAGCAACATAAAAGAAGTCCAAGATGGGGGCGCCTGGGTGACTTAGTCGGCTGAGCGTCCGACAGTAGCTTTGGGCTCAGGTCATGATCCCGGGGTTGTGGGATCGAGCCTTGCATTGGGCTCCACACTGAATTGGAGCCTGTTTAAGATCCTCTCTCTCTCCCTCTGCCCTTCTCCTCTGCTCAAACTCTCTCTCTCTAAATTAAAAGTTAAAAAAAGAAGTCCAAAATGAACAAAGAAATATCCTGAAGGAAGCAGATCAAAGGATCCAAAGGATCAAAAATGATCTTTAAAAAGATCCTTTATTGGGGCGCCTGGGTGGCTCAGTCTGTTAAGTGTCTGACTTCAGCTCAGGTCATGATCTCATGGTTTGTGAGTTTGAGCCCCGCATTGGGCTCTGTGCTGACAGCTCAGAGCCTGGAGTCTGCTTCAGGTTCTGTGTGTGTGTCTCTCTGTCTTGCCCTTCTCCTGCTCATGCTCTGTCTGTCTGTCTCTCTCTCTCAAAAATAAACATTAAAAAAATTTAAAGATACTCTATTTAGCACCCCCAGAAAGATTAGAAAATACACCATGTGGATAAAATCAAAAAGAGCAATCCGAAAACAAGAAAGCTCTTAGATAACGATATGATTAGAAAGTAGAACTATGAGTGAGGCAGCACAAGAGCTAAACTGGATTCTAGNGAAAAATTTTTTCCTAGCCATTGCCACAATTGTTCACAAAATCCCTGCTTCTGTACTCAGTGTTGATGGACTCTTGCCATTAACTTTTAGGCTTACAACTTGTTTCCATATTTGGCAGCACAAACACATCATTGTGAAAACCAGCATCCCTTAAATCCTGGAGATCTTTTTGACAGTTGCGCTCTTCATATCATGGGCAACATTTAGAATTAGTAACTAATAAAATAAAAATTATCCATTTATAAGGAGTAGAATTATCCATATATTTACCAGAATCCAGGAATATTTCAATGTATACCATTAGAGCTGGACAAAATCTTATGGTCTCAATTTTAGGAAGAAAGCTGAGACTGGCTTTCAAATTTCTAGCCTGCTGCGGAATGGAAAACAGTTTAAAATTAGCTTAAAATTCGTCTCAGAGTTTCTAAAGGTATATGCTTTTCAAAACTTCGGGGATTGATTCAGCTGAGCAGACTTTTAGTAATAAAAAAAAATAGCTACCTTACAAAATAACTTTTTTAAAAAATGATTTTATTTTTTAAGTAATCTCTACACCCAACATGAAGCTCAAAAACCCAGCCAGCCAGGCACCCCTAAAATAAATTTTAAAAGGAACCCATTCAGGGACGCCTGG
>NW_027529518.1:2028339-2043311 GCF_008692635.1 Crocuta crocuta | reverse complement strand
GCTCAGTTGGTTAAGTGTCCAACTTCAGCTCAGGTCGTGATCTTGAGGTTTGCGGGATCAAGTCCTACATTGGGTGCCCCTTGACCAGGATTTAAATGTCTGTTCTCAAATAAATGTGCCCATTCCAAGTGACATTCTGGGCTTGTAGTCACAAGCTCCCATAGAACGATGATGATCTGTACGAAATCACTTGTCAGTGCCTTTCACATTTTGTGAGTGATGTCTGTATAGCCTCACCATGTGGGCTCTACCTCTGGGTCTGAGGCGAAAGACTCTTAAGACTTTGGACAAGTGACAAATCTGAGCTGTTAGACAGTCAAGAAGTTGTAGGTGTTATTGTTAGTACTATTAGTATAAATTCCTACTTAAATTGAGGATACTTAAGTACCTACCTTGTAGGACTGTTCTGGTAATTAACTGAGATATTGCACTCAGCATTCTGGCATGTAGTAATTGCTCAGTAAATGGTCGGAGTTATTAGTAGCAGTAGCAGTGTTGTATCTAATGTGAAAGTTAAGTTACAAAGTCAGCATGTCAAGTCAAAATCACATTAAAACCATTCTTGAAAAGTCCTACACATTTCCCATAAAGGGTGCTTTTGCGTTCATCCTGTCCAGATGTTGTATTTCTATCTCCTGCTTATTGTGTGGCATAAACTTATGGAATGAAATGGCAGGTGGAATCTCTCTTTGGATTTCTTTTCTTTTCCTGCATTGGGTGGAGACAGAGGGGCAGCAGGAACACACCATTAAATTTGCATAACTTAAGTGCAGTAGATGCGACACCACTGGTTTATCAGTATTAGGAAGCTGGCTCCCTTCAGTGTCATCTGCGTGAGAGCCCTACACCTTGCTACTTTCTTGTTCTGTCAGATGAAACACACGGAAAGTTTTAAAAGGTTGGCCATGAGACTCCTTCCCATAGAAATCACAGAATTTGAGCATTGGAAAGGATCTTGAAGGTGTTGACCACTGCACCACATGGCAGAATATCAGAGTTCCAGATGTGAGTGTGTTACTTACAAGCCAGATAAGCCATTTAACCCTCTTTCACTTTGCTCACAGGCAAAATGATAGCCTATGCTGTCTGCTTTCCAAGGTTGTGGAAAACTCTCCGAGATAGCAGTTATCAGTGAAGATACCAGCAATAACTAACACGTACTGAAGTCTAAGTTATCTCATTTAATTCTTACAATAATCTTTAGTTATTTATTTATTATTTTTCTTAATGTAGGGGCGCCTGGGTGGCTCAGTCGGTTGAGCGTCCGACTTCGGTTCAGGTCATGATCTCACCATTCGTGGGTTCGAGTCCAGCGTCGGGCTCTGTGCTGACAGCTCAGAGCCTGGAGCCTGCTTCAGATTCTGTGTCTCCTTCTCTCTCTGCCCGTCCCCCGCTCATGCCCTGTCTCTATCTCTCTCTGTCTCTCAAAAATAAATAAATGTTAAAAAAAAAATTAAAAAAAAAAGTAATCTCTACCCCTAGCATGGGGCTTGAACTCACGACCCCGAGATCAAGAGTTGCATGCTGAGCCAGCCAGGTGCCCCAAATTCTTACAATACTCTTGAATGTAATAGTGCCCAGAATTATCTCCGATTTACACATGGAGAACATGAGACACCAGAAGGCGTGTCTAAGCACTTTGAAAAATTGAAAGTGCTATGCAAATAGAGGGGTGACTGGGATGAACATGCTGAGGGAGAGAAATACAAATATGGCCTTGGGCAAGTTTCATCCCCAAACTGGGTCTAGTTTTCTTACCTGTAGAACAGAAGGGTTGAGGGGTGCCTAGGTGGCTCAGTCAGTTAAGCGTCCCACTCTTGATTTGGGCTCGGGTCACAAACTCATGTTTCATGGGATTGAGCCCCATGTCCGGCTCTGTGCTGATCCTGGAGCTCTGCTTGGGATGCTCTCTCTCCCTTTCTCTCTCTCTTCCTCCCCCCCCTTGTAAATAAATAAACATTACAAAAGAAAAGGAGAGTGAACACTTTAAAGGTACATCTAGAACTTTAAGGGTCTAAATACAAAAGCTTGGAGTAAGGTCTATAGCCTATACACCATAAAGTAAATTATTTCAAGAACAAATCCTAATAAAGTCACTTGTCAAGCTCTCTGCAGCAGATCTATTAGGTTCACGTGTCAAAGCGTGCAGGCAATTTCACCCATTGCCAATAGCCCCTTCCTTTTATGTTTAATTGACAAGCATGAATGCTTAAAAATGTTCTGCATATTTCCTCCTTAGAGCATAATAAAAGGACCAAGGAACATTCCCAGTAAAGCCTGCTTAGTGCCGGATTATACTTCAATAATACATCCTTGGTTCCTTTTGTGTGCCTTACTGAAATATTTAATGTGCATTTTTCTGTAAGTCCAACAGAATGTCTTTATTTTCCCATGTTTTAATTATAAATGTAACATTACAATTTTTCAGAGAGAGAGTCAAAAAGGAAAGAAAGAAGAAAGGAGAAAGGAAGGAAGGACAGAAAGAAGGTAGGGTATGTGGGAGAGGGGGAGAGAGAGAGAGAGAGAGAGAGAGAGAGAGAGAGATGCTCTGCTCTGGCACAATCCCAATATTTTTCTTTTGTGGATGCTTCCTTCAGTCCTTGTTCAGCTGCTTCCAGATTTTTCCACAGTTCATTCATTCGTTCCACAGGTATTTATTAGGCCAGATCATGTAGCAGGCACTCACAGTTCTAGGAACTGAATACGCAACGGAGAGTTCCACGAAGTCCCAGCCCTGATTGTAAGCCCTGTGTCCATGTGCTTTTACTTCCCCTAACCTTTCTTGGTGGCGGGGGTGGAGGGGATTTAATATGATATCTTAAGCATTTTTCCATGTGTCTGCCTTCTGGTTCTTCCCTCAGGAGCTTTGATTTGGTTCCATTTCTTTCTTTCTTTTTTTTAATTTTAGAGCGAGAGAGGGAGAGAGCACATGAGTGTGGGAGAGAGGCAGAGGAAGAGAGAGAGAGAATCTTAAGTAGGCTCCATGCTCAATGTGGAGCCCGACAGAGGACTCGATCCCATGACCCCAAGATCATCACCTGGGCGAAATCAAGAGTAGGATGCTCAACCAACTGAGCCACCGAGGCATCCCTGCATCATTTTTGTTTGGAGAAACAAGTGAGAATATAGTACAATCTACTAGCAGTGGCATAAAACACAAATTACTAAGATATGGTAACTAGACTCAGTAGTCAAGGAATGCCGAAGACCCACAGCTGCATTGCAAACAAGTAGCAGTGGTTGAAGAGGCCAGGGTCACCTTGCACCCTTGAGATATCTCCAAGGTAATAACAGCAACAAAAACAAAATTCCAATAGCAGGAATCTCTGGACACTCATGCAGCTCTTTACAGTCTTCAACACCCGTACGACAGCTTCTCAAATATAAGCAATGTGTGGACGCTTTCTATTGGGGAAAAAATTGCTTCAGACGCTTGGTGTTGATTTTTTATTATAATATTACTTAAATATATGCTGACATAAAATGAGAAATATTCCTTATGCTTATAATAGTTAAACAACCTTAAAACCAGAATGATTTTGCATATTAAATGCAAACAAAACCACAAAATCAATAAAATTCAAAATCACTAACATACACTTGATGGATGATGTTGTTTTGCTGAAATTAAATCACTTTCCCCAAGTGTATATTGGTATGTGCATTATTAAAACACTGTCTCTGAATTAACTATGATATTATCTGCCTTTGTTTGGAGCAAATACATCATTTATGCATCAGATCTGTTATTTTCTCTTGGATCCAAAATAATTAAAACCGTATGCTCATTGTATTATTATGATTGTAAATAGAAATGTAAATTATGAGGCTGAAATTGCATGACAGTATAGATGACCCTTGAACAACACAGGGGCTAGGGGCACTGATTCCTGCACAAAAATCCACATGTAACTTTTGACTCCCCCAAATTTAACTGCTAATAGCCTACTATTGACAGGAAGCCTTACTGATGATGGGAACTGTTGATTAACACATATTCTGTATGTTCTATGTATCATATACTGTATTCTTACAATAAAGTTAGCTAGAGAAAAGAAAATGTTATGGAGCTAGAACAATCTTAAAACCTGTACGGAACCACAAATGACCCCAAATAACAGTCCTGAAAAAGAAAAACAAAACTGGAGGCATCATGATTCCAGATTTCAAGATATATTACAAAGCTGTAGTCATCAAGACGGTATTGATCTGGCACAAAAACAGACACATAGATCAATGGAACAGAATAAAAAACCCAGAAATGAACCCATAGCTATATGGTCAACTAATTTTTGACAAAGCAGGAAAGAATATCCAATGGAAAAAAGACAGTCTTTTCAACAAGTGGTGTTGGGAAAACTGTATGGTAACATACAGAAGAAAGAAAGCGGACCACTTTCTTACACCATACACAACAATAAATTCAAAATGAATGACACCTAACTGTGAGACAGGAAACTATTACAGTCCTGGAGGAGAACACAGGCAGGTTCTTTGACCTCAGTGGGAGTAACTTCTTGCTAGCTATGTCGCCGGAGGCAAGGGAAACAAAAGCAAACATGAACACTTGGGACCTCATCAAGATAAAAGCTTCTGCACAGGAAAGGAAACCATCAACAAAACTAAAAGACAGCCTATAGCATGGGAGAAGATATTTGCAAATGACATATCTGATAAAGGGTTAGTATCCAAAATCTATAAAGAACTTATCAAATTCAACACCCAAATAACAAATAAGCCAGTTAAAAAATGGGCAACAGGGGCACTTGGGTGGCCCAGTCGGTTAAGCGTCCAACTTCGGCTCAGGTCATGATCTCACGGTTCGTGGGTTTGAGCCCTACATTGGGCTCTGTGCTGACAGCCAGCTCAGAGCCTGGAGCCTGTTTCAAATTCTGTGTCTCCCTCTCTCTCTGACCCTCCACTGCTCACGCTGTCTCTCTCTCTCTCTCAGAAATAAATAAAACAAAAAAAATTTAAAAAGGAAATGGGCAACAGACATGAATAGACATTTCTCCAAAGAAGACATACAGATGGCTAACAGACACATGAAAAGATGTTCATCAGGGAAATACAAATCAAAATCAAATTGAGATACCACCCCACACCTGTCAGAATGGTTAAAATTAACAACCCAAGAAACAACAGGTGTTTGCAAGGATGCAGAAAAGGGGAACCCTCTTGCACTGTTGGTAAGAATGCAAGCTGGGGCAGCCGCTCTGGGGAACAGTATGGAGGTTTCTTAAAAAACTGAAAATAGAACTACCTTACTATCCAGCAATTACACTATTAGGTATTTACCCAAAGGATACAAAAATGCTGATTGGAAGGGATAGGTGAACCCTAATGTTTATAGCCACATTATTAAACTATGGAGAGAGCCCAAATGTCCATTGACAGATGAATGGATAAAGAGGATGTGGTACAGATACACAATGGAATATTACTCAGCTATCAAAAACAATGAACTCTTGCCATTTGCAAGGACATGGTTGGAGCCAGAAGGTATTGCTAAGCAAGATAAGTCAAAGACATATACCATGATTTCACGCATATGTGGAATTTAGGAAAGAAAACAGATGAACATATGGGAAGAGGTAGGAAGAGAACAGAGGGAAATAAACCACAAGAGACAATGCGAGAGAACAAACTGAGAGTTGATGGAGGCAGGTGGGTGGGGGATGGGCTAGATGAGTGATGGGCATTAAGGAGGGCACTTGCTGTGATGAGCACCAGGTGTATGTAAGCGATGAATCACTGAATTCTACTCCTGAAACCAATATCGCATTGTATGTTGGCTAACTAAAATTTAAATTAAAAAGCCAACAAATGTTATTAAGAAAGTCATAAGAGAAAATATATTCCCAGTACTGTACACTATATTCACCCCAAAAAAAATCTACGTACCAGTGGACCCACGTTGTTTAAACCTGGGTTGTTCAAGGGCCAACTGTACTTGCTTATGAGTTGGCCACCCACTTAATACAATTCTGGGAGACAAGTTGAGGACCACAGCTTTGGAAGCACTAGCGATCAAGAACATAAGCTTCGGAGCCCAACAGATCTGAGCTTGTATGCTGGCTCTAGCTTTGCCACTTTCCAGTTGCTAGTTTTGACTCAGACAAGTTATTTAACCTCTCTGTTCCTCAGCGCTCCTCCTCCATAAAATGGAGATGATAATAATAGTACTTTAATTTTGCCAGCAGAAACAGACACCATGACCCACTTTCTAGACATGCGTGGTGTTGAAGCCTGAGACTGTAGAGACATTTCCGAGCAGCTCTAACTTATTTCAGAGCTCTTCTGTAACTTGAGAACTACACGGAGTTGGGCAAGTTGAAAAACAAAATGTTTCTCTGGCCTCCCACTCTACCCTCCCAATATCTGCATTTACTGTCCCAGTTCACGCTTAGAGAGGGGAATGGAAAATATGATTGAGCCTAAAAAGGGAAACAACTAGCAATGCCAGTAAATGGACCATTGAGAATCAGCTGAGGCCGTGCCACAAGACAGCTGTTTTTATCTGAAGCCCACCGATAAGGGCTTGCTTTTTTGCTTCCTGGCCTGGCATGAATCCCTTGATTCCTGAGGCCCCCAAGGTTGAAAATAGCCTAGCCACCTGCCAATGGTCAGTATATTTTTAGGACCAGCAGGATTGGAAACAGGGCTCTGTATGCCTGGAACTCAAGCCAGGTTGCTGGGTGGGTCTCTCACCTCCATTGGGTCGCTAGGTCCAGAGCTCTTGGGTCAAATCCAGCAGCCAGTCATGGGAGAGGGGAGGGAGCTCTGAGAGGAGGTGAGGCTCGTCTGTGTTAGTGGAGGGAGCACAGGGAGAAGAGGGTGGGTAGGAGCCCTTAGCTGGTGGATATTTGCATTAAGGCTGTAGGAAGATTGTGGAAAGGGTAGGGCCCTATAACAAGCCAAATGCATAGTACTAGACACTTTCTTTGTTTAAAAAAAAAAAAAGTATATTTAGGGGTTCCTGGGTGGCTCAGTCGGTTAAGCATTCAACTCTTGATCTCTACTTAGGTCATGATCTCATGGTTCATGAGTTTGAGTCCTGTGTTGGGCTTTGCACCAACGGTGTGAAGCCTGCTTCGGATTCTCTCTCTCTCTCTCTCTCTCTCTCTCCNTAGTTAAAATTGATCTTATTGCCTTTTACCAATCTCTCAAACAAAAAGGCCAATACACTTGAAATTGTCCAAATACTGGGTGTTTGTCAAGTTATAACAGATCCAAAGATTTTGTTCTCTACTTCCTCCTATCCCCATCTCGCTCAGGAGAAAAATTACTTCTTCTTGTCTCACTGTGGTAATTTATCTCGTGAGCGATTTATCAAAGTCATTCTTCTAAACCAACAGAATCCTCCTAAGCAAACACACATTTACAGAAAGGGAAGATATGAATAAATGAGAGAGCAGCACAGGAGGACCTCACTTGATCTGAGAGACAGAACACATTTCCAAGAAAGTAACAGGAATAAAGCTAATTGTACACAGTGTTCATAGTAGCTTTATTTGTAAAAGCTGCAAACTATAAACAGCAGAAACGTCCATCAACTGGTGAATGGATAACCAAGCTGTGGTAAGTTCATACGATGAAATACTACTCAGCAATAACAGGGAATGAACTATTGATACACAAAACGACACAGGTGAATCTAAAAATAATTATGCTGTCAAAGAAGCCAGACCAAAATAAAACCAACATACTACATGATCCCATTTATGTAAGTCTCTAAAAAAGGCAAACTATGTATATGAAATATGCACAGTATTTTGTATGTCAATTACACCTCGATAAAATCATCTAGAAAAAATTTAATTCCAGTAGAGTTCACATACAGTGTTATATCAGTTTCAGGTGTACAATATCAATAAGTCATTTTTCTTTTTCTTTTCTTTTAGAGAAAGAGAGAGGGAGTGGAGGGAGAGAGGAAAAACTTAAGCAGGCTCCACATCAACATGGAGCCTAATGCAGGGCTCAATCCCATAGCCCTGAGGTCACGACCTGAGCTGAAATCAACCTGAGTCAGATGCTCAACCGACTGAGCCACCCAGGCACCCCAAAGTCATTTTTCTAAAATGCAAACCAATCTACAGTGACAAAAAGCAGATCAGTGGGTGATTGGAGAGTGGGGTAAGTGGGAAGGCGGGGGCTAAACAAGGTCATGAGGAAATTTTGGGGGCTGACATAGATGTTCNGAGAGAAAGAGAGAGAGAGACAGCGTGAGCAGGGGAGGGGCAGAGAAAGATGGAGACACGGAATCCGAAGACAGGTTCCAGGCTCTGAGCTGTCAGCACAGAGCCTGACGCGGGGCTCGAACCCACGAACCGTGAGATCAGGACCTGAGCTGAAATCGGACACTTCACCGACTGAGCCACCCAGGCGCCCCTAGATGTTCACTTTCTTGATCGTGGTGATGGTTTCATGAGTGTGTACTTATGTCAAAACTTCTCAAACTGTAGACTTTAAGTAAGGGCAGTTCATTGCATATCCATCATGCTTTAATTGCTCTATTTGGAGAATATTGTTTTTAAATCGAATTTGATACCCGAAGGATGAATCGTGTGAAGTCATGGTGCTGATGTGGAGCACAGGGTGGCATGGGGAAGAGAAGACTCCAGGTACCAGGTACGGGGAAGGATATGCAAAGTTTCTGAGTGGGGGAAAGGGGATGACACATTTGAGGAGTTCAGAAGAGTCCTGTTTGGAAGGAGTTGAGAGATCCAAGGGGGAAATGCAGGAGATGAGGTGAGAGAGGGCAGCAGAGGCTGGATCAGGAAAGGCCTCACATTCACCTATTCTTTTAGCAAATATTTGCTGAATGTTTTCTGTGTGCCAGGAGCCCTTCTGTTAGAGACTGTTTTAGTTTGCTAGGGCTGCCATAACAAAGTACCCCAAACAGGGGGGCTTAGACCACAGAAATTTAATTTCTCAGGTTTCTGGAGGGAGAAGTTGCATGTCGGGGAGTCAGCAGGGTTAGTTGCTTCTGAAGCCTCTCTCCTTGGCTTGTAGGTAGCTGTCTTCTCCCTGTGTCCTCACATGGTCTTCCTCTGTACACATCTGTGTCCTAACTTCCTCTTCTTGTGAGGGTACTTGTCATATTGGATTAGGGCCCACAAATGTGACCTCAGTTTACCTTCATTACCTCTTTAAAGGCCCTCTCTCCAATACAGTCACATTCCCTGGTACTGGGGGGTTAGGATTTCAACGTATGAATTTTAGGCAGGGCACGCTTCAGATCATAACAGGGATATAGCTCTGTACAGAACGAAGATGCAGGGTCTCATGGAGGGGTGTCATTCTACAGGTGGGAGACAGAATGAACAACAGTCATAATAAAGTATACAGACTGTTGGAAAGTGATAAGTACTATGGCGGAAAGAAGTCGGGCAGCAGGATGAAAGGTTGGGAATATGAGCTGTGTAACAGAAGGTGGAGGGGGAGGGAGATAAAGGAGAGTTACAAGTTTTGTTTTTACTCTGGAGGAAAATGGAAAGTGACGGAAGGGTTTTACACAAGAGTGTGACATGATATTTGTTTTTGGAAAAAGATCACTCTAGTCATGGAAAATAGGATGAAGAGTTGGGGAGGCACGTAGGAGAATATGGCAACAGTCCAGATTCAAGGTCATACCGCCCTGAGTTAGAGTGGTAGTAGGGGATGGGGTGATGCGAACAGATTTAAGATATGGTAAGAAAATGGAACCAATAGCATTTGGTGATTGATTGAATGTGGAGGGTGAGGAAAATGGACAAAACAAGGATGAATACTAGAACTGTATCTTCGGTAAGAAGCTGGATGATGGTGCCATTCACTGGGGTCAGGAACACTGAAAGAGGAGCTGCTTTGGGAGAGAGGATCATGAGTTTGATTTTAGATGTGGTGAGTAAAATGCCTGTATTTGGATATCCCAAGTAGAGATATCCAATGGTCAATTAGATACATGGGCCCTGGGGTGCCTGGCTTGCTCAGCTGGAAGAGCATGTGACTCTTGGTCTCAGGGTTGTGAGTTCAAGCCCCACGTTGTGTGTAGAGATTACAAATAAATAAAACTTCTAAAAAAGTTGATAACAGTTAAGAACAAAAATTACTCTCTTAAAGTACCAGGCTCACACCATTAATTTATGAAAATAAGTATCTGACAACTATTCAAGTCTAAATGACCACAGATTGTCATTCTTTCAGGTGAAAGTGGAGTTCCATGAAAAAAGCAACTAGTGGAGTTTGTAACTCCACTGAGCAAGTTCTGTTTTTTTGAGACTACCATCATACTTTTTATTTTTAAAAGATTTTATTGTTAAGTAATCTCTACACCCAATGTGGGGCCTGAACCTACAACCCTGAGATCAAGAGTCAAACACTCCACTGACTGAGCCAGCCAGGTGACCCTACTATCATACTTTTTTTATGCAGAAGGGCTTTATGCACCTTTGTAACACAGAATATTAAAAAGACTTGTACTCAAGGGTTGAGATTTAATAAGATTAATACTTCTCTCTGCTTTTTTTTTTTTTTTTTTAGGACTTTTAAATTGTTTTAAGTTAATCTCCCCACCGTGGCGGTCAAACTTACAACCCCAAGAGCTGCATGTTTTATGGACTGAGCCAGCCAGGCACCCTGTCTCACTGTTTCTTCAGGTAAAAGTAAATTTTTATTTTTTCTTCAAGTACTTGGTGATAAAAAGTACAATGACTGTTAGTATAGCCCAGTGCCACTGCCTTGATTCATGTCATTGCACCAGCAGCTTTACCCACCATTGCTTTTGGACCATCAGTGAAAATGTCCACACAGGAACAAAAAAAGACTACTATTATGGAAATAGTTTTGACCTTGTGAGATGTTAGAAAGGGACCTCCTGGAGACAACAATTTGAAAATCATTCTTTTAGATTTATCAAGGTTTACCCCTAAACTGATGAATCACATTTCCTGAGAGGTGATAGTGGAAAAAGTGGGTTCTGTTAACATGGAAGAGGAGCAGGATCATGTTGGTAGTGTTAAATAACAAAAATTCAACTGAGTAAACTCAAGGATGTAATTGGCTTTATTCAATGATTCATGAATCAGGCAGCATTCCTTCTAGCAAACAGAAGCATGCTCTGAGTGGTTCCACAAAATGAAAGGCTTTTATAGGCAGAAATGGGGTAGGACAAGGAAGTTATTAGCAAAAGAAGAAAAGAATTATTCCGAGCAAAGTCACTCTTATATCGTGCAGATTACCTCACTAGTGCTGATCAGGACATTCCAGACTGATTGGTGTAAAACTCCACTCCTGGGAGAGGTTGAAACTGCAATTAGGTGTTAAATCCTGGTGGGGCTTAACATAAGTGACTTCATTTTGGAACTTTGGGCTTTTGTTTCTTTCTAACAATAGCCAATCAAACATCCCTTCATTGTGAAACAAAACAAAACGGGCGTTGTGGGATAATTAAGGAGAAAATGGCATAAGGAGATATTTGAATTAAGACAAATTTCTGCTGATTACAAGAGTAAAGTGTAACTGTTGGAGTGGGTGGCTGAGTGGTGGAGAGGGGTCTTTGGAAACAAGGAGATCAACGGTAATTGGTGGGTTGACCATGTGGACATTGGAGACCCCAGGATAATGATGATGGGGTTTACAGTTGTAAGGAAGACTAAGAGCCAGTTGTTAACGTCTCCAGTGGCTATAGAAGAGTAGCCAGAAGTTAAATCAGTAATGGACAAAGATGAGGAAGCATTCGCACAGCTGAACAGAATGTACTTCAAAGGTGGGAGCAGTGTTTGAAAGTTGTGTTCCCCAGTGTGGAGGAAACTAACCCCACCTCCCAGCCTATGGAATGTGGTGTGTTGAGAAGGCTGCAAAGGAAATGGTGTCCTCAGAGGAAAATCAGTTTTCCATTAAGGCAAGGAGGTGGAAAAAGTTGTTCAGAAAAGGTGTTGAGTATATAAAGAGTGATAGTTATATAGCGACCATTCCAGAATAGGCATGATGGAAGTTTTTGGCTGCTGAGAGAAGAGTAGAACTTTGGGTAACAAGAAAAGAAACAGTATTATGATGAGAATTATACTTGGGAGATAGGGGAGAGGGAATATATGACTAGACACCTCTGAAAATAAGCCTGTAACTACCCTAGATTTAGCCCTGACAGCCTCCGGGAGGGCTAGACTCTAAAAATTAATAAAGTGAAACCTCACTAAACTAAGGTCAGGAGGTTCGATCGGGTGGGGGTGGCGGGCTCTCACACCCTACCATTCTTCTCAGTTATAGCCTCAACAGGAAGAGAAGGATCTTGCACCTAGACACTGCTTTACTACCCCAGCAGGAGGAAGGAAGGCTTCCTCCTCTCCTCGCCACAGCCCAACCAATGAGAGGCAGTCATAGCTCAACCAATGAGAAGCCACTATACTTCCAACTCCCAGTTTGGAAGTATAACTCCAATGGACTTCTTGTTTACAACCGCCCTCCCAACTGCCCTCTTTCTGCTATAAAGAGCCTTCCTCTGCTTTGTTCCCTGGACTCTCCTGCCTATGGTTTTGCTGTAGCTTGCTTGTCCCAGATTGCACTTCTCTGCTATTCCCAAATAGAATAAACACTTTTTTTTTTTTTTTGCTGGTAAAATAACTGGCAGTTTATTTTTTTAAGTTTAACAAGACAGACCTCCAGAATTCAGCCTAGGTTTGGAGAAAAAGGCCATGAGGTTATCAAGTCCTGAGTGCCGGAGGCCGGCTCCAGCAGGTCCAGGGGTCCCTGAAGGATGGACGGTGTCGGCGAGAGGGAGAGTGAGAGAGCCCCGGAGATTCTTTCTGATCACCAGGCAGGCATCTCTGTCCTGTCGGTTTTGGTGTCTTTATTTAAAGGTTCAGCAACAACATGAAGTCAGAGAACGGAATTTCTANTTCGTTTCTCATGGCAGGAACTGTGCAAACATTGCCATTTCCTTGCTGTGACTGCCATCCAGAGAGGCCGGTGCGGCTCCCGGCACCTGAGGATATTGGGGTGAGATGGAGTGGGATGGATAGGAACTAACAGTTCTTGTATTTTGTTAGATTAAAGGACCCTTCATTTGTTTTTCAGAACAAAGGAATATCTGCCTCAAGAAAGTGTGCAAATCATACCTCTTAAGAGATGGAAATGCTTCCAGCTTTGAAATTAACTTCTCCAGTTTCTAACAATCTCATTCAAGTTATTTAAAATGGTAGGGGCTTCTGCCAGAGCACCTATTCAGTTACAACAAATCACCATTAAGTGCTATACATTAAAAAAAAAAAAAGACTATGAGATTATTATCATCAATGGGACCAAAAAGATCCAGGATTGTTCTTGGTTTAAATATTTTAAGATAGTGCTCCAACCAACCAAACAAAAAAGGCTTTGTTACCTATATCTAAATCATCCCTACAGTTTTAGCCTGAATAAAGGCACTTGGTTTGTCATGATGCTTTAAGGTAATATGACAACAACTCATTACTTCCATAGTGGTCAGTTTTACCTAAAATGCTGCTGCACTGATAGATGACTGAAAGCAAGGACGTGGTTTGAGTTCCTGATGAGTAAATTACCATAGCAGTGTTCTCTTGCTTATTTTCAGAGGCTTGCTAATGTGGCCACAGATGGGTAGCAAAGAACCCAAAACTCCTTGGTCCTTTGCATGAGAAACGGACAGGCAGTCATGGGCTCTCCATCACTTCCAAGAGTATACAGTTACGGAAGCTTGAATACCACTGGCCAATCAAAGTGTATTTTGGTGATATAATCATTTGTAATTTAGTTTTTATGGGTTAAATATGGTTTTATTTGGAGGTTTTGCTTCAAAGACTAGGACCTTCTTTGGGTATGTATAACCAGATTAAACCAGAATTGGCTTCTTCTTTTTTTTTTTAATGTTCATTTATTTTTGAGAGAGAGAGCACATATGAGCGTTGAGATGGGGACAGAGAGAGAGGGAAACAGAGGATCCAAAGCAACCTCTGCGCTGACAAGCACAGAGCCTGGGGCGGGGCTCGAACTCAGGAACCAAGAGATCACGACCTGAAGTCGGACACTTAAACCAACTGAGCCACCCAGCTGCCCCAAACCAGAACTGGCTTCTTAAGCACGGAGTTTAGGTGTTTTAAATGGTGGAGTTCATTTATTTAGTAAATTTACTAATCTAAATATATATCTAAACTCTGATTTTACTCCAAATGCCAACATTGAACATGACTTTTGTAGTGTTATATAGAGTACCTCAACATTTATATAATCACTCCCATTTTACAGATAAGAAAACTGAGGCTATACGAGGCAAATGTGCCCAAGGTCACATACAGCTAGCAAGTGCCAAAGATGAGGTTTTAACCCAGATCTACATGCTTCTCATCAACGCTCTTCACCACTGTGTTGCAGTACAGTGTACCTGCCTTCTGTAGTGGACATTTGGAAAAATGCTTAAAACTGGATTATAGGGCTGTCACTTTTGAAGTACAAAATCACATGGTCTGAAGCGAAGTATAATTATATACAAGCTACATCTTAAGTATGTGTTATTGCAGGATCTCCTTGCCATGGTTTACTCATCCCAATCATTAAAATCATCTGTGCCTGTGTGATGAAATGCTCCCAGATGTGCTGTGGTGTGCATGCTTACCTTAAAAACATTGTTTTCAGGTATAGTTCAGCGTGTGTTCCAAGTTCAGCGTGTGTTCCAAGTTCGCCCAGGAAGGGAGTAGATGAATAGGCAAGTGTGGCAAGTGAAACATCCAGGATGCTTAATGAAACATTAGGTGCTACCCTTTGGTACGTTCCTTCAACAGGGTGTCCCAAAAGTCTAAGTGCAGCTTTAAAAAATATAAATATATTTTATGGAGCACCTCCCAGGCTACTAGATAGAAAAGTCCCAGATTGGCCTGCCATTTATGAGAGAAGCCAAGGAGTTAAGCATGAAGGGTTGGGTGACAGGGAGTGCAGGCTTTGGAAAGGAGCAGAGTGAAAAGCTGAAGATTGCGGGAAGC
>NW_027529518.1:2025648-2028274 GCF_008692635.1 Crocuta crocuta | reverse complement strand
TGGGAAGCTACTTTGTACACTGTGGGATCTTCCTGACAGCCCTTAAAATTTTCAGCAAAGCTACCCGAATTTAGAAAATGCCGAGTGTTAGGATTTCTTGTGGGAAATGGTGAGACTCATCTGGGTTTGATATGGGAATCCGGTTTCTGTGTTTGATTCTAGAAGAACCAAACTGGCACACACGAATGTCAGGGAGCACAGAGGCGCTGAAGTATGAGGATGTAAAGCATGGAAATCCCCTGGAGGGTCCCGAGATACAAGGTGGAATCGGGGGTGACCCAAGCCAGTGTCTGGGCTACCCCACCATTAGAGAGTGTGGACTCCCCTTGAGTTTTTGTTATCAAGTTGACTGGTGTCCGTGGCCCGTGGTTTTTATTTCTTCATCATCATCCCTCAGGTTCTCCATAATAATAACTAACATGTCCTGAATGCCTTCGATGCTGTAGTCTCTACAAGGGTGTGTTATTTCCTCTCTTCAGGCCATCATCTGAATTTAAGTTTTACAAATGAAGGATCTGAGCCAAGGGAAATTAAGCAACTTATCCCAGTTTCCATAGCTCATGACTCCACACTTCTTCCTCACATGCCTCATTCCACAGTTGTCTCTCCTATAGTCGAAAGGAACTCCTGAACTTTGCATCTTTTCCCTGAACACAATGCCTAAGACTATCTCCTTATATTGGTCAATTTTCTCTAGTGTGGTAAACACTAGTGTTGTGTAACAGTGTCGTAACCCGACAGGTGCAAAGAGTACAGGTGCCCTGGTTGCTACAACAGAGGTAAAAGCCATCCTTAGCTCTGCCCACAGGCTCACTAAGTCACAGGCTCCTCTTGGTGTCACTGAGGCCATGTCAAGCTCCTGGAGCATGAAAAATGCTCCCCCCATTTCAAGAATAAAAAACGAAATCATTCATACATAGTGTTGACACCTAGCAGGCAATTCAATCAACGTTCTTGACTTATTGGTCATTTAGTAATTTTTATAATATGGGTCACTGGGTGAAGGGGATGAGAAATACAGAACCATGTTTCTGTGCTTGATTCTATACATTTGGGTGAGGAATCAGGGCAGAAGAAAGTCTATTTCCAGGGCCTTGAACAGATATTTCTGGCCAGGCCTGCCATAGACTCGTTGTAGTCCCCAAACCTCATTGTACAGATGGGTGAATTTTGAGGCCCAGGATAAAGAAAGGGATTTATACAGCTAAAGAAAGTCTTATGGCTAATTAGTGGGACAATGTAAATCAGTTCCTTCTTTTGCAGAAAGTTCTCTAGGCCAGTCAAACTGTCTCTCTTCTCTGCCACTAAATGCCTGCTATGATGATTCCTATTTTTTTTTCTCCAAAATGAGCTGTGGCTAGAATGAACAGGAGAGGAGCTCTCGGCAAAAGCTCCCAAATGAATAGCAATACACTATGTCTGAACAGTCTAGAATTAAAGGCATGGTCTTTAATGCCTTTGTATGCCTGGGTTTGCCATGTGTCTGGATTGTCAGCAGGTGAGAATGCAGTTGAAGCCTTGCTGATGTTCAACCTCATTTTAGCGACATCTTCCAGTCCCAGCCCCTGTCTCAAGGTAACAGGAGAGCCAAGAAATATTCCCTACTCCTCCAGAAGGCCTTTCTCAAAGTAACCTCAAAAGGCTATGAGCAATCAGTTTCCCCCGAGTCCTAATCCCAAGACCGCCAGTGCCAATGCCTAGCAAGCAGACAGACTGCCTCTCTTCCCGAATAAGCTAACTTAGGCTCTACCAAAAGGGAGACCATTCCCTCTTCAATAAACAGTTGCTGACCGATGACTCTGTGTGGCATGAGATGAAGACATGAGGGTACAAAGTTGACTTGCGGCTGACCTCAATGAGCTCCCAGTCAAGTAGGTGAAGCAGTAAACAACTGCACAGATGAGCCCAACATAAGTAACTGACAATACATCAGGCACAAAGCCACGTCCTTTGGATGCAAGGATGGACAAGGCCAAATCCAGCCCTCTTCACCCCAGAGACAAACAGGAAAACAATGACAATAACAGTGTTCACCCACCCCGTGGAAGAGCTCAGCTCAGGAGCTGGGGGAAGTCTGAAGAGAGGGATCTAAAGGGAGTGTTGTTCACAAAAGCACCGTGGCACTGAGAACATTCTGGGAAACCTCCAATTGGACTGAGGCAACAAAGGCCTCAAAATGAAAGGCTTAACACTTTGTCTCTGGCTGGTAAGGCAGATTAGCTGCAGGCCATATAGTCCCAAACCAGTTTCTTAGAGCTCTGGGCAAGGACGAGGAATGTCAAGGGGAAGGTTTTGCCTATTCTAAATTGCAGGCACAATTGTGACGCAGACTGAAATTTGTCCTCCTGAAATTTGAGCCTCCTCCAAAGTTCTGCTCGGGTTGTGATTTCTCCCTGCCTGGAAAGGCCTGTCCCAGAAAGAATCCTAAACTCATTCATTCTGATAGGTGGACAACTGGTAATGGCTGTGTCTTCCAGTCATCTGTTTTCACTTGTTTTTCTCCTGGTGTGATACTGCGAGTTATAATAAGAAATAGATGTTTGGTCTTCCTCCCCAATTCTGGCACAGAGCTCTCAAAACCCTTGGAATTTACTAAGGGATCAGAGTGATAAAGGTGTCCTAATAC
>NW_027529518.1:2025007-2025606 GCF_008692635.1 Crocuta crocuta | reverse complement strand
ATGTCAGGGCAACCAACCACGTGATTGGAAGGTTGACCCTTTCGGTCCCAGCCTGCTGACCTCTCTGGATGGGTAAGGGGCTGGAGGTTGAATCAATCACCAATGGCCAGCCAGCCAATGATTTAATCAACCATGCCTATGTAATGAAGCTTCCATGAAATCCCACAAGGACAGTGTTCGGAAAGCTTCCGGGTTGGTGAACCGGAACACTTCCACAGGTCACCATGCTGGGCCCCAAACTCCACAGGTACAGAAAAGTTCCTTTGCTTGGGACCTCACCTTACGAAACCTCTCATATCCTTTGTAAGAAACTGGTAATCTAGTGACTAACTGGTTTCCTGAGTCCTGTGAGCTGCTCCAGCAAATTAACTGAACTCAAGGAGGGGAGTCCCAGGAACCTTTGATTTATAACCAGTTAGTAAGGTGTATGGGTGACAACGTGGACTTGCCGTTGGCATCTGAAGTGGAGTGCGGTCTTGTAGGATTGAGCCCTTACCCTGTGGGATCTGTGGCTGTCTCCAGGTGGATAGTGCTACCCGTAAAAAATAGAACTATCCATTATTTTGCTAGCAAAAAGTGGGCTTCCTTAAGAATAGCAG
>NW_027529518.1:2022853-2024845 GCF_008692635.1 Crocuta crocuta | reverse complement strand
CAATCTGGGACAAACAAGCTACAACCAAACCATAGGCAAATCCAAAGACCAATGTTAAGGAAGGCTCTTTTGTAAAGGAAAGGGGGCAGTTGGGAGGGCGTTGTAAACAAGAAGCCCATTGGAGTAAATTGGGAGTTGGAAGTATAGTGGCTTTTCATTGGCTGTCTTGTAACAGTCTCTCATTGGCTGGGCTGTTGCCAGGGGAGGAGGAAGCCTGCCTTCCTCCTGCCCCGAGAGTAAAGCAGTATCCACAGAGCAAGGGCCACCTCTTCACGTGGGATCGGCAATTGACCGACAGTGGTAGGGTGCAAGAGCTGTCCCTGCAAAGTCTCCGACTCCCATTTCAATGAGGTTTCCCTTTAATAATTTTCGCAATAGTGTCAGAATTGAGATGAATGGTAGGACACCCAGCTGGTGTCAGAGGATTGCTTTGGTGGTGTAGAAATAACCCCCACTTTAGAATCGTTGGAGCAGAATCTTACCTGGAAGTTTTTATTCAGTAGGTCTGGGGTAGGTTCTAGGAATGTTTTTAACAAGGGCTTCAGGTGATGAATCTTCCCTTTAGGCAAATTTTGGAAACCATGAAGTAAAGCATTATCCTCAGGAATTTGCAATGAAGGCTTTGATTCCTAATGTGGAATCTCAAACACACATACCTAAGTAGTAGAGTGTAAAGGTTTTTAATTATAAAACAGACCTTACATTTGAAGAGCATCCTATAGTTACATTATCACACCTGCTATAAATATTACCACATTATTTACTAAGAGCCTAGTAAACTGGGTAGGCCAAGGATTCTTGTCCCCATTTTAGGGATGAGGAAACCTGCCAAAGTGTAGCTTGTAATATAATTGGAGCAAAAACAAGTACGCATTAAGTGATGTAAGAACGACACGAAGCCAGATGCCTACCTTTGCAAAAGCATGCTTTATAACACAGTATTCAAGGTCTGAGGGGATATGGAGCCCAAGGATCGCCTGAAGCAAATAGGCGTCTAAAGCTTTCCAAAGGAGGAGAGATTTCTGCATCTGGAAACTGTTATTTTGTGTCACCGCGAAATTTGGCTACACTGAATTCTCATGTGAACTGTACCAGTTACATTTTCCACAACCACGTATTATACCACAAACCAGTCTGACTTGCAAAGGAAGTACAAGCTTTGGGCCTTTTGCAATTGCAATGCTCTGCCGTCTAACCAGTTTGTTTTTGCAAAATGACATGTGGCTGGGTCAGGATGAAGATGTCCTAGTGAGGCCCGGCCTAGGCTTCCTTCTGGGCCTACTTTGGGCTTCTGATACAGTGGAGTTGAAGGATATCATTTCATCCAATTGTACTGATGTCTTTTCTGGATTAGGCATCGTGCTGGCAGCTGTGGGTCACTCAGAGGCATTCATAGTCTAGGTAGGAGAGAAAGGAAGACATAAAACACAACTAGTGATTACCCAAGTCAGGAAGAATTGCAAAGCAGATAAGCAACGTTCTACGGTGATGGAGCAGGAGGAGTTAATAGTGCTCGTGAAAGATCCTGGAAGGCTTATTGGAGGAAGTGGCATTTCCACTGGGCCTTGAAAGATAGGTAGGTATTCCAAAGAAAGAGAAGGGAATCCAGAAGCAAAGGCATCAGAGACCTGAGCCCAAGAGAGATCTACTGGCAGCCTATTGCACGGGTGGGGCAACTGGGGGGAATTCTTTGGGCCTTATACTGGCGGGTAGGGAACCNGGGAGGGCAGGAGGGAGGTGAAAGTGGGGTGGCGAGGCAGGGAGGGAAAACGAACGCCTTCGTGGAATAGTGACGGGGGGTGGTGGTGGAAGGGGTACGCAGCCTGCATCTGTCCCCCTTCCTGGACCTCCGCACGGATCCTGATGGTTGCACCAGCTGCTCGGCTGTAAACAGGCTCACATGACCGGTTTCACATGGAGCCGGCCGGTGTGGGGACGACGGCTGGAAAGGCTGGGCCCCAGTCAGGTGGGGCTGAAGTCCTAGGACGGGCC
>NW_027529518.1:2015127-2022732 GCF_008692635.1 Crocuta crocuta | reverse complement strand
TCTCCGGACTGAAGTTGCATTTCTGCCCCAGTAGAATCTAAGAGACCTCACATCGGGGAGCGAGAGGGCAAAAAAATAAAAACGGTCCCGATTTTGGGCCTTTGAGGGAAATCAGAGATGGACGCAGACCTGGAAAATGGGATCCTTTGGATCTTGCCTAAAAAGCAGTGCTTTTCTATCGGAATGCATTGCGTTCTTAATGGGAATTCCAGACAGAAGGGGAAAAGTCTACTTTTTCAGCCAGGGCACACCTGGAATTTAATATATTCTTGATGTTGAAAACCTTGTCCACGTTTCCTTAAAGAGCTTGGAAATCTGCTTGTAAAATGCTATATATTGGATATTGACCAGGGAGTGAACACCAACTTTTAGATTACATATATATATTTGGTAGAAAGCAATGGGAAGTTTGGAAAGCAGAAAACGAGGCCAAATGTGCGTTTCAAGTTGTTCACGTCCACATACCCAGACAGCCTACAAGATCAAACTAGTTTCTGAAGCATTTCTAGAACTCTGAAAAATACAAGGTTTACTCAAATACCAGGATGTTGGAAAAGCTGGCGTTTCTCAAATCTGTAAGGGGTAGTGGTGATAGATTCCCTTTACATGTAACATATAATTAGATGTAATGGACAATATTCAGTGTAAAGTTACCCCTTTGTAGGCAAAGACAGAAAACAGCTTATAAAAGAATACATGTTTCTCTCCTTATTGTTCATGCACGTTTTCTTCCCCAGTTTTTTATTTAAAAATTTTTTTCTCCTGAAGTTTTTACATTTAACTCTAGTTTCTGAAAACAATTAAGAAACTACAAGAAAAGCTTCCCCGTCCTCTAAGAGCCCAATAAAAGTGAGTAATTTGCTACTCTTTTTTCTGCTTTTAAAACGTTTAAGATGGAAAATAGAGGAATTTAAAATCTTGTCTAAAATTTAAATGAACCGATTATCCGTGTTGCTCTGAATCTTGTTTTGCCATCTTGTAGTATTCTGGAAAAGCTTGCCCTACAATAAATAGATGAAATGATTTACTCTTTGAAGCCCTCTGTTTCCTCATCTGTAGTATGAAAGTTTTGCTTTAATCTCCAGGATGCCTGATAGCTCTCAACTTCCATAAAACAGCGCAGTTTTTAATCGGGAACTATTCTTAGACAAAATAAGTTGGTCAGATAAGCCAAGATATTGGTATCAGCTGGAAAACTTACGTTACATAATGAGAGGCATCCAGAGTCCTAGTAGAAATAGGAATTGTGCTCTGGCAAATTCTCATTAGGTAAATTAGCCATATGGGTTTTCCCTCTCTCCTCTCAATTAGGAAATTGAAGATTGCCTCAGCTAAATCCTGCCCCCAAAGTTAGAAATAACAGGTACATCCGACTTTCTTGACCGTCAGGGCATAGTACAAAGTGATTCTTTGATTCATTCCAGCTTCTTCCAGAATTAAGTGGACTGTGTGATCGGTGATGAAGTTAGGATGAAAAGAAGGCTCCAGCAGGGTCTCACCTTGTCAGTTCCTTGGTTAGACCACCAGAACCGATGCCTATTTTCGGCTTCAAAGCATTTGAAATTGAATTTTGCCAGCACATCCCGAAACTCAGTCTCAAGGATTGATTCACACTAACCAAACTCCCCAAACGAGTTTTATGTTACTATGAATGCCAGCTTCCTAACTTCCAGTGAGAAGTAGAACTGCCCAGCTGGCCGGAAGACTCGCGGCCAAGCCAGGGCACCAGGGCACCGTTTGCTTTTGACACTGTGGAAACACAGATCTTGCGCTCCATCTCCTCCCTTTTTCTAGGGAGTGTGTGCAACACTTCTTTCAGGAAACACCTAGTGGTTGATACCTCCGGCAAGGTCACACATTTTATCTAAAAACCACTTCAGTCACACCTTTGTATGGATATATCCTCATCACCTGATTGAATCTGGGCCACCTGTAAAATATCCCTAAACGGTTTCCTCTCCGTACCTACTGCCTTCATCTCGGCCCTCTCTTCACGTCACATTTATTCCAGAGTTACTTGTTTTTTACTGGAACTACTCTGGAGTTAGGTGCCGTGCTTGGCTGGGCAGCAGCAACCGGTGTTCCTACTTGAGATCTTATCCAGGCAGTTCTCTGCTCAAAACCCTTCCGAGATTTTGCTCATTGGCCGCAGCAGTGGCTCTCAAAGCGCGGTGTGCCTTAGAATCGTTTGGAGGGCTTGTTAAAGCACAGATGAGCGGGCCCCACCCCCCAGAACTTCTGGGTCAGTAGGTCTAGCCTGGGACCCAAGGATTTGCCTTGTTCACCAGGTCCCGGGTGAAGCTGCTGCTGGTCCAGTACCACATGTGGAGAACCGCTGGCATCCAGAATCAAGTCGACACCCCCGAACTTGGCTTACAGGATTTTTCACCATCCCTTGCCACTCCCCCATACATGCTATTTTTTAACCACACGCAGTGCCAGAGCTCATTTTAAGAGTCCCTTTTGTGCTTCTACACATAGACTTCCTGGAATTCACCCCCCTTTCCCCTCCTACTGCAAACTCCTATTTAAGGCAGATCATCACTTTCTTTATGCTCCCAGAGCTTTTTCACCCACCAGCATTTTAACATGGTCACATGATATCCTAATTAGGATGTATGTCTGGTTTTCAGGCTAGACGGAGCTTTTGGAGGGCTGAGACCATGTTTTCATCTTTGCTCCATCTTCCCTAGTGCAGCGCCTAGCATATAGTAAGTGCTCAGTTAATGTTCCTTGAATGAATTTGTGATTCGAAAACTTTGGAGAGTGCCATAGGTGGCAACGTATGTATTTCATATAGTGAAGTAATTAACATGGATTAATACGGATTTCGCTTTGAGAATTGCACATAGATCTTGAAATAACTGAAGACCTTAGATCTTGTAAAATACAGGTTGGAAATAACTGGTTTAAGAAAAATGGTTTTTAAAAAATTTATTCATTTTCGAGAGAGAGTGAGCAGGGGAGGGGCAGGGGCGTGGGGACAGGATCCGAAGTGGGGTCTGTGCTGACAGCAGCGAGCCCGATGCGGGGCTTGAACCCGCGAGCCGTGAGACCATGACCTGAGCTGAAGTCGGATGCTCAACTGACTGAGCAACCTAGGCGCCCCTGAGAAAAATGTATTTCTTTATAAAAGATGCTGCCAGAGGGCATCTTTGTCATTTTAAAAATCTTAAAACATACACTACTCAACGTTTACGGTGTATAGACTGCTGTGAAGTCTTTGGCTTTGGTAAGACATCAGAGCATATGGAAAATCTAGAAAATGTTTAAAAACCAAATAGCCTAATATTTGTACAATGAGCTATTTAACCTATAACGTGAACATCCGAGCATTGCTTGTGAAAGACTTGACTTCAGGAATATACCGGCCCTTAAAAATCCTAATAGACAGGGGCGCCTGGGTGGCTTAGTCGGTTAAGCGTCCGACTTTCGCTTAGGTCATGATCTCGCGGTTCGCGGGTTCGAGCCCCGCGTCGGGCTCTGTGCTGACTGCCAGCTCAGAGCCTGGAGCCTGCTTCAGATTCTGTGTCTCCCTCTCTCTCTGACCCTCCCCTGCTCACTCTGTCTCTCTCTGTCTCTGTCTCTCTCTGTCTCTTTCAGAAATAAATTAAAAAAAAAAACATTAAAAAAATCCTAATAGTACTGGAAATTTAAAGAGGAAGAGAGCCAAGTTGACGAAATGGGAAGGAAAACGAGGTTTTAATACTAGCGAGACCAAAGCAAAAGAACTTATTGCACTTAACTACTTAGTATTTGGCCGGCCCCAAATATGGAGGAAGCAGATAGTTCCTCTGCCCAGATAAAGGGAGGTGGCACAGAGGTGGAGTCGGAACCCTAATCAGGGTAAACGCAGGAGCCAGAGAGAGGGCGTCAGTAGCTGGTTTGAAATGAGTGGTCCTGGGGGGTTCTTGCGCAGAAGTGGTTTAAAGTCTGAAATGGTTAGGGATAACTTGAAGCCCAGACTTCCCCAGAAACTAGTTTCATTTGTTTTTCTTACAGCCCCCCAGTTTCCCAAAAAAGGGGAGGGGGCAAATGACAACATGCTTTTAAAGTGGCTTCTGTTTGAGATCTCCGTTTTGAATCTGTAGTGGGCAGAGGTTTGGAAATTCCCGCTTGTCTCAGAGTCTTCCCTTTTCCTTCTTCTGGTCAATCTAAAGTGAGGAAAACAGAAAATAATCACACTTTGGGGTGCTGCTCTCCCTGGGCGGATAGTGGAAAGTATGTGAGGACTTTGTGTGTTCAGGCTGTTGTGTGAGTGTGGGTGTGAGGGAGAGTAGTTTGCAAACCGGTCACAAGGTGGTGTACACACATCAGGTTTTCTTTCAGATTTCATTCACGATTGCGTTCCTGTCCCTTTGTTCTAAATCTAGTGAGAAGGCAGAGACTANAAGCCGTTCCCGCATCACCAGCTGCTCTGTCTCCCCGTAAGGTCGGGGCTATTTGGGAACCTAGGTGGGCACTGAGGCGCCAGGGCTGATGAGGGAACTGGGAAGGAGAGTGTGGGAGGTGTGGGGAGACATAGCTGGGAGCGCGCATTCTCTGTTCCCTTGCCTGAACCCACGGCAAGCAGCTACCATAGGTTTACTGTCCCTTTAACTGGGACCCTTTCCCTGTCCTTTATGGACAAAGTGTGCTCAGCTATGAGGAAGAGGAATGTTCCTTGATGGAGGAGACACCCATAGGCAAACTGGTAAGTTCAGGATCTGCTACGTGCCTGACCCTGAGGTTGGGTCTGTGTAGGATGCCTCAAACCAACACAAAACCCACAGAAAACCAATATGGCATTATGCTCAAGTCTGGGGGCGGGGGGGAGTCGAAATTCATCCACTCAGAGCAAATGTCAGGATATGCAATCCATACAGCCAATACAGTCAAAGGTAATGTCCTAAAAATTAGATCTATATAGGTCAGAGAAGTAAAGACCACAAAGAGGAACTTTGTACTAGGCTTTGAAGAATGCATAACGTTTTGGTGTCCAGAGAGGAGGAATAAAATAAACCTTGGGGATTCCTGCCCTAGTGAATAGTTTCTGAGAGCCGAAGCTGCCCTTTCATAACCAGGAAAAGAAAGTGTACTCAACTTGGTCAGTAAAATCGTCTCTCAATTTCCTTATAAAACTGTAAAGGAAACACACGCATCGAGACTTGAATTTTGGATCCTCCTTTGAGAACTCCTCTCTTCTGGAAAAGCAGGGAAATTTTGTAGCGATGAGGGTGTGTGTGGCAGTGAGCGCCCCGGAGGCAGGACTTTGGAAAGGAGACCCAGAGGAGGCGGTCACTGTGTAGGAAGGTGTGAGTCTGGAGAACAGAGGTCTGCCGCCAGCACCTTGTGCAACCCGGGGTAAGTCCCTTCTCTCTCCGGGGCTCGTCCCTTCTCTCTCCGGGGCTCGCGCTCCTCCTAGGGCAGATGAGGCGGGCTGGGAGCTGACAACGGTCTTTGACTCTGTGTGTGTGTGTGTGACTTGGGCAAAGCAACCTCCTAAACCGATTTGTAGTAAGGTTTTACCGGCTTAGTATATAATCTCTGCCCAGAATGTTTGCACCTCATCATTTTGCAACACGGACAGAAGCAAAGAGAAAGCGTTAGTCTCCCGAAAACCATCAATTAGAGGCAGGTGTGATGCTTCATTATGTTTGTTGGCAGAGTCTCTGCTCTTGCTTCGGGTGACCTGGTGCTAATTCCCCTCCAATTTCCATCGGTTGGAGTTCAGGAGGCAATTTCTATCTTCGCCAAGATAAGTGAGAAATGGGAACAGAGCTACAAAAAAGAAATAACAAACTGCTAAAAGCCAATGAAACACTTCTTTAATGGTGACTGGGGGATAGACAGCCTATTCACAATTCATGGGGAAAGGTGCACATATCCAGCTCGTAAAGGGAAAGCTTCAACATGAAAAAGAAAGAGTATGAATTCTACTAAACCATTACGTAGAGCTAGCAAAACTTCCACTCTGACGTATGCCAATGAACTTCCCCTTGGGGTTAGAACGAAGAGCTTACTGCTCGCTCTGTGTGGTTACCTTTGACCTCCCGGTCAGATTTATAAAGCGTGTCCTACTCCTGGGAAAAAGAAGCTTGCACGTTTTCCTCAGTCTGCAAGTCCTCTTAAACCTTTGTTTTTCTCGCTGTAATGTTTCTGTTGCATATAAAATAATTTTAAAGAGCTGCAATCATTGTATTTACCAGTTTAAGGTTTTCAGTGGTATTAAAGGATCACGGATTGGAAAATGCAATTAACGGAGATTTGTCACACATTGTTTCTAAATTCCTTCTTGAGTTTCCAAGGTGGCACCTCTTCCAAATTAGGCCCTGGTAGAGTTACACATTAAATTACACATTTAATTTAACTTAATCTAATTTTATTTTTTTATTTTAGGGAGTGAGCACACTTAGGGGGTGGGGGGGGAGCCTGTTAATGGACCGTTGGGCTGTTTCCGATCTTTCCCTATTGACAACAGCTAACCCTTACTGAGCGCCAGGCTTTGTTCTGTGTGCCTCACGTAAATTATTTAATCCTCAACACTGAGGATTAAACAAGTTCCATGTGTATAATTTCATGCAAGAGGAATACTTATGGCAGATAAATTCCTAGAAGTAGAATCTCCAGCACCAGGTGTCGTCAGTGAGCCCATGAGTGGCCCTCTCCGCAATGTTAAGAACATGCCTGGCTGCTCCCACCATGTGCTATCAAACTTTTAAAAAATATTTTTTAAATGTTTATTTATTTGGAAAGAGAGAGAACAAGAGAGCACGCACGCACAAGCAGGGGAGGGGTAGAGAGAGAGGGAGAGGGGATCCCAAGCAGGCTCTGTACTGTCAGCAGCCGAGGGATCGAGCCCTGCACTGGGGATCTCGAGATCATGACCTGAGCTGGAATCAAGAGTCAGATGCTGACTGAGCCGCCCAGGCGCCCCTCAAACTTTTTGGGTTTTGCCAGTCTGACAAGTAGTAACCTGTATTTCGGTATAGCTTTAGTTTGTATTTCTCTTGTGAGTCAAGTTACATATCTTTTGGTAAGTTTAAAAACAATCTGTATGTCGTTTTATTTGTATATATTTTTTTGAGAGCGAGGGCTCAAGTAAGTGAGGGGCAGAGAGACGGAGGGAGGGAGGAGGGAGAGAAGCAGGGCTCACCCAAAGTGGGGCTTGTGTTCACTCGGTACGGGACTTAAACTCATGAATTATGAGGTCATGACCTGAGCTGAAATCAGATGCTTAACAGACTAAGCCACCCAGGCACCCTGTATGTCCTTTTCTATAAAATATCGTAGCATTTGCTCACTTTTATATTGAGTGCTTTTATAATAGTGATTTTTATTTCCTCTACATACAGTAGGGAAGTTAGACATGGCCTATGATTGAAATGTTCTTTTGGCTTTGCTTAAAAGTTTTTTGTCATGCAGTGTTTTAAGAGTTTTTATGTAGTTGAATTTGTCAATATTTTTTTGGTTTCTGGTTGTTAGAATGCCTCAGATTATATTTTAAAAAGTGTCCCATGGTTTCTAGTGTTTTATGGTTTTTTTCCCCCCTGCATTTAAAACTTGGATCCATTTGGAATTTACCCAAATAAAATTTTAGAATTTTACAAGGAGAAAGGGATAAAT
>NW_027529518.1:2014822-2014963 GCF_008692635.1 Crocuta crocuta | reverse complement strand
ACAAGCCTGGTTTTACTAACATTTCTCGACAGAACTGTTTTCCATAAATCAGAGATGCCATCCTACCTTTTATCATAAGCTAAATTCTCCTCCTAACAGAGCTGCAGAATGAGATGTTGAATATTATTTAGTGATGGGAAA
>NW_027529518.1:2005353-2014779 GCF_008692635.1 Crocuta crocuta | reverse complement strand
GGCAAACTTGTTTGTTCTGTTCCTGGGAGCCAGGCTTCCTAAGAAAGCAATAGAGCTAATTATTTTCTGTTGAAAAAAATATGCCAGACTTCTGAGAGCACATCATCCAAATAGAAATGTGTATGGTTCTTAGCAAAAGAAAGAAATTCGTGGCAGATAAAAACTCAAAATTAGAATGATTTCATCAGATGCTCTTCAGAATGATCAATTTTTCTTGTATTACAATGGACTGAGGGCACGAGGCCTGCGGGCATTATTGTCTCTGTCAGTCTCTTCCTAGTTGAATCACAATAGCAAACGCTTAGAACGTTGCCTGGCCTACAGTAAGTGCTAAAAGCCTTGCATGTATTAATTCAGTATATGAAATTAATAAAAAGTTTGAATCTGTTATGAATTATACCCATACTAAATGTTATTACTAATAAAAATGTCAATAGGCCCTTTCACTTGGTCAAACCAAACCAAACCAAAAACCAACCCATGCTGTCACGAGCTACACGTATGCTACAAAGTAATAAGCGCAGGAAGTAGGATGATGACCCGGGAAAGCTTGGAGAGTATGACCTCCCCAGTGTTGTCCCTCACCTTTGCATTTCTGTGACCTGGCATATGCTGTTCCCGAGGTCAGAAAGCCCTTCCAACCTGTGCCCTCCCCCCGACATAGAAGTATATATATATATTTTTCTTTTCAAACTACCTCAGATGTCATCTCCTGGCCCCTCTTCCAGGTAGAATTATTCGTGTAGCCTTCTGATTGCCTAGCACTTTATGTATAGTGGTCTGCCTTGTAACAGAGGTAGCTTAAATACTGTCCCCTCAGTTAGACCCGAGTCTTTTAAGGGCAGGGCCCTCTGTATCTCTGCACAGGTCCCCACAGAGTTGCTGGCTTGTCACAGGTGTTCAGCTGAAAGGAAAGAATAAAAGTGTGAATGCCTGATTACATAGTATCTTATTTGATAAAAGTTAGAAAGGCCTGAGGCAGAATCAGCACACGGGGCTCCTGATAGCTGGTAAAACCAAACAGTTTAATCGTGCATTCTGTTTCTCTTTGAATGTGTGGGGACCTGAACACAAAGTATTAAGTGGTTTATGGCCTCAGTTAATATGATCTACCGAGTGAAAATCGGATATTTTCTGTGATCGTATTGTTTTAGCTTCTACATTTTCAAAAGCCACATTCTTAGGATGGTAGTAGCTAAATAGGAATGTTGTTGATTAAAATTAGCCTGGGAAATAAACACAGAAACATCACACACATCAGACAGTCAGACTTCTGCCAGACACAACCATTCGGAACATACTCGAGAACCCCAGAAGGAATCTGAAAGGTCTCTAAGTTGGAAGCAAATAGCTCTCACGAAGCCTGTGAACTTGACTTGACGTAGGAGGGGAGGCACCGTGCCACTTGCATGCCAGAGCCTATTTACTGACTTTGAATTTTCATAGAAGACTCCCAAGGACTCCTTAACAAGTCTGGATATTCAGCTTCCTTTCAAGACATTTTCGCTTGTCTTGGGTTTTTGGTAGAAAAAAGATGAAAAGCACTCTCCCACCCAGTGCTGCCAGAAAGCACTAACTAAAGCCTTGTTGAAATGAGTGTAAAAGTAAGTGTCATGTTCTCCCATGAATCATGGAAACTTACTTTGTTTTATATTTTTTAGTCTTTAAGAATTCTGGTTAGCTCACATCAAGTCAGTTATGACAATACTTAATTTATTCTACTTTTTAAAAAAAGTTGTTTATTTAAGAGAGAGTATGAGCAGGGGAAGGGCAGAGGGAGGAAGGTGGGGGGGAGAGGAGAGAGAGAGGAAATTTCAAACAGGCTCCATGCTGAGTGTGGAGCCTGGCATGGGGCTCAATCCCACGACCCTGGGATCACGACCTGAGCCAAAATCAAGAGCTGGATGCTCAACCAACTGAGCCACTCAGGTGCCCCTGATTTATTCCACTTTTAAGGAAATCAGAAGTTTAAAAAAAAGATGTCCCTTTGATCTCCCCTCTTTGAAAGAGGGTGATTCATTTGAGGTAGAAATACCTCTTTAGTGTTTATGTAATTTATCATAGGTTGAAATCTTGAATGTGAAAGGAGTGTGTAAATTTCTTTGTGTAGTTTGGTACTAGCTATGTAAGCAGGCCCAGAGGAAAAGTCCAAAGGTATCTTTAAATGATTTGGGGACCTATTTTAGTGCAAGCTGAACATGCTTTTGTGGAGGGACAACAAATGAAAACAAGTATCATTCGATTTCCTTGTCTCTTCTTCTCTTTCTAGATTGCCAAAATGCTTTGGAGTTTTTAACTAACTGACTTAAGAAAAGTCCAAAATAGCTTCGAGACTGTAAACACAGAAGCTGCAGCAAGGGGGATTCAGTGCCAATGCATCAACAAAAAAGACAGCCAGAGTTAGTGGAAGGAAATCTTCCCGTTTTTGTGTTTCCCACGGAGCTAATATTTTATGCAGATGACCAGTCAACACATAAGCAAGTGTTGACTCTGTATAATCCCTATGAGTTTGCCTTAAAGTTCAAAGGTGAGTCTCCTAGTCTGTTTCATGGCTTTTCACCCGTCCCTACTACCTTTTTTACTTGCAGAAACTAATTTTTTAAAACCACTAATGGCCACTGTGACTTTTTCTTTCAGTTTTGTGTACTACTCCAAATAAGTATGTTGTCGTTGATGCTGCGGGTGCAGTGAAGCCTCAGTGCTGTGTGGATATGTAAGTCAAAGTCACTCCCTGGTAACAGGTTTTAAGTGTGTTAATATTCATGTGTTTAACTCGAAAAGGGTCTCATCTTGAAGCCGTTCCCACACAGGCCTCTATTATGTTTTGAATTTTTGCTGGAGCTTTTCGTCTCCAAATTCTTCAGAAGTCCCTAAGGTTCCAACCAGGTCGAGCAAATACTTAATAGTATCTCACGATGTTGGAGCTGATACGTGTGTTAATATCTCCATGAACATTTCCTCATTGTTATGCTTTTTAGTCAGAGCAGAGTCATTTATGAAGGTAAACTTCTAACTTACTCCTTTGCATTGCTCTAGCTATAATGGGCAATTTAGCTTCCCGTGGAACATCCCGTTATAGTGACATTTGTGAAACTGAATACCACATTCACAGAACAATGGGACTATAAGTTCATCTGAAATGATNAAGCCAGAAAGTTAATCTATACACACAGGAAGCAAGTGCGTAACGACTCCTCTGTAAAAGGTTACCTGAGCTCTTCCAGATAATTTCGTTTTAGAGTGTCGGATAAATGACTGTTTGTTCAAGCTGTTCACATTTAAGTTTCACTTTAGAGCTAGTGGTGACCAGATGGCCCAATGGACCAGCTCTTAATTTAAGCTACCAAGTAGACTGTACTTGTTTAAATCTTCCATGAGAATGAGAAGCACAGGCTTTTGTGTCCGAACACGTTTTCATCGTCTCCTACCCGTAAAATGATATATATCTTTAGAGGACGTGTTTTCTTCGCAGGTTTCTTTTGATTTCTCATTTACCACAAAATAAGCAAGGACTCCTCCAAAGAAATGGTGTCTCTTGCCAAATAAATGTGTTATCTTTGACCTAATTGGTTTGTGTTCTCCATTAAGAACGAAGCAAAATAAATGGAACTGTAGACGACTCTCATAAAAATTGGAGTGCGTTAGACTCTTTTCAGAGGAATAAGGAAAGTGCGTTGTTAGCCTCCTGATGGCACTGGTCATACTGGGTTCTTTGTTTATTCAATTGCTTGTTTTTACCTGTGTGCATAGACTTGCAATCTTAAGCCTAGGTGAGGTTTGTTACTTGAATGAAAAGTAAGTGTCAATAGACATCTATGAGACTTTTGTGAGAAAGAAACCATTTTATATATATGTCCTATTTAGTAACTGTTGCTGGCCACAGATGTCAGGGGGAAAAATGCCATTGCTAAAAGGAATTTTCTTTACCTATATATTCTTTTACTTCAGACTTTAAAACTATTTTTTAAGTTTATTTTGAGAGAGCAAGTGGGGTAGGGGCAGAGAGAGGGGAGAGAGAGAGTCTCAAGCAGCCTCTTCAGCGCAGAGCCCGATGTGGGGCTCGAACTCCCCAGGAGATCAGGATGTGAGCCGAAATCAAGAGTGGTGCTTAACCAACTGAGCCCCTCAGGCGCCTCGCTGAAGGGTTTTATTCTATGTTGCAGAGTATGTGTTTGCATCAAATATTTTATTAAAATATTTTTAAGTTTATTCATTTTAAGAGAGTGAGAGATTGCGCAGCATTAGCAAGGGGAGGGACAGAGAGAGAGAGAGAGGGAGAGAGAGAATCCCAAGCGGGCTCCATGCTGTCAGCTGCAGAGCCCGACACAGGGCTCAATCTCAGGAACCAGGAACTGTGAGATCATGACCTGAGCCAAAATTAAGAGTCGGACCCTTAATCGACTAAGCCACCCAGGCACCCCAGGTCTTCATCAAATATTTTAGGATTCTAAATATTCCTTTTTATCTATGCTGTGACTTTTTTTTAAACATCATTAGCAAAATTCTGTATTTGAGTCTTGGGTTATAGTCAGTTAATTGTCTCCTGTATGAAATCTCTTGCTGAATTCTGTTTCACAGGCCCCCAGAAACCTAAACAGCATTTATTTTTTTTAATGTTTTCAGTGTGATTCGTCATAGAGACGTTCGATCCTGTCACTATGGTGTAACGGACAAATTCCGTCTTCAAGTTTCCGAGCAAAGCCAGAGGAAGGCTTTAGGAAGGAAAGAGGTGGTGGCTACTCTTCTCCCATCTGCGAAAGAACAACAAAAGGAAGACGACGAAAAAAGGATAAAGGAGCATTTAACTGAAAGTTTATTTTTTGAGCAGTCCTTTCAACCAGGTAGTCTTTGGTTTGCGTTTAAAGCCCTTTGGAGGTCTTGTGCATTTCTGACTTGAAAATAGGGAGCTAAGAATAATTACTAGAAAAAGGATCTGCCCCTTGAAGCCCAATTAACTACTTCCAAACGGAAGCTGGAGGTCTGGTACCCAAGATGAAGCAAGAGTCCTCGAGCCAGCCTTGAAACAAGGCAGAAAGCATCTCGGCAGCCGAGGCTGTAAGGAGCGGGTGGCTGTAGCCTTTTAAATGTGCCCAACCTGAGAATGCAGCTACCCGCTTCATAAGGCTAGCACAGTTTGGCAATCGTATACTTTTGTTTCTATGACTTTCCTGTATCCTTTCTCATTTAATTAGTTCGAAGAAGGAGAGGGATTGTGTTTGGCAATAGGCCAAGCTGGGTGCACTGTTCGTATTATTTGGAAAAAAAAATCTCATTAAAGTTGAAGTTAATTAAACTAAGTAGATTATAATATCCCCTGTGGGCTATTAATTGAATCCCTGTCCATTCCTCATTTCCTTCCAGTTTAGATATTCAGAAGTGTTATGATACATTCTTTCAACATTGACGCTATCCTCAGATTCAACTCGTTGGACGTCAATCCTCCTCCCTCTTAACTTCTCATTATCGTCTTCCAACCCCATTATAAGAGGAGGAAGATAAAATTTTCCATAGAAAAACATGGAAACTTTTTGATAGTGATAGATGAATGTGGTAGCAGCTGCCCTTGAAATTGCAACAGTATCTATGAGGAATTAAAAGCAGTTCTACTTGTCATGACATTAATTCACAGATCCCTGTCAGTTTGTTCATCCTGGAGGGTTTATTTGGATAATGCAGGGAGTAATGCCTCTCTGATTTACTGCAGGCAAGAGTCTTCTCCGTCCACGCAGGGAGTGCCCGGAATTCATGGTGAAACCAAGCCCAGGGACTAGGTAGTAGCCAGTAGATTGCTTTCAACTGTTGTTGACTGACAGGACCAGATTTTCAGCTTTTGAAGCTGAAAGAGAACCTCTGGTAAATGTCACTTTGATCTCTGATCAGTATTGTGAAGTGGACTCATAAATATTTATGCAATGCAAGATTCTGCCTTTAAAATGCCTTCTCTAGAATAAGAAAAGTCGTACGATGAGTATTTGGTTTTTGATGTTAAATTCATAAATGCATAATTGGCTCATTTCGGTTTTTAACAGACCAGTGTATTTTATTTAAAAAAAATTTGTTTAATGTTTGTTTATTTTTGAGAGAGAGAGAGGAAGACAGAATCCAAAGCAGGCTCCAGGCTCTGAGCTGTCCGCACAGAGCCTGACATGAGGCTTGAACTCAAACCGTGAGATCGTGACCTGAGCCGAAGTCGGATGCTCAACCGCCTGAGCCACCCAGGCGCCCCAACAGACCAGTTTAAGCCAAAAAAACATAAGGGTTAAGAGTTCAGTTATCTATATGTTTTTTCCTTTAGTTTAAAATTTGTTAGAATTCTGGTGAAAATCATCCTAAAAGGTTAAATAATTACATTGTGTATTAACTGAGCATTTTATTCTTATTTTACTCTGATAATGGTCCTTTGGTATCTGAAGTGTATTCGAAAATTCTTGTAATTGTAAAATTGTAAAATTACAAAGTAGGTAAATGAATGAGGTGGGGGAAAAAATCTCTCTAAGCCATCTGTGTCAGGAAGCTCAACGAAGGCAAGCGCCTTATTTGTCTCGTTGACCATCATGCCCTTGGCCCCTAGCACAGTGCGCAGCAGAGTAGTTACACGGCAGGTGTCTACGTGGCCTTCACTAGGAGGGCTGGACTTCTCATTGGGCCGGGTCTGCTGGATTGGTTTTCTTTGTCTTACAAGGTCCATGGCTCTGCCAGCCTTCCGAGCAAGGGGGACATGGCAGTGGAGCCCCATATGAAGTCCTGACCAACCTGTTCAGGTAGTGAGTGGTTACCCCAGTGTTTCTACTATGGCACGAAACCGAGTACTTTCTTCTTGAATAGAGCATAATGGTGACCGATTGAGTCCATGTTGACAAAGTGGTATTTTTCACTTCTCCTGTTTATTAAATTAGTAGCAACTTACGTCTGGTTTCCAGTATGCAGAATTCTACAGATTTTCATTAAGTTTCTCTAAACTGAAATGTTGAAACAAATCGAGATTGTTTGGGGGAGCTTTTGAACTGTCCTTATTTTTGCACCTCTTTAGCTCAGAAAGATGTTTATTAGACATATTACAAGTGCAACAGTGTTGTGAGCCTCCATGATACTAGCCAGAAAATGGTCAAGGGCTAGATCATGAAAAATTCAGATTTCATAAATGTTTTGAAAGGCAGTTAAAATGAGAAGTTTCTTCTCCAGCTGATTGTACTAGAAAAGACACAGCAGTAACAGATTCAAAAAGGAAAACAGCACCTACAGTCACACACACTTACAGATCTGCTTATGTAAGTGTTCCGTGTTACTTTCCAGACCTTGTCTGTATGCATAAATACATATATATATATTTTTTTTCATTTAACAGAAATTTAAGAGAAACCCACAAAGCCTACCTTTACAAAATACCACAGCCCAGGTTTATTAAGATGTTTTGAAGAGATGCAGGTGAATCTTAGTAGGTTTGTCTTAATTATATCACTAAGGAACTGCCAGGTCTATGCAGTGTTTGAGCCTGTGCCCTCTGGCTTAAGAAAATCACACTATTTATTATTGTTTATAACAATAAAAGGTTGCAAACGACCNCAGCAGGTGACTGATTACATTGTGAATGTTCATGAGATGGGATGCCAGGCAGGCATTTATTTACAAGGATCTGATAGAATGATAGATGGTTACAATTGACCTAGTAAGAGGCTCAAATCTATTTCTGAGAGGAAAACAGTTACAGAACAGTGTGTATATTATGGTCTCATTTATATTAAAGCTTTTATATGTTTATATGGGTATTTATAAAATCTGAAAGGATCTGTATCAAGCCTTAACAGTGTTCCCTCGAGGAAGAAACTATTTCCTCCATCTCTATAAAATCTTCGCAACGATCTTGTAGTTTCAGCAAAACAAACAAACAAAAAAACCTATTTCCGTTTTGAAAGATTTCAAGTATCTCTGCAAATGTCTTTGGAATTTTTAAAAATAGTGAAAATTCCTTGAAATGATCTTTATTGTGGGTTTGTAACCAGCAGTGTGGTTTTCATAAACCAATGTTTTCCTTGAAAGCTCATCTCTGCAGCAGATATAAAGATAACTTCATTTATTAACTAAAATAAGACTTGTTTTTAGGTATTCGTGCTATGGTTTCATCTCAAGCAATAATCACTGTAAAATTTGAATTTGTTTTCACCTATGTGGCTTTGGCAAGGCTCAGTTAAACTTCATGCAACAGCTAAGGTATTAATAATTTAGAAAAGCTGCATTTAATAATAAAATGAATGGTGTTATTTCATTAATAAAACACAGATTGTGTTGCTGTTGGCTATTCCTTTTAATGAAAGAAGGGTAGCCTGAAAGGCTAGATGACAGAATGTACTGTTATTGGGTTTCTTAAAAATATGGGTGGGAATCCTGTACACATACAACCAGAACTGTAGAAGAGCAGGCCTGATCATGTTTTTAAATTTTATTTGATTGTGGTAAGAACACTTAACATGGGATCTGCCCTGCTCACAACTGTTTAAGTGTCCAATACAGTACTATTAATTACGGGCACAGTGTTGTACGGCAGATCGCTAGAACTTGTTTTACTTTATTGAGACTTTATGCCCGTGATTAGTATCTCCCATTTTAAACACACCCCCAGTCCCTAGCAGCCACCATTCTACTCTCTGTTTCTGAGTTTGACTCTTTAAGATGCTTCCCGTAAGTGGAATCGTGCAGTATTTGTCCTTCTGTGACTGGTTTATTTCATTTAGCGTGATAGCTGCCAGATACTGCTTTTGCTTTCTTCTTGGCTATAAATGGGGTAGAGCAGAGGACAAGGACTTTAACAGGTAGCTTTAACACACTCAAGTAGTGCCTTTCTGCTGCTTTAACATTTTCAAAAATGGTAGCAGAATGCTACACTTATCAGGACCAAAGCTGTCTGGAGACCTACCTAAGATACTCCCAGAAGGCAGTGCGCTCCAAAATGGAGTAGACACAAGCAATACATTGGGGTATAGGAAGAAAATATCCGAACTTCAGTTTCTATCTATGTCTAGCCCATTTGTTAAAAATTCTATTTGTATATTTTATACACATACGCAGATGACGGCATGCTTAAATACTTGTACTGATTAGGGTAAGGTTGGGGGTGGCGTTAGAATGGTGACATTTCAGTAGGAACTCACTACCTCATAATGCCACTTCACCATTCCATTCTGTACTGACTCAGAAGTTATGGGCTTCCAGATAAGTCCAGTAGATTGGTCTCCATGGAACGGAAATATTAGGCAAAGAGTCAGAGAAGCCGGACGAAACCAGAATCCTGGTGAGTGGTGGACAGTATATGTGAACCAGCTTTGGTCTTAAGTTGTTTTTAAAATCAAGCTCAGAGATTTTTGTCTTTTTACAGAAAACAGAACTGTCTCCTCAGGACCTAGTTTACTAACTGTCTTCCTGGGAAAGGTG
>NW_027529518.1:1995429-2005263 GCF_008692635.1 Crocuta crocuta | reverse complement strand
CTGGTACCTGTGTGATTTTATCTCTACACCCAACGTGGGGCTTGAAACTCACGACTCCAAGATGAAGAGTCACACACGCTCTTCCGAGTGAGCCAGCCAGGTGCCCCTACAATTAGTTCTTTGTAGCTTATTGATCTAGTACCTAATACTGTATTCAGTTATTTTCATTTTGCTGATTTTCAATGGTATAAAACATGTAAAAGATGTAAAATGCGCATATTCCACGATCCAGCATCTCTACTGCTAGGAATTGATCGTGGGGAAACACTTCGACAAAGTGCATACAGTGATAAAGGTGAACACTGCAGCCTCGTTTAACATCATGAACCTTCTCTTTAAGCCAGTTCCCTGGCTTAACATTTCCTGTTAAATTATTCTTTCAGCCATCCTAGCTTGAAATCTTATGATTACCTTAACTGAACCAGTTACTCGGTACCTGCCACGTGTCAGGGATCAGGGTTCTGGTGACGACAGACTCTGTCTTCGTAGTCTCCTGTCACCTCTTCTGAGTCACCATTTCTTCAGTANACTCCATGCTCCGCACAGAACCCAGTGCAGGGCTCGATCCTACAACCCTGGGATCATGACCTGAGCTGAAAATCAAGAGTTAGCTGGACGCTCAACTGACTGAGTCACCCAGACGTCCCTTCTCTCTTTTTTTAAGTCGAAAAATTGTCTTCTAAATATGNCTTTGGTGTTCCCACCGCCGCTCCCAGCTCAAGAGTCTTCAGTGGTTCCCCAAGTCCATGGGAAGAAGTACGAGTCCACAGTTTGGCATCTAATGCTCTCTAGTCTGTGACCTCTTCCGGCTAATCTTGTCTAGCTGATTCCCTGTATAAATCCTTGAGCAGAGCCTGTTAGATTATTTACTGATCCCCAAAAAGCTCATCGAGAGTCTGGTCAACCTCCTTGCCCTCGCTCTGGCCATTCCCTCACCTGAAATGCCTGCTGATCTCATTGTTCCTTATCATTCCTGTCTGTCTTTTAGGCTTATTTCAGCTTGACATTTTGGGGCATCTTTTCTGACCGGCCTGGTCCTACGCAGTGATTCTCCTCTGTACTTTATCACTCACTTTTTTTCCTTTTACCACTTATTTGGGACTGAGTGTATTCTTACATTATTAAATTTTTATGGTTTTATGTATGGAGCCTCTTCGAAAGAGATACACCGAGCAGGAATACTGTGCTTTTGTCTCTCTGTGCTCCTAGAGCCCTGAGATACAAATAGGCTCGAAGTATGTTTGTTGATGAAGTTGGCTGGCTTTATGGACACTTTAAAATGCCACGTCTGGGGGAGCCTGTGGCTCAGTCAGTTAAGCGTCCGACTTTGGTTCAGGTCATGATCTCGTCAGTTGTGGGTTCGAGCCCCGCGTCAGGCTCTGTGCTGACAGCTAGCTCAGAGCCTGGAGCCTGTTTGAGATTCTGTGTCTCCCTCTCTCTCTGACCTTCCCCTTCACACTGTCTCTCTCNAAAGTGGAAGGTGTATTCAATGGTGAAAAAATGATCTGTAGCCAGACAGTAGTGACTTAATTAAAATCTATTCAGTGACTGCCCATTGCTATCAACTGGATTTCTTCTATATAATATCAACTGTTCACACTGACTTTGAATTCTTGGTAGAGTGCCTGTCCCTGTGCTGTTTCTTATTTGCTCCTTGAGGTCCAAACAGTGACTTACTGCATGGAAGATTTTGTAAAATGTGTGGCTTTAACTGTTCTCCAATTTTCTTTTCTTTCAGGTCTTATCACAATGGCCATACTTAGAACATGAGCAAGGAATTCAGTTGACTTCTGAAGTAAATTTATCTTGCAAATATGAATGTGGACTGCCTTTGATCTCTTTCACTCCATTAACATGCTACCGACTATTGAGTGATTGACCGTAACTGCAAATGTATAATATATATTTTAAATTACAAACGGCAAGGATGCTTCTGAGTGACACCTAGGAAATCATTGGAAAAAAATTCTTTTTATATCTAAACCTATTATGCAAAAGACTTCAAACATCTGTTATTGTCTTCTCTTTTTTTCTAATTCATTTTGATCACCAAGGTCCTGTGTCCTTCACAGCTACAAGTGTGAAACATAAAATGACCTTTATTTCCTGACTACAAACGTCAATGTTCCTATGTAACTTATACCTTGTCCTCTGTCATTACAAACAGTTGCCATGGGGTTTCTAAAATAAGTTTTACAGTTAATGTGCAGAGGGTACACACCAAAGCCTAAAGTGTTGAGGGATCATGCGTATCCTACCCTAGGATCTTCCAGAAGAACAGACATACTTACAGAATAGGATGTGGTCCAGACACAAAGTCTNAACCCTCGGAATTAGGGTGACTTCTCTGTTTGGTCTAACAATTCGAAAGGAAGGTAGGCATTTGTTTAGTTACGTCGTTCACCCTGGCTTTACCTCTGGATAATGCTTTACGTGAACAGGAGGAAAAAAATCCCTTTATCATTTCTTCCCAGCCCTTTGCCTGACTGTAAGCAACTAGCCCAGACTGGGATGACCAGATGCCGGGTGGTTTGTGTGCCGATGTTTTTCATCTTTAAACTCCAAGCCAAGTGTAGAAAATACTTGATATGTGTCTATTTTATATCAATCATGGAGATATTTTTTAAGTTTGTATTTATTAAAACAACTTTACCCAAAAAAATCCCTAAAGCAACAACTATTTACATTTCTTTATAGCCTCTCTGATCTTGAGCGTATATGTATGCGGTTTTAACTGTTATTATCATAGTAGCTGATCTTCTGACTTAGAATTTTTTTAAGTTTATTTATTTATTACGCGAGAGAGAGCGTGTGCATGAGCAGGGGTGGGGCAGAAAGAGGGAGAGAGAGAATCCCAAGCAGGCTCCGTGCTGTCAGTGCAGAGCCCGACACGGGGGCTTGAACCCACGAACTGTGAGATCGTGACCTGAGCCGAAATCAAGAGTCGGATGCTTAACCAAATGAGCCACCCAGGCGCCCCTTGACTTAGGATTTTTATCTGCGAGCACAATGCCTTGTGCCTCTTGAAAATCATGTTACAGATCTTTTTACCGAACAAGCTTCGGCATTGCTACTGTAGTATTCTCGAGGAAGAAACACAACATGTATGCCTGAGGTTGGTTTTTGCAGGAAATAGTACTTTGCTTCTAAAGTAAAAGCTTTTACATAGGCTCTTTCATAGAAAATCTTCATTGTGTAACCATTTGGGGAAGATAAATCATTAAATGGATCGCGTCTGTACATTGCATAATGACTGAAAAGCACATAAATGTAATCTATTTTGAACTTTGTAAAAAAAAATATGGAGGCTATCCATGTTTCTCTATCCCTTTCAAGTCCTCTGTGTGTATGTGTGTGTGTGTGTGCACACATGTGCATCCGTGCACGTGCGTTTCTGTGAGCACACACGTGTGTGTGAGATAACCCATTGTAAAGGACAGAAATTACTTTAAAAAAATAAAATTGAGACCTTCCCAGTTTCACAGTGACTTAAACATTTTATTTGAGGGACCTCTGAGGAACTCAAGTTTTAGTCTATTTCCTAAAGCTGTTTCCTACTCCTGTGAGTTAAATAGGAAAAATAAGGAATGAAATATGTAAGCTAAAATGTATTAAGTTTCTTAATTTGCCAGGGGAATTAATTTGTCTAGATTTTTGAATAGGTAAGAGTCACATGCTTCAAAGATCAACTATAAAAAGGTATACCAGGGTGCCTGGCCGGCTCAGTCAGTGGAGCGTGTGACTCTTGATCTTGGGGTTGTGAGTTCAAGCCCCGCATTGAGCATAGAGATTACGTAAAAGTGTACAGTAAAAAAAAAAAAAGTCACCGCTTGCCATCCCTGTCCACGTCATTCCTTGTCCACTCAGCACCTTTCAAGTGACCACTGTTGTTGGTTTAAATATGCTTCCACTGTTTCTTTATCCAAATACATTTCTTGTGTGGCTTATAGCATAATTCATGGGGCCAGTTCCTTCCTGACCAGTTTTATCAGCAGTACATCAGAGTGCCTGTTCTAGCCTCATCAGCCATGTGTCTTGCCAATGTGATAGATGAGAAATGACATCTCTGTATACTTTTTTTTAACTTAAAAGTGAGGTTGACCACCTTTTGAAAAAACTATTTTTGAGAGAGACAGCATGAGCAGGGAGGGGTGGGGTGGGGTGGACAGAAGATCCAAAGTAGGCCCTGCGCTGACAGCAGCGACCCCGTTGTAAGGCTCAAACTCATGAACTGTGAGATCATGACCTAAGCGGAAGTCAAATCCTCAACCGACTGAGCCACCCAGGTGCCCTGCCCACCTTTTCATAGAGCTATTTATTCATATCCTCTGTTCCCCTAGCCCCTGCTTTCTGGTGGCAGAAAGCCTACTGGCTTCTAGGAGAATTCTGTGATATGAAGCAAAGGTTTCCTTCTGGCTTATCGTGCTTCTTTTGACTTTGCTTATGGTATTTTNAAACTTTTTAGGGTAGTTGAATTTATGAATCTTTTATGGCTTTTGGATTCTGAACCCTAGAAAACCCCAGACCATTCCAAGGTTACAAATCCTCAATACACACACACACGGACACCAGTGTGAAGCTCTAATGAAGAGTAANTGACAGCCAGCTCAGAGCCTGGAGCCTGTTTCAGATTCTGTGTCTCCCTCTCTCTCTGCCCCTCCCCTGTTCATACTCACTCTTTCTCTCTCAAAAAAAAAAACAAAAACATTAAAATTAAAAAAAATAAGCTTAAAGTCCATAATCTTTTATAAGGAAAACTAAAAGACACTCCTGAGAAACCCAAAACTAGACTTGAACAAGTAGAAAGACATCTTTCTGTTTTAGGACATACAGCCTTGACATCAAAATTTCTCGATTGTAAGTTACGGAAGTTTAACATGGATCTGATCAGAATACCAAGAGGTTTTGGTATCTCTTCTTACCCAGACAAGTTGATTCTAGATTCATCTGGAGAAATAGGCACAGCTAGGAAAACTCTTTGAAAGAAGATTAATGGGAACAGTTCTCCCAGAAATTAAAACATTTATATAACCCCCATAATTCTAACTGTGGCACTGACTGGACCATGAAGAGAGCAATTGAAAAGAACTGGAAGTACAGAAACAGACTGAAATACATCTAGGAATTTAGAATATGCTAGGAGTGTCATCTCAAAAACAATATACTGGTCAATAAATGGCATGAAAACAACTGGGTAGCAATCTAGAAAAAATTGAAGTGGGATTGATGCATTCTACCAAGATAAACTCTAAGTGGATAAAACATTTGAATGTAAAAAAACCCCATAAAGGTGCTAGATAACCATATAAGGGAATTTATTCCTTCCTTTATCATCCTGGAAGGCATTTATTTTTGATGACTCAATGGCGGTGTTCCATATCAAAGACTAAGTCTGAACCAGTGCCTCTCCTAGACGGCTTTCCTCCTTTTAGTGTGTTATTTCCCAGTTTTGTAAAAGGACTCCCCCCGACGCCACCAATGAGTTTCCAAAGTAGATTCCCAGAATCACAAAGCAGTTGGATCTTCCCTGTTAGAGATTAATTCAATGTACTTAAGTCTCAAGTCCCTTCCCTTTAATTTGAAACCTGTCACATTTGGACAGGCTGCAATCAGCAAGAACTGGGTGAGTGGCCGGTGATCATACACTGTGTCTGCACTGCCGGGATTTACAGTGTGTTGGAGTGCGGCGGCCTGGGGGAAGGGAGGAACAAAATGCACCCCAAACAGTCTTGGACCTGGTTCCACGCTCAAGCGTGTGCTCCCCCCCACCCCCAACAAATGCTGCAGGAGTTGGAAGGCTCTGAGCTGACTCTTAAAGGGTGGGCTCCATCCATAGACAGAGAGGAGTTGGGTTCACAAGAAAAGGCAAGGATGAGTGTGCCATGATATGAGGCAAGTTCCTTTGAAATACTTCCCAGGGGAGATATTGGAGACTGATGTATGTGCCGTTATTTCCTGTCTGCCACGAAGAACGCGTTTCCCTGCCCCGATGAAATGGCCTGACCGTGGGCTGGTGGAAAGAAGACCCAAACTCCCCAAGGGGCCACAGGTATTACAAAGTTTAATCAGGAAACAAGGTAAAGAAATAGTTGTCATCGTGAAAACAAATATGATTCATCTTGGAAGCAGCCAGCAAACAGAAATGCAGGTGTTTGTCACCTCGAAATCGTTAGGCCTGCACAAGTCTGCCACCCAAGTTAACTTCAAAAGGAGTTGTACAAAGTCAGCATCTAAAGTTCGGGTTTCTAGAAGGGATTCTGGAAATGAGCGTCTTGGCCAGATATTTTCATTCGCGAACACTTCAGTGGAAAGACAGCACAGCGGCTGGCTGAGAAGATACCTTCGGGGTTTCAACAAGAACACGGAAAGAGCGCTGACATTCCAAAACTGTGTTATTATGAGAAAGATTGAACATTTCCAGTAGCACCTAAAAGCCTGACATTTTGAGAGAACACACTTAAAAGGAACAATCTATTTATTTATTTAATAGTTTATTGTCAAGTTGGTTTCCATATAACACCCAGTNAGAGGGAGTGGGCTGGAACTAGAAGACCCAGACGGAGAGCCCCACAGAGCCCAGCTGTGTTGGCCCAACGGGAGAATGCCAAGTTCATGATTATTTCATTAGGAAAATATTTGCTACACCTATAATCTGGAAGTGATCAACAACATACCAGAGAAGGACATTACTCTCCAGGATGAAATACCAAACAGAATAACAAAGAGTTGACCCAGCTACACAGGCTGTTGGGATGAGGTCTTGTCCAGTTACCACATCAAAGACGCTGCCACAGGCAGAAAAAAAGAGGACTCAATTAGGACACTGGTTTGGAGAGGCTTTATATAAGCCAGAGGAAAAAGAAACGCAAATAGACTAAGCTCAAGCTGGCTGCTTCCTTATTTTGTTCATTTAGTTTGGTTCTGATTTGCCCCGGCTGCTCGGTCAGGCAAAAGATATCCACAAGTTTAGTGACACCTATCCTGAGCTGTGTCAGTGCAGTCCCTAATAAGAACCAGGCCCACTTCAAGGAAGATGATGACGATGCTTGTCTATCTCATTCTGTGCTTTCTCCAACTTAGTATGGCAATTGCTTTGCGAATCACGGACTTAATGAATGCACAAGGTGGGCCGTTCAGGATGTGAGCCAGGTAGGTGGAGGAAAGGCCTGAGTCAATAAAGTGAAAAGAATCAATGATGTTATGAGGATGTGGACAGATTTGTAGTCCACCGAGGTAGAGAAAAACAATGCCAAAAAACACCATGAGAAAATGAAGTGTGAGTCGTGCTAATAGTAAGGGGGAAAATGTGCTAAATCCTGGGGTGGATGGGGAAATTGCTTTTGTGCAATCATAGGTCACAAAAGGAAAGGTTATGAATGGGTTTATTTGCAGAATTGGAATGGAAGCTTTCTATCTTCTGATGATCATGTTTTTGGAGGTTATCACTGTACCAGGCAATGGGTATCTCTTGCTGTTCTCAGGCTATTAGGGAACAGGTATCTTTTTTTTGTCTGTGGGTTTTTTTCTTTCTCTTTTAAAAATTTTTTAAATGTTTCTTTATTTTTGAGAGAGAGAGAGAGAGAGAGAGAGAAAATGAGTGAGTGGGGGAGGAGCAGAGAGAAAGGGAGACACAGAATCCAAAGCAGGCTCCAGGCTCCAAGCTACCAGCACAGAGCCCGAGCATGGCTTGAACTCACGAACCCTGAGATCATGACCCGAGCCAAAGTCGGACATCCAATCGACTAGGCCACTTGGGCGCCCCTGTGGGTTTTTTCTTAATAGACTTTATCATTTAGAACAGTTCTAGGTTCACAGCAAACCTGAGCGGAAAGTACCGAGAGTTCCCATATCCCCACATCCACTCCTCACATGCGTAGTCACTCTACTATCTGTATCCCTCAGTTGTGCATGTTTTTCAATGGCTGGACCTACACTGGCAAGTCATTATCATGAAAGTCCACAGCTTCTATTAGGGTTCACTCTTGGTGTACCTTCTGTGGGTTTGGACAAACTTATAATGACATGCATCCACCATTATAGTATCGTACAGGAAGTATGCTATCACTGCCCTAAAACTCTTCTGTTGGGGTTTTCTTTTTCAACTTAAAAAATTATCTTGGAAAATGTTCAACAGGTACAGAAGCAGAGAGAGTAGTATAAGGAACCCCTCCCATGTACCCATTACCTGCCTTCAGAAATCACCAACCGTGGCCAATCTCAAAGAGCCATTTTGCAAAGGCTACGGGGACATAGCTATAGGCAGATTACTGTTACGTTTGAGGAAAAAGGGTTTCTTTTCAGTAGTTTTTTAAGTGAGTGATTGAAGTATTTTGGGGTGGTCATGTATTCAGGCACTAGATGTGCTGGCCACTTTGCAAATGACCTACTTGCCACTCCAAGTATGGTTCGTGGAGCAGCAACATGGACATCAATCTCCTGGGGGCTTATTGGCGATGCAGAATCTCCCACCCGCCCCAGACCTACTGAGTCAGAGTCAGCAGTTGAATAAGGTCCCCCGGTGAGGTGTATGTACATCAAAATTAAGAAATACTGTCTGCCTGACCTAGGCCAGACACTTAAAATAGCCTCATAACAATCTTACGACAACACTTCAAGGCAGATATTATCTTGCCCAATTTACAGATGAGATAACTGAGGCTGAGTAGATTATTCAGCCTTCCCAAGAGCTCACAGCTAATACATTTAGATCTGTCTGTCTGGCTTCACAGTTTTTGATTTTACCACTTGTAGCATGCAGCCTCCCCACTAAGGGGTTTACTTTTGGGGCCACTCCGTAAAGAAAAAGAAAAGATAATAGTATGTGTTTACCCAACAGAAAACAACGAGGCATCTTGGCAACAACAACGGCAACAGAAAACCACACCGTTTGCTATTACGCAAGCAGTCGCTTCCTCCACTGAAAGACCGTCTCGCTTTCCAATCCATTATTTTGGCATCACGTAGACAGCTCAATATTTTAGAGTGGTCAGAAAAAGCAAACTGGAGCAATGATCAAAGTCACTCCCCCTCGCCAGTGACTGTTGACCCAAAAAAGAACGAAACTGCAAACACAAAGTGTCCCGGAACAAAGGGATTATATATTATAGACCCGCATAGCTGGGCAATACATTTTAAAAAATTAGCCAGACTGGTTTGACATCCCGTAGGCAGGAAAGGTAGGTTGTGGACTGGCTGCTATTTAACTTTTCAACCAGCGGAGCGGGCTGAGCCTAGCAGACCTGTGCAAGAGGCAAGCGAACTGCTTCCTCGGAGAAGGGGCCCTCAAATGGATGAGTATTTCTGGGCAAGGCAACAGGCTCTTTTGTTTTCTGAGTAGCTTTTTGGAAGGAATATTACAGGAAAAGGTAGAAAAAGCCTAATTCCTGTATCATACTCATCTGATACTCATCAGATCTCAGGAGCTTCTCCCCTGTAATCCTGGGAGATTAGGCCATATCCTTCTCTTTCTGCTGTCCTAATGACCCCAGGGACCTGCATTAATGGGTCAGCATGGCGGCTTGGTTTTGCAGTGAGTTGACTTGATGATTAATTAGCCAGTAGCAGGAACCTGATGAAATTCTCAGCTCAAGGCCCCAGGGATCCGGTTCAGGGCACTCTGCCCTCACAAAAAAAGATCAGGTGAAGAGGCACACACACTGGCCTGGTGATAGGCACCACGGGGTTATTCTGACTGACCCCCCATTTTACAACCAAATGACCTGGACACAACTGGCTGTTGTGAAACAGTAATCCTACTGAAAGGTAGTAAACCTACTGGCTCAACAAAGCTAATTGTCTTTATGCCTGAGATCAAATTCCTGGTGTTTGGTTTAC
>NW_027529518.1:1991807-1995398 GCF_008692635.1 Crocuta crocuta | reverse complement strand
TGCATTCTAATGGTTTAAAAATACTTTATGGCCAAACTCACCCTCATGCTAAAAAAAATATAATGAATACTGAGAATGAAGTACCCAGCCTAAGGTAAAACAGATAAGACTTTAAGAGTTATTTTAAGAATGTTTTTCTATTTCAAGATTGCTTTGGCTCTGCAGGGTCTTTCGTGACTCCATACAAAATTTAGGACTGTTTGTTCTAGTTCTGTGAAAAATGCTGTCGGAATTTTGATAGGGATCACTTTAAATCTGTAGATTACTTTGGGTAGTAAAGACATTTTAACAATATGTGTTCTTTCACTCCATGAGCATGGAATGTCTTTCCATATCTTTGTGTCATCCTTATTTTCTTTCATCAATGTTTTATGCTTTTCAGAGTACAGGTCTTTAACCTCTTTGGTTAAGTTTATTCTTAGGTATTTTATTATTTTTGGTGCAATTGGAAATGGGTTTGTTTTCTTAATTTCTCTTTCTGCTGCTTCATTATCAGTGTATAGAAATGCAACAGATTTCTGTACATTGATTTTATATCCTGTGACTTTACTGAATTCATTCATCAGTTCTAGTAGTTTTTTGGTGGAGTCTTTCGGGTTTTCTATATGGAGTATCATGTCATCTGCAAACAGTTAAAGATTTAATTCCTCCTTAGCAATTTGGATGCCTTTTATTTCTTTATGTTTGCTGTGGTCAGGACTTCCAGTACTATGCTGAATACAAGTGGTGAAAGTGGACATCCTTGTCTTATTCCTGACCTTAAGGGAAGAGCTCCCACAAAAGACCTCGAATCGCCAAAGCAATCTTGAAAAAGAAAAAACTGGAGGCATCACAATTCCAGACTTCAAGTTATATTGCAAAGTTATACTAATCAAAACAGTATGGTACACACAAAAATAAATACACAGATTAATGAAATAAAATAGAAAACCCAGGAGTGCCTGAGTGGCTCAGTTGGTTGAGCATCTGACTTTTGATTTCAGCTTGGGCCATGATTCCAGGGTTGTGGGACTGAGCCCTGAGTCGGGCTCCATGCTGAATGTGGAGCCTGCTTGGGATTCTCTCTCCGTCTCCCCTGTTTGCTCTATCAAAAAAAAAAATAAATAAAAAGAATAGAAAACCCAGAAATAACCCCATAATTATATGGTTAATTAATCTTTGACAAAGGAGGAAAGAATATGCAATGGGAAAAAGACAGTCTCAACACCCCCAAAAACAAATATTTGAATTAAAAAATGGACCAAAGATATGAACAGGCATTTCTCCAAAGAAGACAACCAGATGGCCAACAGACACATGAAAAGATGCCCAACATCACTCATCCTCAGGGAAATGCAAGTCAAAACCACAGAGCGATATCACCTCACATGGGGTCAGAATGGCTAAAATGAACAACACAAGAAACAACAAGTGTTGGCGAGGATGTGGAGAAAAAGGAACCTTTGTGCACTGTTGGTGAACGCAAACTGGTGCAGCCACTCTAGAAGACCGTATGGAGGTTCCTCAAAAAATTAAAAATAGAGCTACCCTNAATAGTCACACTACTGGGTATTTCCCCCCAAAATACAAAAACACTAACTGAAAGGGATACGGGCACTCCTATGTTTATGGCAGCATTATTTACAATAGCCCCATTATGGAAGCAGCGCAAGTGCCCACTGACAGATGAATGGATAGAGAAGATGTAGTGTATACACAATGGACGATTATTCAGCCAAAAAAGTAATGAAATCTTGCCATTTGTAACAACATGGATGGAGCTAGAGTATAAGCTAAGTGAAATAAGTCAGAAGAAAACGAATACCATATGATTTCACTCATAGAGGAATCTAAGAAACAGAAAAATGAGCAAAGAAAAAAAGGAGACAAAACAAGAAACAGACTCTTTTTTTAAAAAAATTTTTTTTAATGTTTTATTTATTTTTAGGAGAGAGAGAGAGAGAGAGACAGACAGACAGCGTGAGCAGGGGAGGGTCAGAGAGAGAGGGAATCACAGAATGAAACAGGCTCCAGGCTCTGAGCTGGCAGTCAGCACAGAGCCCGACGCGGGGCTCGAACCCACGAACCGCGAGATCATGACCTAAGCGAAAGTCGGTCGCTTAACCGACTAAGCCACCCAGGCGCCCCGAAACAGACTCTTATCTACAAAGAACAAACTGATGTTTAGCAGAGGGGAGATGGGTAGGGGGGATGGGTGCAATAGTTGACGGGGACTACAGAGTACACAAATCATGATGGGCACTGAGTAATGTAAAGACTTGTTGAATCATATATTTTTAAAAAAATGTATATTTTTGAGTGGGTGAGGGGCAAAGAGAGAGGGAGACACAGAATCCGAAGTAGGCTCCAGGTTCTGAGCTGTCAGCACAGAGCCCAACGCAGGGCTGGAACCCATGAACCATGAGATCATGACCTGAGCCAAAGCCGGACGCTTAACCAACTGAGCCACCCAGGCTCCCCACTGTATCACTATAAGGTACATCTGAAACTAATATAACACTGTATGTTAACTATACTGGAATAAAAGTTTTTAAAAACTTAATAAAAAATAAGTAAAAGTAACCATTTGAATTCCAATAACAGAATGTTTTTCTAAACATTGAAGAATATTTTACAACTATTTTTAATCTGCATTTGAATGTCTTGATCATGGTATTTTCCCTCTGAAACTTTCACAAAGATGCTGCTAACGTGTTTATCTAAATGACCTCCTTTGTTAGGTTAGGAGGACAGTCATTATTTACCCCTCCTTCGCAGATGAGGAAACTGAGGCTGGGAGAGTTGAAGTTACTTGCCCTCCACAAGAAGGCCTCCTAGTGAGCAAGGGTCAGAGCCATGATCAGCTTCCAGAGCATGAAGTGGCCCTGTGTTCTGTCCGTTTACCACAGGCTGAAGAAAAGGCCCAAAAGTAGCCGCAGAAATTACCCCCTTGAAAAACCAAAGCAACAAAGCCCATGTGGGGATTATTAAAGCAGTTGAAGATATCTTTTCACTTTGGAAATTACAAATTATACAGACAGGTTATTCAGTTAAGGGGAAGACATTGAGGCGTGAGTAGCTACATTCACCATGCATATTTCAGGCCTTTTAGCCTTTAGGTTGAAAGCTGTGATGTGGACCGAGAGCAGCGGCACTTGGGGTGGGACACACAGCTGGCTGTAGTCTTTCCTTTCCTCCCTCGCTGCTCATGCTCTCTTCGCCCACGGGGAAGTGGGTGTTCTGGAAGGCAGGGGCCCCCACTCTGAAAGTGGTGAGCTAGGGTACTATTGGCCATACTTCATGAAGGAGGGGAGTATTCATCAGCTTTGAGTGTCTCCTGGCCCAGAGTCAGATGCCCTCCCCACCACTACCCCTTGAAATAATTTCTTCTAAAGGGCACATCGTAATGGGTCTGAGTCTGCATTTGTGTAAGTGCTGCTGTTCAGTTGAGGAGAACAAAGTGCTCTTTGTGAAGGGCAAGTTCAGTTTGTGCAAAGTGGAAAGATTTCAAAACAGTGAAGGGGAGAGGAGGTAGGGGATCCAAATTAATCCCAGCCATGGAACCCCTATGGATTGACTTCTGCTAACTCTTTCTGGTCTTTGCATGAATTT
>NW_027529518.1:1989905-1990494 GCF_008692635.1 Crocuta crocuta | reverse complement strand
TTTGAGCCGTTATTTTCTGATGTTATGGGCTATAGAGTGCCTTGTGAAATTCTCTTACCCACCACAAAAGAGTCCTGAGGAGCTAGATGCCTGGGCACTTGGGTTCCACGAATTATCTCCCTGGAATGACTTGTAGATATCATGTAAATAACACAGCCTGGGACATAAATTCCACACATGCATCACTTACATTTGAAAGGCCCCAACTGCTAGAGGCCAGACTCTTTAATCTATAGTTAAGGAAGGGATTTCTGGCATTTTCTGTGAGCCTTCCAAGCCTCCACATCTCATCCCTGTCACTAGGTAAAAGAGTGGAAAAAGGAGATGCCTGTTTGTGATGGGAAAATCAGCACAGGAGAGAGCCTTCTGTAATATTTAATCTAATGCTAAAAGTTTTGACAATCATTAAATAAGTTTGTAGGAGGAAACAAGGTCCTTGCTCTAAATATTTATATCACATACCACAATACTCCTAAGATCCGGAAGAAGGTTCTGGTTTGTGTGTTGTAGCAGCTGGATGGACACTTGAAAGAACTGTAGAGGGAATTTGGACACGGAGTGGGAAATAGGATGGAGAAGTCACTCCTTT
>NW_027529518.1:1988796-1989814 GCF_008692635.1 Crocuta crocuta | reverse complement strand
CCTTAACTACAAGATCTTTTTTTAAAAATGTTTTATTTATTTTTGAGAGAGAGAGCACAAGTAGGGGAGGGGCAGAGACAGGGGGACAGAAGATACGAAGCAGGCTTCACACTGACAGCAGTGAGCCCATGTGGGGCTCAAACTCACGAACCAAACTATGAGATCATGACCTGAGCTGAGGTCGGATGCTCAAAAAGCTGAGCCACCCAAGTGCCCCACAAGATCTANGGTGGAGAGAGAATCCAGAGCAGGCTCTGCACTGTCAGCCCAGAGCCTGTCATGAGGCTTGATTCCACAAACCATGAGATCATGACCTGTGCTGAAATAGTCAAACCCTTAGCTAATTGAGCCACCCAGGTGCTCCTTTAAAGTATGAGATTACAGAGATGAGAGAATAAATGAATGGTTACCAGAGATTAGGGATGGTGATGGGGGTAGGGGGCAGGGTGGGTGTGACGACAAAGGGGTACACCAGGGAGATCTTTGTGGTGATAGAATAGTTTTTTATCTTAATTGTGATGGTGATCACACAAATCTATACATGTAATGAAATGGCATACAACTATACATACACACTGTACCTATGTCCATTTTCTGGGCTCTACAGGGTACTATAATGATGTGTGATGTAATCATTGGGGGAGACTAAGTGAAGGGCAACTTCCTGTGAGTCCATGCTTATTTCAAAATCAAAAATTAAAGGCGTGCATGGGTGGTTCAGTAGGTTAAGCATCCAACTTCAGCTCAGCTCATGATCTCACAGTTCATGAGTTCAAGCCCCGTATCAGGCTCTGTGCTGACCACTCAGAGCCTGGATCCCTCTTTGGATTCTGTGTCTACTTCTCTCTCTCTGCCCTTCCCCTGCTCGTACTTTCTCTCTTTCTCTCAAAAACAAATAATTTTTTAAAACAGGTTTTAAAAAATCTGAGCACAAATCTGCATTTTTTTAAAGTGACCTACAAAAGCCTTTCATTTAGCCTACTCTTCTTTTGAGAGAACCCTACCCCCATGTCCCCCC
>NW_027529518.1:1966430-1988638 GCF_008692635.1 Crocuta crocuta | reverse complement strand
GACTGGGAAGATTCTATATCTGACTAAGCCAGCTCTGCTCCCTGCCATGGAAAAAAAAGCAGAAACATGTTAAATTCCTTCCATGCCTTCTATGTGAACAGAAGCAGAAGGGTAGAAAAGGAGGGAGAGGGCAGGCCACAGGGGTGTGGGGTCTTGTGGTTCTCAAAAGAGAGGTTTCTCTTGGCTCAAAGGGGGCTGGGCTTCTGGATTGAAAAATGTGGAGAAACTGCCCCACAAGGTCAGGCACTTGGAAGAGTAACAGTTGGGCTAGGCTCAGAGAGGGGGCAGTTTGAGTTGAAGGTAGAAATGTGAACTGGCTTCTCCTCCCCACCTTCCCCAGTACACCCGACGAGACGGACAGAGCCTGAGCCCTTCAGTGGGAACAGGTGGCTGTAATGGGCAAGTTATAAAAGGCTTTGGTATGGGAGCACCTGCTGCAGGCTGTCAACTTCCTGACACAGTCTTATCTCCCAGAGGCCCCATCCTGGCCTTCCTAGATTCCATGCATCTCACTGAACCTTCTTGAGTGCATCTCATCTGGCCCACGCAAGCAAGTACTTGCCTATAAGCCATCTCATATTATTCTCTTTTGTTGAGTCACAGGCCTGCTGGGTTAGAATCCTAGTTCTACCACTTACTAGCTTTGCAATCTTGGGCAAGTTTTCTCAATCTCTCTGTTCCTCAGTTTGCTCATCTGTTGTATAGGGGCAGTATCTCCCTTACAGAGCCTGGCACCTAGTAGGTGCTTAGCAAGTGTCAACGTGTCTTTGGTTACTGTTGCCCATGTGGATGCCCGCATGGTTCACCTAGACTGGAAGATCCTTGAGAGAGCTTCCTTGTCTTCTTCCCCCACCTCCACCCCAGCACCTAGCACATGGTTGGGCACATAGCACATTGTTAATGAGTCCTCATTGGATGAAGCTTTCCTGGCTACCTCAGTGACACTGATGGAGACCCAGAAATGGGCACGAGGGAATATCAATGTTCCATTTCCAAATATGAAGGTACTGTGCTGAATTCTTTACTTCCTTGATATACTGTTACAGTAAAACTGTCCCAGTGATCAGGCCTGCCTTTAGGTGCAAATATAATTTTAGACAATTATGTAGCTCAAGTAAAATTAAAGCCCATGCCTAAGTATCTTGGCAAAATGGCCTCTTGATCGGTTTATCAGAAGAGGAACAGGAAAAGAAATCAATTAGACTGACATGCTCATTACCACAGAATTCAGAAGGTTACTGAATATAGCAATCACATCTGGGATTGACCCAGTCACATCTATACATCATTGTCTTGGGATCAGACCTCAGTCTTCAGTCATTTGTAAGGTACAGTGGAAAGAGTAATGGATGACCAGAGATACCATTCCAGATTAAGTCATTCATTCACTCATTCAGGCAACAAATATTTACTGATGGCCTGCCATGGGGCTAGGCTCTCTGCTTCGTAGACATCACCCTGCCCTGCATGAAATTTGGTATCAGTAGCTGTGTGACTTTTGTGAAGTCACTTCAACTCTCTGGGTCTCATGCTCTCCATCTGTCAAATGCTAACAAATCTATTTATATCATAATTATGAGAATTCTATGAAGGAATGCAGGGGCCAGAGCCTTGTAGACCGTTCCTGTTCTCTACTATTGTCTTCTACGTAATGGCTACGCGAATAGCTTGTGGTCACTTGAAAATTATGTCCAATGTCTATTTCAAGGCGGCTGAGGAGGTCTGCCTGTCTCATTTTCCTTCCTCACATGTTGGCAAGCCAACCAAGACCAGAGTGAGCAGGAAGGACAGAGAGCTCTGTGATATTGGGCTGAAGTGTTATAGGGAATAGCACTCCATTTTGTGTTCCCAAATGGGCTGGATTTCAGACATGGTTCCTGTTAGGGGTTGAGTCAGGTCACCCCGAAAGATAGGCTGAAGCCCTAACCCTGGGTACCTGTGAATGTGAGCTTATATGGATTAGGGTGTTTGAAGATGTAATCAAGTTCAGATGCCATTATTAGGGCGGGCGCTAATCCAATATAACCAATGTCCTTATAAGAAGACGGAACTTTGAACAAAGACACAGACACGGAGCGAATGCCATGTGAAGACAAATGCAGACACACAGGGAAGATGGCCAGGGAGAGACGGAGGCAGAGACTGAAGATGTGCAGCCACAAGCCAGGAAACAGCCCAGGGCCCAGAGCGGAAGCCGGAAGAGGCAAGGAAGGATCCTGCCCTAGAGGCTTCAGAGGGAACATGCCCCTGCCATGCCTTGATCTCAAACTCTCGCTTCTGGAGCTGTGGGAGAATAAATTTCTATTGTTTTAAGCCACCCTGTTTGTGGTAATTTGGTTCAACAGCCGTAGGAAACTAATACAGTCCCCAAACAAAAATAGTGCCACCATGTACTTCCTCTGCCCTCCATGGAGTCACGGTTGACTTTCCTTTCCTGTACAGGAACCCACATGAAAATGATGCCTTGGCTCTCTGGGCTCAGACCTAGTTTGCGGCGACATGGCTAAATGCACCACGAAGGTCGGAATCGTCAGTAGGTACGAGACCCGTTGTGGTGTCTCCCTGTGGAAAATGGTGAAGTAGACTGAAATGAGCCAGCATACCAAGTACACTTGCTCCTTCTGTGGCAAAACTACCGGGAAAAGGTGAGCTGTGGGGATCCGGTCTTGTGGTTCCTGCATGAAAACTGTAGCGGGTGGTGCCTGGACCTGTAGCACTGCTTTGGCCTCACAGTGCAGGCAGCCATCAGAAGACTGAAGGAGTTGAAAGACCAGTAGAAGCTCCACCATTCAAAACATTGCTAGCCTATAATAAATACATTTGTGTAAAAAACAAAAACAAAAACAAAAACAAACCCAAACAATGCCTCGATCCCACTGTCTAAAAGTGTGGGTCCCCCAGGTATGGGGCTGACTGAGCAAGCTGTTGCTGTTGCCCCTCAGGGTACAGGCCATCTCACCATCTTGGGAAAGCCACGGAGTCCATTTTGGGTCCGGGTACAAGCCAGCAGGGCTTAGAGCAGAAGTGACCTCACTTAAGCCATCCAAGCACTGTCAGCTTGTGTCCACCTGGCCTTCACTCTTGCAGCCAACCAGAGGCTGCTGTCCTAGCCAGGGAGGCATCCCTTCTGTAGGATAAATAAGCAATTCATTTAACCAATGCATAGGCGTTACTTTGAAAATTACTATTTGACAGCCACCATAGTAAAAACTGATTCAGGCAAGAGTCATCAATGGATCCTAAAACTAATGAGTGAAAGCTTTATGAGAAACNGATATTTGTCCTTCTCTGCCTGACTTATTTCACTCAGCATAACACCCTCAAGGTCCATCCATGTTGCTACACATGGCCAGATTTCATTCTTTCTCATTATGGCAGATGTCATCTTAACCAATTAATCAAAGTTAGGGGCGCCTGGGTGGCTTAGTCGGTTAAGCGTCCGACTTTCGCTTAGGTCATGATCTCGCGGTTCGTGGGTTCGAGCCCCNCATTGGATTCCTTCAAATGTTTTACTCATGCTAGAAATGCATGGCCTCTCATCATGAGGGCACATTAGGCAAACCCCAACTGGAGAACATTCTACAAAATAACTGGCCCCTACTCTTCCAAAATGCTGATGTCATGAAAGACAAAGAAAAGTTGAGGGCTGTTCCAGATGGAAGGAAACTTGAGAGAACTAAGAGACATGACAGCTAAATAGACTGTGTGATCCTCGACTGCATCATAGACCAGAAAAAAAATAGCTGTGAAGGACATTCTTGGTACAATTAGCAGAATTGGAGTATGACCTGTAGATTATATAATAGTATGATGTATTTAATGCTATTTCTTGAATTTGCCAACTTTACCATGTTTATCTAACAGAATGTCCTTGTTCTTAGGAAACACATATCGAAGTATTGGGGGCAAAGGGATATGATGATGTCTGCGATTTACTCCCCAGTGCCTCACACACAAAAATGTGTGTGTGTGTGTGTGTAGGGAGAATGGTCAATGTAACAAGATGCTAACAACAGATGAATCTTGATAAAGGGCACGTGAAAGTTCTTTCTGCTATTTTTGCACACAATTTTCTATGCGTTGGAAGTATTTCAAATTAAAATTGTAAAAATGTATTATTTCGAGCATTTAACCATGTGCCCAACCAATGCTGTGCTCGGTGTGAGATATTCAAGGGAGAACAAGACACAGGCTTGGTCCTTAACCCAGGAGTTCATAGTCTGGGATGGACAGGAGAAAAAAAGAGGCCAACACATTTTGGTGTGAGGGCACAGAAGAAGGTATGCCAGACCCAGGCTGCCTGGGGAAGGGGGGGTCATAGGAGGCTGTTTCCAGAGCAGGTAAAGGGGAGGCTTCAAGTTGGGGGGAACTAATTAAGTTTGGGGTACTAGGGGCATATGCAGACAGAGCTGACCGACAGACTGCAGACACAGGGGAGAGGCCCGGGCCTGTAGGCAGCAAGGGGAAGCCACTGCCTCCCGAGGACAGACAACAAGGCATGGATTAGCAGGTGCTGGGACCAGGCCAAAGTCACCATAGCTTCTGAGGTAACAGAAGAAGCGCACACATAAGCAAAACAACTTAAGGCTGAAAGGTTGAACGTAAGTGTGCTTACTGACGGCATAGGATGAACTTGGCAGTGCTGTATACTGAATGTCCTAGAGACATCAGCCCCCAGACCGATAAATATCCGCAACCTGGACAAATGCACGGCCCCAAATTAGTTACAATTGCTAATAATAGACTGTGAGGCAGGAAGAGAACGTCAAGTGATCATAAGAAACTAAAGACGTGATTTTTTGAGAACAGGATGAACTTTACCAGCAAGAAGGCTAAGGTGGTACCCAATTAACACACAACAGGGTGGGGAGAAGGTTGCTGTTAACAGGAAAAATCCTGAAAATAGCACCCAGAATAAAGGGAATCAGAGAGGAACTACTGCTGTTTCAGAAGTTGATGGGGGGAATGGGAATTTCCACTCAATTGTAAGATACAAGAGCCGGGAGGAGAGAGTAAGTGAATAATATTCCTAGCAAGAGCGTGGTGGGAGCTCACTTGTTTTCCTATCTTTGAAAACTTTTATATTATGGAAAATTTACAAAAAATACTGAGAACAGCATTAGCTTAAATTGCATGAAATTGCTGCAGCGCGAATGTTTTTGCCCTACAAAAGTGGCAATTTCACGTTTCAGATGAAAATGAACCCCACATACCCATCACCCAGCCTCAGCAACTACTGACACACGGTCAATTTCATGGCATCCAAATCCCCTCCCATTACTGAGGCAAACTGACTGGTTCGAAGCAAACTCTCTGGTGGGAGTTTTTGTCGTGCTTTTATTTTAATGATTTAATATCTATATAAGAGATCCAAATTACATAGAGATAGATGTTATTAGTCGATGTATAATGTTATTAGTTAATTATTTTATTTCCTCAGTAATATATTCACATGGTTCAAAATTCAAACGGTACATCATGTTGTATAGCTCGAATATATACAACTTGTACTTGTCAATTATACTTCCATAAAGCAAAAAAAAAAAAAAAAAAAAAAAGAAAGAAAAAAGAAAAGAAAAAGCTGCAGAACGAAAGGACAAATGAGAAGTGGCTTTCCAAACAAACCCTGTCACCCAGGCAACAGCCCTCCTCCTCAGACAACCTATATGAACAGTTTTTATGTATCATCTGGAGAGGTTTTACGCGTGTTAGCAAACAGACTGTGAACTATTCCCGCTGATTGGCATTTGGCCTCTTCCACTTAGCAAGAGAAACGTCCTCCTCTCTCCAGCCGCCTAGCATTCCATTTTAGGAACCACAACTTATTTAACTAATGAAATCACTACTGATGGACTTTTAGGTTGTTTCCAATCTGTGGCCGTTACAGACAGTGCTGTAATGACTCACCTTCCACATTCATCGTGCACAAAAGCAAGTAAGTATATCTGGACGAGAAACTCCTCAAAGCTGAATGGCTGGATGGAAGGGAACGGTGTCTTTGTAAGTCTGACAGATATTGCCAAACGGCTCTCGAGCAGGTCGGTGTTATTTTAACGCTGTCTTCACCCCTCTATCCGCACGGTTTCCCTGCCGCGCCTCCCACTTCCCCCCAGGTCTCCATAGGAGACCGTTCAACATCTCAAACTCAGAAACACCCCTCTGATTGGTCTCCCTCTACACTCTCTGGCCCACATGGCCACCAGCCTGTCCTTCATCCCTTCTCCTTTCCCAGACGCCATCGGTAAGCCTGCTGGCATCTTCTCCTTCCAGGTCAGCCCCATGACCAGCCATTTAGCCATGCCAGCACTGACCCCTGAACTCCCCCTCCCCGTGTCCTTCTATAGCACCTGCTCTGCCAATCCTCAGCCCTATGAAAACCCCACCACCCATGCTCTCCACCCCCCCACTCCCAGGCCGCTGGCTATTGCTGGAGAAGGTCATGAAGTTGGCTCCGCTACAAAGCCAGGCCGGCCAGCTTCAGCGGGGCCCCAAGGGCTGCGAGGCAGTCCTTTTATGTATCTGTATCACATTTCTCTCAGTGATTGTTCCAAATCCTCCCCCTCTCTTCAGATCCCCTTCCTAACCCCCTCCACCCGACCCCTCAGTAGAGGGCCAGCTTTGAATTTCAGTGATAGGACACAGGTCACTGGGCAGGAACTCCCTCGGTTCTCCCTTGTTCCCTCGCCCTGCCCCAGTTCTCTGCCTTTTCCCCTGTCTGCTTGTCCCCCACCCCTCAGCCTTATGGAAACGAGGGGCTTCCTCCTCAAGGGTCCCTCTTCCACCAGTGCTCTTGACACTAGGTTCTCTCGCCTTCTCCGGCACTTGGCCCCGGGAGCCATCTTCTTTCCCTTTGGGCAAGCTCTCCGTCTTCGCTAGTGTTTTGTCCGCTCAGCCTAGAAACACTTCCCACAAATCTGTGTCACGGTTCCACACCACCACCAAGCTTTTAAAAATGTACCCATCTTTAAAATTCCACATGGAATTCACGCCTCCTCCTGGCCGCGCTTCCTCCCTCCAAGTCAGCCCCCAAATTGGACCGAAAAAATCAGAAAATTATAAGCAAGAGGAAGAAAAGACAAACCACCCACAATTGCATCAGCCTACCGTTGATGTTTTGATATATTTCTTTCCGAGCTTTTTCTGTGCCCATCTATAAATTTACATATCTATGTGTATTTTTTCTCATAAAAGTGGATTGTAGTATACATAGTGTTTTGTCATAAAACATTTCAGACATCTCAGCATTGCTACTTATTAGTTGTCTGACCCTGGGTAAGTAAATTAACCTCCCTGAATCCATTTCCTCCTGTGTAAAATGAGGACTATTATAGGAACTACCTCACAGAGCTGTTATGAGGATTAAATGAGATAAAAATATATAAAAACACTTATCGCAGTGCCTGGCACGTAGCATGCTGAATTAATGTTAGCTATTATGATCTTCCCACGTCAATAAATATAGCCCCACATAATAATTTAATGAGTTCTGTCACTGCTGTGTCTAATAGGAGTGACGAGCGCACTGCAGTGAGTCACCAACACACACTCATTTGGTATATGAGCAAGTACATATGCGGGATAAACTCCTAAAAGCAGAACTGCTCATTCAAAGGCTCTGTGCCTTTGTAATTTTGATAGCACCAAGTTGTCCTTCTTCTAGTGAGTTATGGTGAGTTCTCCAACTGAACTCTGATTGATGGCTACTGAGTCTGTTCCAACGTTTTCACTGCTACACACTCAGACGGTGATGAACATCTTTGTCACCACATCTTTGTATAGATCGGCGAGAATTAATTCAGGGCAGAGGAAAGAGTGTAAGTGAATGCACAGAGACAGCGGAGCGAATGGTGTGCACAGGAAACTGCTTACATCGCTGACATGCAGAGAAGGACAAGAGGTGAGGCTGGAAGATAGAGCGGGACCCGATTATAAGAGACTGCGAATACTGTGGCCATTCATTCGGTCCCTCGTCAGATATTTAGTGACCATCTCCAACAGGCCATGCACCGTCTTGGGCACTGAGTTCACTTAATGAACAGAACCAGAAAAAGGCTCCTGCCCTGGAGGGGCTTACGTTCCAACAAAGAGAGACAAACAAGAAGTATATAGGAAATGTTAGAGGGTAATAAATCCCAGAGCAAAAAGAAAAAGCAGGGCAGGCTAGAGGGGATCACGGTACGGTATTACATAGAGTGGCCACTTCACTACGGTTTGACCTTACTCTAGTGATGGGGAGTCACTGAAGGAGGCGCTTACTTATATTGATCAACATCTTTGCCATATCCACACACCACTTGATACCTAACGATTCTGCTTAAACCAACTTACTTTTCCCTGCTTGAATTCCTGTCTTTCCTTTTTTAAGTGGGCCTCATGCCCAGTGCAGAGCCCAATGCGGGGCTTGAACTCTAGACCCTGAGATCAAGACCCGACCTTAGAGTAAGCATCAGGCACTTAATCGACTGAACTACCCAGGCATCCCTTAAACTTATGTTAAAGGAAGCCTTATAACCCACGCATAAGTGGAAACCCAGTACTGCATAGCACGAATGTCTAGAAAGGGCGACTGGAAGATACCTAGGGTTGGCCCCTTCCCTTCCTTTCAGAGACCAGCTGACAAAGAAGAACAATCACAGCAAGCACTTCTAAAATTGTGTGCTTATGATTTGCCAGGCAGCTTAGCGTTTTGCATGTAGCAGGTAATTTTGTCTTCACGATAACTCCATGCTATAGGCGCCATTATTGTACCCAGGGAACAACTTGGGCACTGAGTAACCCTCCCAAGTCTCAGTTTCCTCCTAAAGAAACGGGGACATTAATGGGGATAGAGGAGAGAAGGCCCATGGCTTCTACCTGCTCTTCGCTGTGCCTGAGAGGGGGCAGGAAGGGGATGGAAGCTTCAAGCTACATCATCTCCTGGCCACTATGCCCCAAATTCCAATGACTGAGATTAGAGCTAAATTGCTGCTTCAAAATACAAACAACCCTCCCCAGGGCTAAATGTATTGGCCACTTCAAATTTCCTGTGAAGAACTTTAATCGGGATGTCCAAACTGATGTCAGACTTGCTAGGACGGGAAGTTCTCTTTTCCAGTAGACTTAACATACGGTGTTCTATGAGTTTGAGGCATACGATATAGTGACTCAACACTGCATTACTCGGTGCTCATCAGGATAAGTGTATCCTTAATTCCCTTTGCCTATTTCACCTGCCCTCCCTCCTGCCCACCTCCTCTCTGGGAACCACCAGCTTGTTCTCTATAGTTGTTTGGTTTGTCTCATTTTCTTTGTTTGTTTGTCTTGCTTCTTGGATTCCACGTATGGGTGAAATCATATGGTATCTGTCTTTCTCTGACTGATTTATCTCACTTAGCATAATACTTTTCAGATCCATCCATGTTGTTGCCAACGGCAAGATTTCAATTATTTTTTTATGACTGAGTAATACTCCATTGTATATATACCACCTCTTCCTTACCCATTCATCTATCCATGGACACTGGGGCTGCTCCCAAATTTCAGCTATTGTAAATAATGCTGCTATAAACATAGGGGTGCACGCATCCCTTTGAGCTAGTGTTTTCGTACCCAGTGGCAATCACCTAGTAGTAGAATTACTGGATCATAGGGTAGTTCTATTTCTAATTTTTTGAGGAACCACACTGTTTTCCACACTCAACACACCCGTTTGCATTCCCACCAACAGTGCAAGAGTGCTCCCTTTTCTCCACATACGATGGGGGTTTTGATTAGAAGACGGAAGAAGATATGCCTCTGGAGCATCGGCGCTGGCCTCTTCTGGAAGAGAGCAGACCTGGGCAGATACTGGGGGAGGAGGAGGGAGGCGGGTGCCTGGGCAGCTGGAGGGAACCAGGCAGCAGAAAGCTGGGTGGGAGGAAACGAAGACAAACTGTATCAACTTCAATTGTCTCTGCTTCAAGTCCTTTGGGGAAAGAAGTGGAATCTAAATACAATAAATAATACATCAGTAGAGGCACGGTGCCTAGGTTCGTTTAACCTGCTTCATCTCTCAAAGTGTGTTTCTGCTGTCCAACTTCCTGAGAAGCGTGCTTCATTTCTAAAAAGAGCCATTTCATTCATATGAAACAATCCGGGACTCTGAACCACTCAATCAAAGAATCTGAACCAGAGAAATGTCTGCTGCAGTTACCATTCAATAATCATTCCACAGAGTCACAGAGATGAATCCAGGTTCCTTGAAAGGCTTACGACCAAGGAAAGTTCAATATAATGTAGTCAACCTGGAATGTACTTGATTTATAAAGGAAAGATGAGCTCTTGTATAGAGTACATATTTTTAAATGGCTTCAAGAAAGTTGGAGGCTAAAGAAAAGCTTCTTATAGAAACAAAAAAAGCTAAGAGCAGAAGGGGTTAGTTCTCTGGCATTCCCAAATGACCCCAAATAGCCCACAAATGCGATGTGTTGTTAACGTGGGTCCTATATCACAGAGGAAAACATTACTAAATCTGCTTTGTGCAGACCATCTATGATGGGATAGAAATCCTAGAGAGAAGCACACTACTCCTGATTTTACAATGTAGATAAGGAGATATCAAAATCCTTTAGTCGAGAGCCTGGTGAACGTGGCACCACATTTTCTAGTGTACAGCTTCCTTCTGGTGCACAGCATTTGAGGAGTCCCAAAGAGGACTCAAACAATCCTGGAACCTACACTAGAGTTCCTATATGCTAAAGTGAGATTAGCAAAGCTTGTTGCTTGGTAACGTGCTCTATAAACCCTTGAATCTTGGGTGAAATAGACAAAGTAGATCTAGTGTTTTGATCCATTTAATTTTTTAAATGTTTATTTTTGAGAGACAGAGAGACAGAGCATGAGTAGGGGAGGAGTAGAGAGACAGGGAGACATAGAATCCGAAGCAGGCTCCAGGCTCCAGGCTCCGAGCCATCAGCACAGAGCCTGATGTGGGGCTCGAGCTCAGGAACTGTGAGATCATGACCTGAGCTGAAGTCAAATGCTTAACCAACTGAGCCACCCAGGCACCCCTGTTTTGTTTCATTTAAAAAGGATTTCTTTCCTGTCACCAAGAAGTAAAGGCTGATACCATGCTTCATAGCTTCCCAGATACTCACAACCCCTGATCAACAGGACACTGGCAAATATCTATAAAGTTAGACTCTTGCAGACACCTGTCAGTGGGAGGGAGTATGGGAGGCTACATATACATTTACTATGTCACTGGGAGGTTAGCAAGCCCTAGCTTCTCTTTAAGAATGCTTTATTTATGAATTTATCTTGAAATTAACTAAAAAGAAGTGGGAAGGCATATGAAGCTGTTCCTAAGAATTTTAGAAGACTCTGGAGAAAGTCAGCTCAGTTTATTTTCTAAAGCAACTAGGATTATCTTTTGAAGGAAGTATGCCCTTTAGCTGATCATTTTATTTTATTTTTTAAATGTTTATTTACTTTTGACAGAGAGAGCATGAGAAGCGGAGGGCTAGAGAGAGAGGGAAACACAGACCCAAAGCAGGCTCCAGACTCTGAGCTATCAGCACAGAGCCCGACACAGGGCTTGAACCCACAAGCGATGAGATCATGACCTGAGCTGAAGCGGGATGCTTAACCGACTGAGCCACCCAGGTGCCCCTAGCTGATAATTTTAAACAGTGATGAATAACTGCATTTGGCCAATTAACAAGACCCAGGATATACACGGTAAATTCTTTGAAAACAAATAAAATCCGATGAACATTTTTTAAGTAAAATAAATATATTTTAACATAGTTCCTTACTCTCACTGACGGCTTTCTTATCTTAAGGAACATTTAACACAACAAATCCTTTAGAAAAGCAGGATCTCAAAATGAAAACACTGTTTAAATGAACCACACACATGAAGTACTCAAATGAATATGCATTGCAGGTGGAAATACAAAATGGTGAAATCACTTTGGAGAACAGGCTGGCAATTTCTGAATAAAGTTCAACGTGCAGTCACCATCATAATATAGCAATTCTACTAGATATTTACTCAAGAGAAATTAAAATATACATCCACATAAAAGTTAAAACACAAATATTCATAGCAACCTTATTCGTAATGGCCCCCATCTGGAAACAACCCAAACGTAGATGAAAATGTGGAGGAACAGGGGCACCTGGGTGGCTCAGTTAGTTAAGTGTCTGACTTCGGCTCAGGTCATGACCTCACCGTTCGTGGGTTCGAGCCCAGCGTCGGGCTCTGTGCTGACAGCTTGGAGCCTGGAGCCTGCTTCAGATTCTGTGTCTCCCCCTCTCTCTGCCCCTCCCCCACTCACACTGTCTCACTTTCTCTCTCAAAAGTAAATAATAAACATTTAAAACATTTTTTTAAAAGGTGAATGGACAAATTGCGCCATTTACACACAACGAAATATGACTCACAATAAAAAGTAATGAGCCACTGATACGGAAAGCAACATGGATGGATCTCAAGGACATGCTAAGTGAAACCAGCCAGACACAAAAGGGTACATACTATGTACCTATGTACATATACATGTATATGAGATATTGTAAAAGAGAATCTAATCTATAGTGATAAAGAAAAGGAGATCAGTGATAACCTGAAGCCAGCAGCGGGAGTGGAAATTAACTAAAGGTGGCATTTTCTGTGGCAACGGAAGTGGTCTCTATCCCAACTGCAAGCTCTAATGGATGCAATTTGTGGTAAGTATGTAAATTATATCTCAGTAAGGTTGATTTTAATAGTATTACTGGGAAATTCTTCAAAAGGTGAAGATTTTTAAAAACATTTTTATGTTTTTAATTTACTTGTTTTTTTAAAATAATATCTATGCCCAACGAGGGGCTCGAACTCAACACCACCAAGGTCAAGAGTCACATGCTTTGCCGAACTGAGCCAGCCAGGTGCCCCCAAAAGTTGAAGATTTAAAGTTACTTCTGCTTAGCAAGTATAAGTATTAAGCATCCTGTGCAAACTATGCACCAAGATGCAGTCCCCAGAACAAGGTAGCTGAGCGGGGCGGTGGCGGCAGCCTTGTGGACACAGAGATGCAGATCTTTGTGAAGACTGATGAGTAAGACTACTGCCCTCAAGGTCAAGCCCAGTGACACCACTGAGAATGTCAAAACCAAAATCCAAGACAAGGAGGGCATCCCACTTCCCCGGCAGCGTCTGATTCTGTGGGCAAACAGCTGGAGGATGGCCGCACTCTCTGAGGCCACAATACCCAGAAAGAATCCGCCCCGCGCTTGGTGCTTTACCTGCGGGGTGGCATCACTGGGCCTCCCCCCCGCCAGCTGGCCCAGAAATACAACTGTGACAAGTTAATCTGTCGCAAGTGTTATTCTCTCTGCACCCCAGTACTGTCAACTGCCGCCAAGAAAAAGTGAGGCTATATCAACAACCTGCGCCCCAAGGTCAAATAAGGCCCCTCTACTGGCTCTTACTTCGCCTGCGGGGCGGCGTCCTGCCCAAGCCCCAAGGCCCTGTGGCCTCAACAAAGTTTCCCTTCCGCTGAGTGGAGCAGCAAAACAAAACAAAACAAAACAAAAACCCCAACAGACAAAATTTAATAACACAGGCACATATGCACGGTGGAAGGCACCGGGCTCGTGCTATTCGGAGCCGGTAGATACAGTTTACCAGGATCTTTTAAATAGTGCCTACCATGTGGGATGGATGGCAACGGGGATAAAAGGCAAAGGATTCGTTAGGCTGGAAAGAAAGCCAATGTATAGATTACATTGGTCAGGAGAACTTGGCTCAGATCAAGGACAAGAAATGGTACTCTGCATCACCACGAACCCTGGCCTGTCATCTTGTTAGCTGCCTCTCAATACAGAGGCCGGTCAATCTGGATGCAGCTTCACCTTGTCTAAAAGCTGGTACAATGACTGGGACAAAGAGTAGAAAATGATATAGGACAAGAGGTTCTCCAGATTCCTTGGCCAGGCTGTAGGGACTCTCTTTGCCCTTCCCTCTCCTTCTCCTTTCAGTGTTTGACAAAAAGTTCTACTAAGGTTTTAACAAACACAGGAGATTGGATAAGGACCTAATCTCGAATATTTTACTCATCCGTGTAGCTTTAGAAATTAGAAGATGGGGAGATAGCTAATTGAGTATCTGCCATACATAACCTTACGATAGGATTCAGAGTACAGTCACACTGAACTGGGAAGTATTCTGAAATTGCTTTTTTAAATTAGAGAAATCTAGTATCACATTTTTTTTTAAGGAACTGACAATGAGATCCAAAAAAAAAAAAAACTGAGGTGTGTATGGTCATTTCTGGGCACTACACTTGAAGCTTGTTGATGAACTAGAAAATGTTCAGGGCCAATGGCTAAGATGGTAACAAGGTCTGGAAACCATCTCGCAAAGACTAGAATGGAAACATACAGGAGAAAAGATTCGTGGGGACATGGCTATCGTTGCCAAATATCTGGTGATGGACCCTTGGGTTGTTCCCACCTTTTGGTTGTCGTGAATAATGCCTCAAGGAACATCAGCATACAAGTATTTATCTGCGTCCTGGTTTTCAAGGAGTGGAATTCTTGGAGCATATCATTACTATTTTGACGGCCTGCTAAAATGTTTTCCACAGTCACTGCATTCTAGCCAGCAGTGCGCAAGGGTCCTATTTCTCCACATCCTCACTATTACTTGTTATTAGGAAAGAGATGGATTTTGCTTATTTTGTGGCATTCGTCAGGGCAAACTAGGTCAAATGATGGAAGGTAGATTTCAGCTCAGTATCAGGGAGAATTTTTTTTTTTTTTTTACAAATAGTTTATTGTCAGGTTGGTTTCCATATAACACCCAGTGCTCATCCCCACAAGTGGCCCCCTCCATGCCCATCTTCCCCCCTCCCCCACCACACCCATCAGTCCTTAGTTTGTTCTCAGCATTCAAGAGTCTCTCATGGTTTGCCTCTCTCAGGGAGAATTTTTGAATGAGCAGAACTTTCTAATAGTTGAGAGGCCCTTTGACTCTCCTTCAATGAAAGTTCNAGGAGGAAGGGGGTCCTGATCTTCTCATCCCCTCCCTCACTTTAATTAAAAACTGCAGATAACTTTTTAAAATATATTTATTTTAACTTCTATTATTTCTTGATTATTCAAGTAACAAATATTCCATGTGGAAAAATATGAAAATACAGATAAGCAAAGAGAAAAACAAATGAAAACAAAATCATCCATCTTCCTACCACCCAGAGACTTAAACATTTTGGCATATAGTCTTACAAAGTTTTTTCTGTTATATATCCATATAAAATATATACATATATTTTTTAAAACAAAAATGAAATCCCATTAATCACGTTGCTTTTTTACTTTGCAATATAGTGTAAACATCTTTTCCATGTCAAGTGATATATGGCCATGTCATCATTCTTAATGGGTGCACAGATTTCCATGGAGTGAATGTACTGTAATTTGTTTAACCCGATGTTTTCCAAAGGGTGTACATAACATAAATCCCTTAAGAGGACCCTCAAAAACAAGAACTTAAACAGTTTAAAAATGCTTCATACCATGTCTCTTTTGTTGGGCTTTCACAATGTTGAAGAAATTATTTTTATGGGTTTTCCTAAACTTACTGAACCATAGACTCCCCATGGCCTTCATGATCTTTCATTCTTCAGGACACTTAACTTATTCATATTTTGTAAAACACCCTGAGAGATGATGGCTTAACTCATCTGTTAGGGTTAAATACTAGATTTCTTGTTTTTTACATAGAACTTGCCATTTTAACCACTTTTAAGAATGCAATTCTGTGGCATTGATTACATTCACAATGTGCAACCATTCCCATTATCTATTTCCCAAGCATTTTCATCATCCCAAGAAAAAACTCTATACCCATTATGAATAACTCCCTATTCCCGCTCCCTCCAGCTCCAAGTAACCTGTAATCTACTTTCTGTCTCTACGAATTTATCTATCTTAAATCTGTCACATAAGTGGAGTCGTGCAATGTTTGTCCTTTTGTGTCTGGCTTATTTCACCTAGCATCATGTTTTCAAGTTGCATCCATGTTGTAGTATGTACCAGAACTTCATTCTTTTTCATGGCTGAGCAACATCTCACCGTATGTATGTAATGCATATTGATCCATCCATCTGGTGATGAGCACTGGGGTTGTTGCCATCTTTTGGCTATTGTGAATCATGCCACAAGGAACACTGGCATACAAATGTCTGAGTCCTTGTTTTCAAGGAGTAGATTGTAAGATCAAGGATCTTACGATAATTCTATGTTGAATATTTTGAGGAGCTGCCAAAAATGTTTTCCACAGCCACTGCACTATTTTCCATTCCAGCCAACAGTGTACAAGGGCCCTCTATTTCTCCACCTCCTCACCAACACTTGTTATTATCTCTTTTATCTCTTAGCCATCCTAGTGGGTATGAAGTGCTACTGCTTTGTGGTTTTGATTTGTACTTCTTTAATAACTAATGATTATTTCTCATCTTTTCATATGCTTATTGGCCAGATGTATATCTTCTTGGGAGAAATGTCTATTCATAAAAGTCCTTTGCTCATATTTTAATTGGGCTGTTCATCTTTTCATGGCTGAGTTATAAGACTTCTTTACATATTCTGGATTAAATTCATCAGATAGGATCTACAAAATTTTTGGTAGTCTTTTCACTGTCATGTTAGTGTCCTTTGAGGCACAAAAGGTCTTAATTTGATAAAGTTCAATTTATCTATTTTTTCTTTAGTTGCTCATGTTTTTAGGGATATATCTAAGGATCCACTGCCAAAACCAATGTAATGAAGATTTACCCTTGTTTTTTCCCTAAGAATTTAAGGGTTTCAGATCTTAATATTTAGGTCCTTGATCCATTTTGAGCTAATTTTTGTATATGGTGTGAGGTAGGAATCCAACTTCGCTATTTGGCATGCAGATATTCAGTTGCCCCAGCACCATTTGTTGAAAACATTACCGTTCTATTTTTGAAATCATTACATTTTTCACATTAAACATCCTTTTCAACCTGTCTCATACTTTTCCCTAGGAAAAAATTTTAGAAGAATTGCTGTATCAAAAGATGTGCACATTTTGAAGGCTTCTGATATGTACTACCAAACGTCCTCCACAAAGGACATTAAGGACCCACTGCAGTGAATTGAAACACCACTTTCCCCACACTCTCAACAGCCATGTATACTACAAACAAATTTTAAATCTCTGCTAGTCAGGGGCGCCTGGGTGGCTCAGTCGGTTGAGCATTCCACTTCGGCTCGGGTCATGATCTCGCGGTCTGTGAGTTCCAGCCCCACGTCGGGCTCTGTGCTGACAGCTCAGAGCCTGGAGCCTGCTTCCGATTCTGTGTCTACCTCTCTCTCTGGCCCTCCTTCACTTGCGCTCGCGCGTGCTCTCTCTCTCAAAAAAAATGAATAAACATTAAAAAAATAAATCTGCTAATCAATGTGGCATGGTGATGTATTCCAAATCAAGTTTAAGAGAGTTTTGGCTGAACTTCTCTTGACAGTCCCAACATGCTAGCCTCAGCACCTTCCTTTCCAGCGGCTTCACACCTATGAAAAGATTATCTAAGAATAGGACTCAATGTAAACTGCTGCAGAGTTTAATATAAGTCTAGTTAAGGAAGCAAACTAAATCCTCCCTTTCAGAAGAGTGAGACTAGAAATGGAGAGAATAATTAGGTTCCTCTGCTGGATAATGTAATTTCAAACTATTTCCTTCCTCAGCACAAAGTCACAAACCAGCTGTTGGCGACTTTCAAGTGTGTCCACCTTTGTCTGTGTTCAATGGACAGTTACCAAGCACGACAGCCATGCCATGAAATCAACTAAGCCAAAGATAGAGGGCTTTTCTTATAGCCATATCATAATTATCAAGGAAAAATAAAAACTATGTCGCTGGTGGCCTGCTATTTAGTACTAGTTGAGCACTTCCGAATATGGATCGTGACAGGGTTTTTATAGTTGATGTAGCTTTTTGCTCTGTCTCCTTTGCTTCTCGGAAACAAACACATCAAGTGTACCTTTATTTTGTTTTGTCTCAAGCTGTAGTTACTAGAAAGAAAATCTTACGGTGAGTGCTTTGTCAGTGGGAACTTGTACTAATATGGAAATCCTGAGAGGATCATTTATCCACACAAAACAAGAAACCAGAGGGAAATGAGCTTTCCACATTTCATCATAAAATATGCATAATTCATAGAAGAGAGGCAACTATGGATGAGGCTGAAGAAAATGAGGTTCTTGTTGCCAGAAAGAATCAAAATACTAAGAATAAAGCTAATGTCCTAAATATTTTCTTAAAGCCTTCAGAAGCTTAATGCCATAATGAATTTCACTGTTACAGTAGCAAAGATGAAGGCAGATGTTTTAACAGAATCAATAACATTTTAAGTGGTAGAAAGGACTCTATTTAGAGATTGGAAATCTGAAGCCCAGACTGGTGAAGTGACCTGCTTAAAGTCACACGGAGCTGGTGACATAGCTGGGGCCAAAGTCAGGTCTTCTGACTCTTATAATATAATTTGGTCATTCCCCTAAAAGGTTGACATAAACAGTTATGCTACCATTTTACTTTGAAGTCAGTGATGCCATGGAGAACTCCATCTCTCTCTCTCTCTATATAGCCTATTGGTCAATTTGTAGGATTCAGTTAATAGCTGCATTAATTTAATGCATTTTCTTCTGAGAGGCGATGGTCATTAAGTCTCCCACTATTAAGAAAGTTGAGCCAGTTTCCCAGATTCCTATATGTGACTCTCTCCACCCATACATTATAGACATTTATAAAAAGCAATCTCATTTACTCTTGGGTTAAGAACCACAGTGTAAGAAATCTGTAAGATATGATGGAATTTAAGGGAAACGAAGTTACCTTTCTGCCACAGTAACTTCTTGTTCTTGGGCCATTTCTAAATGCATAGCTTCAATGATCTGACAGTGAAGCCTACCTAAATGATATATTTTTCAAGCTCAACTTCTAAGATCTAAAATATTTAAAGGGGCGCCTGGGTGGCTCAGTTGGCTAAGCGTCCGACTTCGGCTCAGGTCATGATCTCACGGTTCGTGGGTTCGAGNTTGCTTCTAGGTGAATTTTAAAAATTCATTTAGGAGATGAGATTAAATATATCCTGTAGTGGGAGTAGTAATAATTCAAGGAGCAGGGATAAAGATTAATGCAGAATTAGAATCTTAACTCATCTGCTTTTAATAGCACATTTGATTTGTCTCCCTTCTAAAGAGCCAATGAAACAGGCCACCTGGATACAAATTCTAAACCCATTCCCCTTTTTTACCCTATGAGCTTTCTGATAGTGAGAGTTGTCCAACAGCAGAACGAACTATTGTGTGAGAGAGTCAGTTCATTACTATAGATTTTAAACTAAGGCTAAAAGATCATTTGAGTGGAGTTCTTAAAAGGATTTCTGCATTGAAAGGTACATTAAAAGGCTTCTAAAATCCTGTACACAGAAAGTATTCATTAGATACTTAATTGAATATACTTGAAATCATCAGCTTGATTGGTTTAGTCATGATAAATCTTAAGAACTGTATTTTTTACCCCGATCTGAGAATCTAACTTATTACTACAGTGGGTCTTCATGTCAGGATGAATCTGGAATGCTGCTCTGTTATAATGTTATAAGTAGGAATACTTGATTGAACATGAATACGTATTTAAGGCTTAGAAGTGATCGTCTGAAAATATTTTAAAAGCAGGGGCATTTGAGTGGCTCAGTTGGTTAAGCATCCAACTCTTGCTTTTGGCTCAGGTCACAATCTCAAGGTTTGTGAGTTCAAGCCCCACATGGGGCTCCACCCTGGGTATAAATTGGGATTCTCTCTCCCTACCCCTTCTCTCTCTGCCCCTCCCCCATTCATATTCTCTATCTCTCAAAATAAATTAAAAAATATATATTTTAGGGGTGCCTGGGTGGCTAAGTCGGTTAAGCGTCCGACTTCAGCTCAGGTCANAATCCATTTTTTGACAATGTGAAAACCAGTATATATGTACATAAACATATATATTTATAAACAAGCATATATTTATAATATGTAAGAAAGAGATTATTTATAAACAAGCATATATTTATAATATCTAAGAATAAGATTTATAAATAAGCATATATTTATAATATGTAAGAATANCTATTTTCAATACATTCACATATTGTTCTCTTATTTTTAAAAATAAGTTATAAGATAAATGATTTTATCTTTTTTCGTAAAATTTTTTTAATGTTTATTATCATCACACAGCATGAGTGGGGGAGGAGCAGAGAGAGAGGGAGACACAGAATCTGAAACAGGCTCCAGGCTGAGTTGTCAGCACAGAGCCCGATGTGGGGCTTGAACCCACGAACCGTGAGATCATGACCTGAGCCGAATTCAGACACTTAACCGACTGAGCCACCCAGGAGCCCCAAGATAGATGATTTTAAAAACTAACAAGAAAAATGAATCAGAATAAAAATTCTAAAAGTATCCTCCTGTGGGTTAAATTGTATACACAAAAAGATAATGTTAAAGTCCAAATTCCCAGTACCTATGAATGTGACCTTATATGGAAAGAGGGTCTTTGTGGATGTAATCAAGCTAAGATGAAGTCATACTGCATTAGCCTGGACCCTAAAGCCAATGACTGCTGTCTCTGTAAGAACCACATGAAAACACAGGGACACAGGGAGAAGCCCATATGATGAGACAGAGACTGGAGTGGTATGTCGGCAAGGTAAGGGTTTCTGGCAACTACCAGAAACCAGGCGAGAAACATTAACAAATTTTCCCTCAGAGCTTCCAGAAGGAACCAACTCTGTTGATACCTTGATCTTGGACTTTCAGACTCCAGAACTAGGAGATAATCTATTTTGATTGTCTAGGCTACCCAGTTTATGGTCCTTTGTTATGGCAGCCCTAGGAAACAAACATGTGCCTTTTACTATGAAAACTGACATTATGATTCTTTGGCATGTTTAGGATGACAAATGTAGTCTTACCGTAATTTAAAAAAATCAACTACTCTGACAAGTATGAGGTGGTATCTCACTGTAGTTTTGATTTGTATTTCCCTGCCCAGCAACTGTACTACTAGGTGTTTACCAAAAGGAGACACAAATACTGATTCAAAGAGATACATGTACCCCGATGTTTAAAGCAGCACTATCAACAATATGCAAATCATGGAAAGAGACAAAATGTCCATCAAGTGATGCATAAAGAAGATATGGTCTATAGACATAATGGAATATTATTCAGCCATAAAAAAGAATTGAATCTTGCCATTTGCAATGAAGTGGATGGAGCTAGAATGTATTATGCTAAGTGAAATAAGTCAATCAGGAAAAGACAAATACCATCTGATTTCACACATATGTGGAATTTAAGAGACAAAACAGATGAACATAAAGGAAAAAAGAGAGAGAGAGGGAGAGAGAGGCAGAGAGACAGGGGAGGGGGCAAACCATAAGAGACCCTTAACTATAGAGAACAAGCTAAGGGTTGATGGAGGGAGGTGGGTAGGGTGATGGGCATTAAGAAGGGCATCTGTGATGAGTACTAGGTGTTATATGTAACTGAGAAATCACTAAATTATACTGATGAATATTACACTCTGTTAGCTAACTAGAATTTAAATAAAAACCTGAAACAAAAAAAATAAAAATAAATCAACCACAAACTCTCATCATATAAAAGTTAGAACCACTTTGGTTTCAAAAATCATTTAAGAAATGAAAAATCACTGGGGCACCTGAGTGGCTTAGTCGGTTAAGCGTGTCTGACTTTTGATCTCAGCTCAGGTCATGATCTCCTGATTCACGGGATCGAGCCTCATGTTAGGCTCTGTGCTGACAGGATGGAGTCTGCTTGGGATTCTCCTTCTCCCTCTCTGTCCCTTCCCTGCTCTCTCTCAAAATAAATAAATAAACATTAAAAATAAGAAATGAAAATGATTTAAACAGATCCTAATACAAAACCTTAAAAGGCAACAGACTGGAAAATTGACTACAAAGTCCTTGATTCTGAGGTTATTATGTTAAGTGTGGCACCGTAGAGTACAACTAAATAAAAACTAACTGAATAGAGTTTAAAGGAATTGTCGGAGTTGAGAGAAGTGTATTGAGATTGTCAAGATTACCAAGATTTACTGATTAAAAGTTCCTTATACAACTGAGTAGCAGTTCCAGCCCCCATTGTTCACTTTCTTCATCCTTGGTTTTTATACC
>NW_027529518.1:1965166-1966363 GCF_008692635.1 Crocuta crocuta | reverse complement strand
TCAATGATATAAAATTTCAGCAAGGAACATCACTGCCATCATACCTCATCCCATGAGAGCCCCTGTACGTGTTCCTGACTGGTGCACCCAGGGGCAGGCCAGTATAGAAGCTGAGTAACAGGTGATGTGATAGTTCACTTGTCCTTGGCCAATTTGTAGAATCCTGTCCCAGTTTATGGAGACCGTCACGATCCCAGTCATCTCATAAATATTTCTTTATTCATAGGTGAACAGAATCTTCCCTCACATATCTAGCCATTAATTCCACTGGGGCCACTGTCAAACAATTCTTAGTGTAACAGTCTTTTTCCCACGTGGGGTATACCTACATCACATTTTCATCATTCTGATTATTTCTAATGACAAGGAAAAACTTTTTATAAATATTTTAGATAACCAGTCCTATTTTGTTAGCTGAGTAAATTAAAACTAATTCTCAAGTTCATTTCATGAGGATACATTTCTATTTTTCAAAATGCTAATCCTATCCTCAATTACTTAGAGCACTTACTTTAGAGTTTACATTTTTAACACATAATTTTTCTTATTCAGAAAGCCCTTAAGACTTCAATACAAAATTCAGGTTTAAACAAACATTTATAGCCCATAGGGAACAACTGGAGGCATAGGATTCTTGCAGAAAAACCCTAACATATTAAGCCTTATTTAATCAAATCAGTAGTCATGATGATGAATAAAAAGTAATTCATAGAAATGTAAAAGACCACAATTTATCAGCATTGTCTTTTTTCCCCACACTTAATTAGAATACAAAATTGATCAGGGATAATCAGGTTAAGTACAAATTAAGTAAACCCCAATTACATATTATTTTCTTACTATTCAATTAGCTTTTTCTCATCATGTTTCCCCTAACTATTCCTTTCCAACAAATTAAACATCCAAGGATACATGTGCAAAAGAGGCAATGCTTGCACCAGCATGTATAACTAGCTTAGTTTTAAAAACTGCTCTTAGGTGCGGCTTAGCTGGTTAAGCATCTGTCTCTTGATTTCAGCTCAGGCCTGGGAGTGAGATCGAGCTCCGCATGGAGCCCCAAACTGGGTTACATTCTGGCCCTCCCCCACATGTGCATGTTCTAAATAAATAAACATTTTTAAAAAGTTAAACAAAATCTGCTGTAAGACAGGTGATTTTTCCAATTATTGAAACTATCTTTAAGAAATAACATGGGCA
>NW_027529518.1:1964930-1965124 GCF_008692635.1 Crocuta crocuta | reverse complement strand
ATTTCATCAGAGCTATAATTTTATCTACTTATTCATATAAATAAATAGAGCTCTGAAATATGTCAGAGCTTTAAAAAGTCAAGGTGCAGCATGTTTCTACACATTAGCAGCTTGAAGAAGTATGATTGCATCTTCAACATAGTTCTTATTTGGAAAACATCTTTGAAAATATAACTATATTGCTTTTAAGGGCA
>NW_027529518.1:1963151-1964896 GCF_008692635.1 Crocuta crocuta | reverse complement strand
GGAATTAGGCATGCAAGTTCTGTAGATAAACAGAATTTTAAGAAACTGAGAAAATAAGGTAATAGGAAATAGTTTAAATTATTATCTTACAATTGTTTTTTTTTAAGTTTATTTATTTATTTATTTTGAGAGAGAGAGACAGAGCACGAGCAGGAAGGGGCAGAGAGAAAGGAAGAGTCACAGAATCTCAAGCAGGCTTACACTGCCAGCACAGAGTCCAATGCGGGGCTCAAACTCACAAACTATGAGATTGCTACCTGAGCTGAAGTTAGATGCTTAANGAGAGAGAGAGAGAGAGAGAGAGAGAGAGAGAGAGAGAGAGAGAGAGGAGAGATAGAAGAGACAGAGGGGGGAGGAAAGAGAGAGAGGCAGAGGGAGGGAGAGAGAGAAAAAAGCAAACGTGTTTCTCCATTGGTGAGAAAGTCTTGGGATGGGTGAAGCACTTAGTTGAAAGTTCATCTACTATGATAAATGGAGAACGAGAATCAGAAGACGCCACGGGAGTTTGTGACAGAGCTGATTCTAACTGGTGAATTAGAAAATCCTGCCCTGCTACTGCTTCTGTCAAGACTATCTGAAGATAGGGGCCTTGGGTGGCTCAGTCAGTTAAGTGTCCGACTTCAGCTCAAGTCATGATCTCACCACCATTCTCAAGTTCAAGTCCCACATCGGGCTCTGTGCTGACAGCTCAGAGCCTGGAGCCTGTTCTGGATTCTGTGTCTCCCTTTCTCTGTCCCTCCCCTGCTCAAGTTCTGTCTGTCTGTCTGTCTCTCTCTCAAATAAACATTAAAAAATTAAAAAAAAAAAGACTATCTGAAGATAAACTAGGGGAAGAAAATGCCATTCGCTAATAACAGATTTCAAAAGATCTCCGTGTACTCTGTTTTGTCTACAAATAAATACAAAATATGTGAAGCAAAGAAGTGGCCATAGCTAAAAGAGCAATCTCCTAAGAGCAGTAAAAACACCAAGAGTGATAATAAATAAAAACCCATTCACTGTATTTCCCATTTTGATTATTAAAACATGCTTTCTTGGCCCGCTTTTCAATAATATGCTCAGCCTAACGAAGCACACAAAAATCCAAGGTAGAAAAGATGGGCAGGATATAACTTTCTCCAAGCTTGCATTTTTATGTATTTCTCCAATGCCAAAACCCCATTTCTAAACATGTATCCAGCATATCTTTGTGTCAGACATAAATGTTAGGGAGAAGAACTGAAGTGAATAGCATCCATTTGGGATATTAGTTTGATAACTTCTAAAAATATTTAACAATATACCATACTTCTGAATATACACAATAGTAAAAACAGACTTAAAAGCCAAGTGAAAAATGGCCAATGAATGTTTAAGAATTCCTGTTAATACTCACCAAGCACTCTCATCAGTATTGGGAGAAAGCACGTCAGTTGTGCCTTGGAAAACTCTCTTGGGCTGATCTTTGGCTATCACTTCACCTGTGACTAAAAAAGCAGATCAAGGCAGAACATGTTTTATCTAATATGCTTTTGCTTTTAACTGCAAAAATAAAAACATGTTCATTACAAATAATTTATAAAATACATAAAGGCACAAAGAAAAAAGTTTTACTTCCCCATTACCCAGACAGGACCACTTTCCAATAATTCCTAAATACGTGTGTATCTATATACAGGATTGTTTTTAAAGAAAATTGGATTTGTATATAATAGTGATACATTATCTACTTTTTCTTTTTAATGAGTATAGTTTTCTCACATTAT
>NW_027529518.1:1960381-1962993 GCF_008692635.1 Crocuta crocuta | reverse complement strand
CTAAACGGACCAATTCTTTTATAGTATACAATGAACAAAATAAATATATTTTAAAGAATAAGGAGAAGCGTCTAATGTCAAAACTGTACTGCTGTCATCTTATGACAAAGTCAACGGTAAAATCTGCACAGTGTTACAGAAGCATGTGATAACCATGTCTGGCTGAGAGAAAACCAATGTTCAAGCCCATAACTCGTAGGGTGGTATATATATGAATGATGAAACACTAAGGCCACCTACTCATTAAAAAATATCCCTAGGAATAGGGGCGCCTGGCTGGCTCAGTCAATAGAGAGCTCAACTCTTGGTTGTGAGTTCAAACCCCACGTTGGGCACAAAGTTTACTTAAAAATAAAATAAACTTAAAATGATCCCTAGGATAATAGATCCTAGGAACAGAAATTCCACGGACCTACCTTAGGAGTATAATCATGGCTCATAAAACTCAAAAGAGGTCTGGGTATCCTGTCCCATGCCAGATTACCATTATACCATCATGGAGTAAACGACTCACCTCTCCTTTGGGGTTTAAATTAAAAGCAAGGCAAATCAAAACAAATTCATCATAGAAGGAAACGGAAACGTTCTTTGCTAAAACCATTATTACTCATAAAATGCTCTTTACAGCAGGCCAATTTCTGCAGATTTCTCAGCATTCCCACTGAAGCCTTATTTGCTCCTGCTTATTCCCAGTGGAAGTAACTGCAGCTTATCGCCACACAACATGCCTTCAAATGCTCCGAGACTCTCACCGCGATCTCACTCTCCTCCATTGTTTATGGTCCTCATTGTGTGTCCTCCCCCACCCCAAACCTCTTTGGAATTTTTATGCCCTCTTTCCCCATATTTCATTAGTAGGTTCCAAACAGGACATCATGTGTTGTTTCCCAAATGGATATTCATATTCTAAAATAGAGTAACTAAAATTAAATTTCTGTTTATCTGTTACTCTATCTAAAATGCCACATGAATTCTGACCAAACTTATATAGGCTATCTTTGGAATGTTGTCTGACTTAAACTCCAGACTACGTAGGACATATGGACCTGGCTTTGGAGTTCTTGTGGAGACCTCAAACAAGTGAGGGAGGCAGTCGTCCTGCAGAGCAACTGAAAACCAGGTACAAGAGGCTTGTGTGAGACAGGCCACACCCACCAAGGCACTGGGCAGAAACCAACTCTATTATGTCAAAATTGTAACATAGAAATAATTTTGTTAAGTCAAATTTAGGGGCACCTGGGTGGCTCATTCGGTTAAGTGTCTGGCTCTAGATTTTGCCTCAGGTCATGATGTCATGGTTCTTGAGATCAAGCTCCACATCAGGCTCTGTGCGGACAGTGTGGAGTTTGCTTGGGATTCTCTTTCTCTCTACCCCTGCCCCATTTGTGCATGCATGCGCTCTCTCTCAAAATAAATAAATAAACTTAAAAAATGAATACATAAATCATAAATTCTAAGAAAATTCCAGGAATTTTCAATGTTATAAAATCATTTTATGCATAAATGTCTTAAAAGAATTATTTTAATTTAGTAAAACATTCTTTAAGTGTATTTTATTTACTTATTTACTTATTTATTTGAAAGATTTTATTTTTAAGTAATCTCTACACTCAACGTGGGGCTCGAACTCATAACCCTAAGATCAAGAGTCACATGCTCCACCGACTGAGTCAGCCAGGTGCCCCAAGCATATTTTATTTGAAATACTGAAATGACCCCAACTTTCTAACAGCTCCTAAACTATTAATATATTTAAATGCTTTGTCAACACTAGCCCCCAACTTCAGAGCACAGGCAAAAGACCCCTAAGTTAGGTCATTGACCCATCATCATAAAACAATGTGCTGAGTTTGAAAGAGTGTTTTCCACAACTGATCTAGTCCTAGTCTTAGAATATATAAGTACATGCTGAGTTAGATGTGTCGTTAGGGTAACTGCCATTAATTTATCCAAAATACACGGAAGACGGAAGTACATTTCAATTTCTTTCCCTATAGTTTGTTCTCTTTTCCCTTCCCTTCTTTTATTCCCCCTCTTCCTCCTCTTTTTCTTCTTCTTCTTTCCTATCTTTTTTTAAAGGTACCTTTTTTAAAGATTATTTTACTTATTTTGAGAGAGAGAGAGAAAGAGAGAGTGACTAGAGGAGGGGCAGAGAGGGAGGGAGGGAGAGAGAATCCCAAGCAGGCTGCATGCTGTCAGCACAGAGCCCAACATAGGACTCAAAACTCATGAACCGTGAGATCATCACCTGAGTGGAAATCAAGAGCCAGAGACTGAATCTACTGAGCTACCCAGATGCCCCTCTTCTTTCCTATCTTAATGGATTTTTTTACAAATACACATTTTTAAATAATTTTTTAATTTCATGTTTATTATTTTGAGACAGAGAGATAGAGACGAGGGGAGAGGCAGAGAGAGAGGGAGACAGAATTTGAAGGAGCCTCCAGCTCAACTGTCAGCACAGAGCCTGATGCGGGGCTAGAACTCATAAGCCATGAGATCGTGCCCTGAGCCAAAGTTGGACGCTCAACCGACTGAGCCACCCAGGTGCCTCCACAATAAGTTTATTCCTAATACCCATCACCTATTTCACCTATCTCTTTGTTCTCTGT
>NW_027529518.1:1959892-1960307 GCF_008692635.1 Crocuta crocuta | reverse complement strand
GGTTTTTTTCCATATATTTAATAAAAATTAACCCACAAAAAGAAGTGAAACATCAAAGAATACACACTTTAACATATATTTTTAGTGTGGTAAGTGCATCTGATTTGTGTCAACTTATTCACATGATGTCGACAAGTAGGTGCGGCAGCAGGCAGGGCAGGGGCAAAGTTTAGCAGAATACTAGATGAGTGATTCATTCTATCTGTTCATTCGCTCATTCCCCACCATGTTTTCACAAGTATTTAAGGCAGCTAGCCTGGTGAATTATACTTATATAATGAAAATCATAATAGTTGACTAAACTGGAATTAAATATCACAATTCACATTTCTGTGGCACTTTACAGCTTTTCAAAAAAATTTTTAAAGTTTTATTTTTGAGTAATCTCTACATCCAATGTGGGGCCTGAATTCAC
>NW_027529518.1:1959008-1959868 GCF_008692635.1 Crocuta crocuta | reverse complement strand
AATGTTGGAGGGGCTTTGATTTCTTCTTCTAAAATAAAATTATCACAATCATTACCAGAAAAAAATTTGAACAAAATCAGCTATGACTGTTTCATTAGAATAGATCCAAGGATGTACACTAAAAAAGGACTATGTAGTATCACATCATTTTATTGCTTTTCTCTTAATCTGGGTTAAAAACAGGAATGCCTCAGGGTAGCAAATTGTCTTGCAATTTAGAAGGATTCAGGATTTTTTGAAAGTATGGAGGAAAAAAGCTAGAAAGATCTACTGTTCTGGTTGTGACTTGCCTTGAATCAAGGTGAGAATCATGGGTAAATGAGCGGTACAGCTGTTTACAGCTCCATAATTAGTTTTGATCCTTATCAACAAGCTTGGAGAAGAAGACTATGTTCAAGTAGGGTTAGTGAATTACTGATTCTTCCTATGTTCACATGTTCTCAACTCGCTTGATTCATTTCAATATACAAAATGATAAACCAAAACAATGATATTTTAATTTAGCGAAACACACATTACTTCTTTGGTTGTCATAGAACCTGGAGCTATACTTTCTTTTAAGATTCTAAAATTCTTATTTTATGAGCAAATCAGAGAACTCTAGATGCTGGCGAGGATGTGGAGAAATGGNAAGCAATCTGGTATTTTCATACAACATGAACTTACACTGGAAACTGTTGCGTAGGGCTGGGATTAGGACTTGGAGGAAAACTCACACAAGTTTGCAACGATGGAGAAAAATATTGCTAAAACAAAATGAGAACAGAGGTTTTAAAACCAGCAATCTTCTCAGAAAGCAGATCAGTGGTTCCCTGGGGGAGTTGGGGGGGGTACAGAAGGCAATAGACTGCAAAGGACCA
>NW_027529518.1:1955837-1958939 GCF_008692635.1 Crocuta crocuta | reverse complement strand
CTCCTTGGCTATAGTTATGGCTACAGGATTATACACAATTACCAAAATTAATTAAATCATATGCTTAAAAGTTGGCAACTTTTGTTATATGTTAAAAATGGTTCAAGAAATGAAAAGGAAGGGAAAACTGCCACTTAGAATCAGATGTACTACAGCAAAATTATCCCCCTCCCCAAAGTTTGGGTGGTGAAATATTACTATTTCATAGATATTTCAAAGGACACAGATTCTTAGGCTCTCCTTTCTTACCTTGTCAATCCCCCTGGTGGGAGGAGGTGCTGGGGGTACTGGAATTAAATCAATGCACTTTGAAGATGGTTTCTCTAAATCATTGTCACTCTGTGTAGGCAGAAAGCAGTGTACAATTGGAGCACCAATTGCTTACCTAATCAAACGCTTAAGGAGGTAGCTGCAACATGGGGAAGGGAATCCTTACTGAATCAGTGGGTGTACCATGGTAAGGAGCTCATATCAGCCTAACACAAGCAGGGAACCCACGATTCACTTCAATAAGGAAAGGCACTCTTTACCCTTTTAGAAAAGGGAGCTTCATGGCACTTTGAGGGGCTTCCCTAGTGTCTCCAAAGATGTAGAACGTGACTACTTGATATTGAGCAATACTTACTAGTATTTACACTAATCCTAAATTAAAATGTTTCTCTTCCAGTTTAACCTGTACTTTGTTTTTAAAGACTACAATACTATGTTCAGGAAACAATCAAAATGGATTTGGTTAGAATTAAGATACAAAGGAGGCAGCAATGATAACTACAGCTATAAAAAATGTTCATAGATTTTATATAGACAGAATCAGTACTGCCTAATTCAGGACTTTAAAATGTGCTCTTTTCTTTTCCAAGACACAGGTAAAGTTATGTTATGTGTTCCCTTCCACTTCCTAACACATTCACAGATTCACTCTCTCGTGCCAACACCTGAAGTAATTAGAATTGGGTCAGTTAAGGGAATCCAAGAGCATCTATAAATTGTGTTGGAACCAAACATGAAAAGGAGCAGGCTCCAGAGGTCTTCTACTCATTCTTCAGCACCTACTCCTAAACCAGGGATTGATGGCCATCTAAGGTACTCAGGGCTCAAAGGAAAATAAGATGTCACTGTTTCTGCTGATGGCCCATTTCCTAATCTAACCATTCCCAAATCTGGAAACCGACATCTAAGCAGAATCTCTTCTACTCGAATTTCAGCTTAATTCCTGTTCTATCATTATCTGAGATGTCCGTGGAAAAGAAGCCTAAACATCATTCAACTTCTACAACTTTAACTCCAACTGTAATGTGTACAGAGGCATTAAAAAATGTTAGCAGGGGATGTAATGAAATTCCAAATATGTTCAAGTTAAAGGTTGCATGTTAAAATGTTAGTGGGAGTGTATATGCTACAGGAATAAAAGTGCTGTGTTTATCCAGGAATAAATTATGTAGAAAGGAGTGAAATCATTTATTGTTTTGTCATGTAAGCAATTTGACCAGCAGAACTGAACTCTTCTTAGACTTACTAGGACAGAGAGGAAGCTGGTCCAAAACAACAATGGTTTTTGTATCAGACAACTACTTACTTTGAACCCCACTTTCAAATGGTGTCAGTTATTTTTATCAGTAAGTCATAAAATGTTCCTTAACAGCAATCAAAAATGATTTATGCAGCATACAAATTTCAGTTTCAAATGAGAACTTAGATTTCTAGAAATTACAGCAGAAGCAGGTAGTACCAACACCGAAAATCAATAAAATTGAAATGTTAATACCATACCAGTTTCAAACTTTCTTCCCAAGACTGATTTATCTGTATTGCAGTTTGTACCTCCCTACAAAAGAAGAGATATCAGTACTGCAGTTTGCCTAACTAAAAGAAAAATATAACTGAATACAGAAATGATCAGAATAGTAATTCAAAGCACACTACTCACCATTCACGCATTGCTTCTCTATTTACTAAATCCATGCTTTCTTCCTGAAAGGCAGAACATGAGAATAAATGAATACCAGTTCCCATGGCTTTACAAAATTGTTTCATTGGGTTGTACCTTTACTATTATTCACTGGGCTCTAGAAGAGTCAGAGTATAAACAGATCTCTAAACACGCGTCTAGTTCTCTACGTTTCATTATTGCACCTACTACACCGAAGATCTCTTACTAAAGCATTGAAGTACGTCAGATATGCAGAAGCTTCTTAGATGAAACACTTTGTACCTTTCTTCATTCCAAAGAGAAAACGTCAAACATTTATTATACTATTTTTTCCATGATTCATACTATGATATTAATAAATATTACTCATAGTCCAATGCAAACTAAATGTCTATCAGTATGGGTTTAAGTAAATGATGGTGCAAACATGATTTAAATCTAGTCATTGATACTGAAAAATATGTATGACATATTAAGTAGGAAAAAACCTCACATGCTATATATGTAAAATTATAAATAAAAGGTGTTCAGAAGGATGTTCACCAAAAAGTTTGCAATACTTATCAATGAGTAGTGAGGTTAAGGGTAATTTGTTCTTTCTTTCTTTATACTTTGCCATAGTGTTTGACTTTATTTTTTTTATAAATTCAAGTATAATTTCTCACATAAATATTTTTACTTAAAAATTTTTTAATGTTTTATTTATTTTTGAGAGAGAGAGAGATAGCGTGAGCAAGGGAGGGTAAGAGAGAAAGAAGATACAGAATCTGAAACAGGTTCCAGGCTCTGAGCTAGCCATCAGCACAGAGCCCAATGTGAGGCTCAAACCCACAAACCGCAAGATCATGACCTGAACCGAAGTCAAACGCTCAACCAACTGAGCCACCCAGGTGCCCCTACTTATCCAGATGGCCAACAGACACATGAAACGATGCTCAGCATCGCTCCTCATCAGGGAAATACAAATCAAAACCACACTGAGATACCACCTCACGCCAGTCAGAGTGGCTNTTGTGAGGATGAGCACTGGGTGTTATGTGGAAACTAATTTGACAATAAACTATTTGTAAAAAAAAAAATAAAAAAAAATAAAGTTATTCCAAGGTTATCTGAAAAAATTTAAAAAAAAAATTTTTTTAAATGTTTATTTATTTTTCAGACAGAGAGACAGA
>NW_027529518.1:1946763-1955395 GCF_008692635.1 Crocuta crocuta | reverse complement strand
TAAATATTTTTAAAAATAACACACATATGGAAAGATATTCAGTGTTTACGGATTAGAAAAATTAATATTGTTAAGATGGCAATACTATCCAAAGTGATCTACAGATGCAATGCAACTCCAGAACAATCTTGAAAAAGAAGACTAAACATGGAGGATTCACACTTCCTGATTTCAAAACTTGCTACAAAGCTATAGTAATCAAAACCAGTGTGGTACTAGCATAAAGACAGACATATAGGCCAAAGGAGCAGAATAGAAAGCCCAGAAACGAATGCTCCGATATATGTTGATTTTCGACAAGGGTGCCAAACTATTCAATGGGAAAAGGACGGTCTTTTCAACAAACGGTGCTAAGAAAACTGAACACCTGCATGCAAAAGAATGAAGTTGAAACCATTCCTTACACCATATATAAAAATTAAGTTGAAATGAAGACCTAAATGTAAGACCTAAAACTATAAAACTCTTATATGAAAACAGAGGGTAAAAGCCTCATGAACTGGATTTGATAATGATTTCGCAGATGTAACACCAAAAGCACAGGTAACAAAAGAAAAAAAACAGAAAAATTGGACTTCATGAAAACTTAAAACTTTTGTGCATCAAAAGACACTATCAAGAAAGTGAAAAGAATCACAGAATTGGCAGACATATTTGCAAATCTTGTATTTGCTAAGGGATTAATATCCAGAATATATAAAGAACACTTACAACTCAACAACAACAAAACAAACAACAAATTAAAATAGGGGCAAAGGACTTGAACAGATATTTCCCAAAGAAGATACACAAATGGTCATTTCCCAAAAAAGATACATAAATGTTCAGTAAGTGGGGCCCCTGGGTGGCTCAGTCAGTTGAGCCTCCGACTTCGGCTCAGGTCGTGATCTCAAGGTTCTTGAGTTCAAGCCACATTGGGCTCCGTGCTGACGGCTTGGAGCCTGGAGCCTGCTTTCGGTTCTGTGTCTCCCTCTCTCTCTGCCCTTCTCTCTCTCTCTCTCAAAAATAAATAAACACTAAAAAAATTAAAATAAATGGTCAATAAGGATGTGAAAAATGTTCAACATTTGTCATTAGGGAAACTCAATTCAAAACTGCAAAGAGCTGGCACTTCACACTCATTAGGATAGTATTTATTTGTTTGCTTATTTGAGAGTGAGAGAACATGAGCAGAGGAAAGGGACAGAGGGGGAGAGAGAGAGGGAGGGAGGGAGGAGAGGGAGGGAGGGAGAGAGGGAGTGTGTGTGTGGGGGGGAGAGAGAGAGAGAGAGGGAGAGAGAGAGACAGAGAGAGGGAGGGAGAGAGAGAGAGAGGGAGAGAAAGAGAGAGAACCTTAAGCAAGCTCCATGTTTAGTATGGAGCCCAATGTGGGGCTTGATCCCACAACCTCGGGATCATGACCTGAGCCAAAATTAAGACGCAGATGCCTAACCAACTGAGCCACTCAGCTGTCCCAGAATAGCTATTACTTAAAAATGTGGAAAATAACAAGTGTTGGTTGGAATGTGGAGAAATTAGAACTCTTAAACATCGCTGGTGGGAATGTAAAATGGTGCAAACTCCGTAGAAGACACTTTGACAGTTTCTCAAAAAGTTAAACACTGACTTACCATATTACCCAACAATCCTGCTCCTATGTATATACGCAAAAGTATTGAAAAGAGGGACTCAAACAGACACTTGTACACCAGTGTTCATAGCAGCACTGTCTACAATAGCCAAAAGTTGGAGACAATCCAGTGTCCACCACCAGATGAATGGAGTAAAAAATGTGATATAAACGCAATGGAGTATCGTTTAGCCATAAAAAGGAATGAAGTTCTGACACACGTTACATACAACATGGATGAATACTGTAAACATGTTAGGTGAAATAAACACCAAAGAACAAATATTTTGTGGTTCCACTTATATGTGGTACCTAGAGTAGTCAAATCATCGTAGAGATAGAAAGCAGAATAGAGGTTACAGAAGAAAAGGTTAAATAGAAGTTATTGCTGAATGGGTATGCAGTTTCTGTCTGGCATGATGAAAAATTCTAGAAATGAAAAGTGATGATGGTTGCCCAAAAAGGTGAATTACTTAATGCCACAGACTTGTACTCTTAAAAATAGTTAAAATGGCTTTTAAAAAAAATCCTACAGTTCGAATGTATCCTGGTCTTCTTAAAAACATATAATACATCATAAAGTACCTAGGATAGTGCTGGGCAAGTATGATGCCAAATACGGGGACCATGAAATAAGCAGATGAGCTTTCCCTAAAATGACCTAGAATCATATTTGAGAGACAAGTTTTATATACATCAAGTTGGTTCTTTCCAAAGCAAGCATGAGCATAGCCCAGGAAGTGTACAAGGTGATGCACTGAGAAGCAAAAAAAAAGTTCAATTTATACATTTTAAATCTAAGATAATAAGAAATGAAGGTTTGCTAATATTAGATATACAGACTGACACAGGTGCTCTCACTCAGCCCATAGGGTCCAAAGATCTTGCAAAAAAACAGCGTCTGGGGGGGTGGGGGGCTTAGCTAATTATAAGTAATTGCAAGTTAGGTGGCCATATGGATATATTATCTAGTTTTAATTAAACTGAGTTCCACAAAATAGACAAGTATCTTAACAAGATTTCTATAAAGAAATGTTGGACAGAAAATTCATAATACAAGTCTAAGCGAGCAACAGGGAGATGACAAAGGTGGCATCTGTACTCCTCCTAGCCCAGCACATCATCGGCCACCTTCTTGTGAAAACACAAAGCTGAGCTAGTCTCTATCAAGGAGCTGGCCACAAGAATTTGAGATCATGAAGACTACTAGAAATATGGATCCATATTCTTCTCAATAATGACCCATAGTTAATAAAATACAGTTTAAAATGTCCTAAAAACATTATTTTATCTTTCTCTCGTCCTTGTTATATTTGTATTCTGCATCTATTCTATGATTCACATTATATACCAGCTTGGTAGTATACGTCCATGATGTAAATACAGTTTACATGTATTGGAAGGACGTGCTACCACATTTTACCTGATGCAGTGTATGATCAAAAGAGCTTAAATATTACTGTCTACATAAACAATACATGTGATGGGTAGTCTGGACTAGAAGAGTGGCGTGAACTGTGTGAATGAAAATTTGACCTAGGCTCTGAAAGTGGTTTAAAATCTGGACAAGCAGAGGGTGGAGGGGAAGGTGCTCCACGCAGAAGGAATCATGTAAACATAAGCGTAGAGGAGGGAATGAACATGGCAGGTCTGAGGGTAGTGACACTAACCTGCTGAAACAGAGTTTGTACTGAGAAGCGATGAGAGCTAAAACTGGAGAGGTAAAATAGGGCCAGACTTCTCAGATCTTAAATAACCGAAGGGTCTGAACTTAAAGAGTTTGTGCAGAATAGCATAATTGTTAGGACCACAGGCTTTGGAGCCAAATAGAACTGGGTCANCGTGAGCAGGGGAGGGTCAGAGAGAGAGGGAGTCACAGAATCCAAAGCAGGCTCCAGGCTCTGAGCTAGCTGTTAGCAAGGAGCCTGACACGGGGCTCGAACCCACAAACCACGAGATCATGACCTGAGCCGAAGTTGGACGCTTAACCGACTGAGCCACCCAGGTACCCCTGGGCTCTGTAACTTTTTACCTGTCAATCCTAGGCAAGTGACTTAACCTTGGCCTCGGTCTCTTTGTCCATATGAAGATGATAACACAAATTGAGGATAATGAAGTGTTTGTACAGTTCTTATCACAGTGCCAGGCAGCCTATGTGAGTAAGTGCTCACTACAACCTAGCTATACTTATTCCTATTCAATAGGTAATGGGAAGCATTATAACTTTCTACACAGGGGAGGAAAAGGTGAAAATGATGTCTTAGAGAAGTTATCTTGGTGTTGGTTGTGGAAGTTGGATTAAACTGACACAGATAGGAAATCTCTTAGAATATTTTTACAGTAATCTGGACCCAAGGGACAGAAGGAAGTGGGAACAGAGAGGATGTTGTCAAGGAAGAATTAATAGGATTAGGTGCCCTAATTAGATTAGGTAGAAAAATAAGGAAGAACTGAAGGTGAAACTAGAGCTTTGAGTTCTTTTGATGTCATTATGGAAAATGAGGGAAATGGGGAAAGGAAGTTTAAGAAGTCAGTCTTTTAAAACAATGGGATAACAGTAAATCTTTTCAACAAAATGTAAAGTTAGTATAGGCCTTCCACCTAATACTTACGTAGTTTTCCCGTAGTGAGAAGCTCAAAGTATTTTGTAATTTACTCAATGAACAAGAGAAGTTTTTCCCAAAGAAGGACAGGATTTTGCTCACTGTTCCGTTCGAAGTTGGAGCATTACCTAACATCAGCTATTCTGAGGGTTGTTAGTAAAAGCAAGTTGACTCTTTAATCATTTATATCTTGCCTGTTTCCAAAATGGATATTAGATGCTTATAATTAAGTATGATTGTTAAAATAAGGATAAAAAGTCAAGAGGGGCGCCTGGGTGGTTCAGTTGGTTGAGTATCTGACTTCGGCTCAGGTCATGATCTCACGGTTCGTGAGTTCGAGCCCCATATCGGGCTGGATGCTATCAGCCTGTCAGTCCAAAGCCCGCTTCATATCCTCTGTTCCCTTTTCACGCTCTCCCAAAAGTAAATAAATATTAAAAACAAAAAGTCAAGAGCCACATATACGTGAAGGACAGAGTGCTGTATGCTAGAAACCCAGGTTAAGGAGAGTTGTTGCACTTGAGCACAGAACTTAGTTTTCAGCTTTTTAGGATCCAAGGTAAAAATGGAAAAAGAAAGCTACCCACTGTGCTCTCAGAAGGTGAGTATGTCTGAAAGATTTTAGTTGCCCCGTGTCTGCACAGTGCTTAACAATGTTTGCTGAAAGAATGAAACGATTTGGGAGTTAAGGTCAAATTAAATTTCTTTTAAAACAAGTTAGGCTATTCCCTTAAAGAACATCTCTTCATAAAAAAGACTAGGTACTTAGTAGGTTCCAAGGAAGACCGAAAAACACGGAACAAAATCTAATGCCACTGCTTTCCTAGGCTAGAAATGGTAGCCAAGTCCATAAAACAAACTGTGAAACTGTGATACTGAAATTGTCCCTGTTTAAATCATGCCCTCTGCTCCAGTTGGCATAATGTTTTAAATGGCTTCCTCTCATAAATTTCCCTTACATTTGTGTCTAAATGCAGCTTAATTTATCCAAACCAGGTAAGATAAAACAAAGACTATAATATGTGGTGCTAAAGTTTACATGTGTGAAGATATAAACAGGAGAGATGCTAGAAATGCAGAGGTAGGAAGCAAGTAGGTAATTAAAGTGATATTACTCAAGGCACTGCAGAAAAAGTCAAGTTCTTACTGGGTATCAATGATTTTATATCCTATTTAACAAGTCAGGAAATAAATGTAAAATTACAGCACCATACACCATGAACAAACTCTTATGGGTGGAACAGTGTCCCCCTAAAATCCATATGTTGAAGTCCTAACCCCCAGTGCCTCAGACTGTGACTTTATTTGGAGATAAGAGTATTTGCAGAGATAATCAAGTTAGGATGAGGTTATGAGGGTGGGCCCTAATCCACTATGTCCTTAGAAAAAGGAGAGATTTCGGGGTGCCTGGGTGGCTCAGTCAGTTAAGTGTCCGACTTCAGCTCAGGTCATGATCTCACAGTTCATGTTTGAGCCCCATGTCGGGCTCTGTGCTGACAGCTAGCTCAGAGCCTGGAGCCTGCTTCGAATTCTGTGTCTCCCCCTCTCTCTCTGCCCCTCCCCTGCTTACACTCTGTCTCTGTCTCTGTCTCTGTCAAAAATAAATAAAAGAGGGGCGCCTGGGTGGCTTAGTCGGTTAAGTGTCCGACTTTCGCTTAGGTCATGATCTCGCGGTTCGTGGGTTCGAGCCCCGCGTCAGGCTCTGTGCTGCCAGCTCAGAGCCTGGAGCCTGTTTCAGTATGTGACTCCCTCTCTCTCTGACCCTTCCCTACTCACGCTGTCTCTCTCTCTCTCCTAGAAATAAATAAAACATCAAAAAAAAATTGAAAAACATTAAAATAAATAAATAAAAGACTAAAAAGAAAAAAGAAAAAGGAGAGATTTGGAGACAGACAAATGTGTAGGGAAAACTCCATGTGAACATGAAGATGGCTATTTACAAGCCAAGGAGAGAGGCCTGGAACAGATCCTTCTCTCACAGCACTCAGAAGCCAATCCTGTCAACACCTTGATCTCAGACTTGTAGCCTCCAGAGTGGTGAGAAAATACATTTGTGCTGTGTAAGCCCCTCTGCATGTGGTACTTTGTTGTGGCAACCTTAGAAAATGAATACAAACTATTTCAGCAGGGCGGTTACTTACATTTAGGGCTTTGGTATAGGGAACTAAAAGCCGAGTGCTTCCAAACCTCTTGAAACATAAACGCAGTTGTTATTAGGAAAGGAAAAATTACATAAAAAGAATAGTTCCTGCAGGCGCCTGGGTGGCTCAGTCCGTTAAGTGTCCGACTTTGGCTCAGGTCATGATCTCTCAGTCTGTGAATTCCAGCCCTGAGTTGGGCTCTGTGCTGACAGATGGGAGCCTGGAGCCTGCTTCAGAGTCTGTGTCTCCCTCCCTCTCTGCCCCTCCCCTGCTCACACTGTGTGCNCTCACAATAAATACCTATATCAAATCATTACCTTGTGCATCTTACACTTACACAATGTTATGTGTAAGTTACACCTCAATAAAACTGAGGGGAAACAGAAAATTAACTTCCAGCTTCATTTTCTCAAGCTCTCTAATACCTAGAAAAAAGCTAATAACCCCAGTCAAGAAAAAATTATCCATTAACTGACTACTAGGAAAGGGGCAGCTTAAACCACATATCTACTTAAATGTTGACCCAGAACCTAATACTGATTTGGTGTGTGTGCTTATTTAAATGTGAAAGAAAATTTATTCAAATCAGTTTATAGGAAATACAGGAAATAAAAGAACATATTAGACAACATCACATGGAAGCAGAATCAGAATGTGGGGCAGTCTACATGACAAATGGCCTCGTTTCTTCAAAAAATAAGTGGCTCAGAACAAAAACAGGAGTAAAAGGCTGTTTTAAATAAAAGAGACCTGAGAGATCTTGATTGAAACATGTCTGATCAGTCAAAACAGATACTTTTGAGAATAAAAATTTTAAAATGGACTAGTTATTAGATGATATTAAAGAATAACTTAATTTTGTTAGATGTAATGATGGCACTGTGATTACGTAAGAAAAAAAGTCCTCAGAGATTCATACTGTGTGTTTATGGGCAAAACGGTATCAGGGATTTACTTCCAAGCATCCTCCTCCCCAAAAGGTTAATGAGTTCAATAGCTAAAAAGAAGTCATGGTTAAAGAATACATATAAAGAAATATGCAATTTAAGATATCTAACAGGGGTGGCCAGGTGGTTCAGTTGGTTGAGTGTGTGAATCTTGATTTCAGCTCAGGTCATAATCTCACAGTGTGAGACTGAGCCTCGTGTCAGGCTTTGCACTGACAGCACAGAGCCTGCTTGGGATTCTCTCTCTTTCTCTTTCTCTGTCCCTCCCTCGCTCATGTTCTCCCTCCCCCCTCAAGTATCTTTTTTAAATGTTTAAAAATTAAAAATAAAAAGATGCCTATCAGACCATTAAGTTGCTGAAAATAAGTTAATTTTCCATTCAATCAGTACCCAGATTGGAATATTTCTATTTTCCCATTGAATTCACTTCCTACTTGGTTTCATTTTAAATGTTTATGTAACATATATTCTGTCACTATGGAAATAGAGTGCCTTATGCTTTATATTACTAAATGCTAAATGTATCTTGATTTCAAGCTTCATAATCAAATAGCAACATGTAATCAATTTTTAAATATTGGTCTCATTTAGGGGAAGCAACAAGGAAAATTGGCACAGATAAACCAAAGGTCACCTCACCTACTAGTTTTAGGTTCTTCTGAATTTCTCAAATAGCTCCATGCTTACAAAGACAATTAAAGAACATTTTATTCACTAAAAAGCAGAAGAATCTTTTTACCATATTTTTTGCTACTGGATGATAATCTGGACCTTAGGGAAGCCACGGTGTGAGAGGGTAAGAGGGAAAGGAAGCAGGAGTTGGAATCCTAAACACCAGGCTCATGAGATATTATAGCTTTTTTGCCACTGAAATATGGAAAAGGGAGCTGGAAAGGAATCCAGTGATTTGGGGCTAAATCTGGCTCTGACATTCACTAACCCTGTACATCAGGTAAATTACTCAATTTCTCCCATTGTTTAGTTTTTGATCTTATAAGGCTGTGACAAGATAAAATGAGACCACAGATGTGAAGTACCTATGATAGCGCTAAGTGAATAATAAGTGCTCCATAACAGTTAAGCTCCTCTTGAACAAAAGTCTGCTTGTAGTTGGGTCAGAAAAATCCCACCACCTGCGGAGGAGTGGTGATTTGATCTTTTGAGTTCTGTGGCTAATCTTTGGATAATTAAAAGGTTTAACTGTGTATTAGGCATGTGCTATTAAATACACACATGCACACATACACGCCTGCACGAAACGTAAACCAGTGAGGTACAATGTGTCCCTGAACTCAGATCACTAAGAAATGAACACAGAATGACAGCATAAAG
>NW_027529518.1:1938244-1946725 GCF_008692635.1 Crocuta crocuta | reverse complement strand
AAAAAAAAAAAAAAAATTAATCTAACAGTTTAAAAAAAAAGTGATAACTATGGTTATTATGAACCTAAAAAATTAATTTTTCTATACAGCGTTCCTTTTCTTTGAGATCTCTGAAAGAAGCCAGATTCAAGGTAGACAAATACACAGTCTTTTTGGAAACTATCAGTTTATACCCTGAGGAAATATAGGACTCCGTAGTTGTTTTTGTTTTAAAGGAACCATTCCTGGAATTAAAAACAGAATCACATGTGACCTCACTTGGAATTACTGAACCCTAGGAATTTTTTTTAAAGAAAAATAAAGTTTCCTTTTCTTACTGAACAGCTATTAGTTTTGAAAGTCTTCTTACCTGCTTGATTTGGTGAAGGCGACCAAAGGAAGTATGAATGGGAATGGGAATGGAAGAAGGTGGCAAAAACTGAAATTTAAAATATAAAAGTCAATACCCGAAACTAACATAACATTGAATGTTAGTTAATACTTCAATAAAAAAAAATAAATAAATAGAAGTCAAGCTGGCTTTTATGATGCTGATTATTTCTTTTTTTAAAAATTTTTTAATGTTTATTTATTCTTGAGAGAGAGCGAGGGAGGGGCAGAGAGAAGGAGACACAGAGTCCAAAGCAGGCTCCAGGCTCTGAGCTGTCAGCACAGAGCCTGATGCAGGGCTCCAACCTACAAACCGCAAGATTATGACCTGAACCAAAGTCAGACACTTAAGCGACGGAATCACCCAGGCGCCCTTTCTGAATAATTATTTCTAAACATGAATTAAGTCAATGTTGATTTATCTAAAATATCTGAGTGCCTAATCTAACAGTATTTGTTAAGTTTAAAATTAGAGAAATAAAAAATCCAACTGATTCTTGATTGAAAATTACAGTAATCAAAAGCCTATATGTATCAGAACAGAACAAAACAACTGTTAACACAATAAATACAGAGCAGAACATCAATAGAACATTTTGTTTATCTCTACCTTCCCTTTCCCAAGGCACTACATCTTAAAATCATCTTATTTTTTTCTTGCCAGTTTTACCTTGCAAAACAAACAAAACAATCCCATCAAATATCCTGGAACCCTGCTGAGAAAAACATACTTTCATAACATAGAATGACTTATGGCAATCATTTCCCAGTAGCTCGCTGTCTAGACTACTTTTTCCCTTTCTGTCTTATGTCAAAGCTTATGATGACCCACCCAAGAGAGAAATGAAAGAATGGAGGGATTTAAAGCTAAGTGAGAAAAAGAGGCTTGAAAATTACCTTTAGAATTCATTTATCCATTCTACCTATATCCTGGTTAGTCCTTGAAATGCCAGATAATGAATCTACCATACCTTACTTTTACATTAAAGAGCACTCTGAGTGGTGAATTTGGAAATACTTAAATGAGGTAAAGCGCTATGTTAGACCCTGAAGATCCAAAGATAAATAAAACATTTTCCCATCCTTGAGAAATTCAAAGTGTAGGTGGGGAAAACTAGGTCAGTGACAGAACGAGTTATGATAAGTGAGAAGTCAAAGCACAGTGACTACATACATCTTTGCCTGGGGTCCTGAGGAAGCCTTCCCAGAGGAGGACAGGAATTCAGTGGACAGAGAAGAGGAAGCAGGGTATTTCAGGGAGTGGGAAGAGAAGCTCAGGCAGAGGCATGTTTGGAGAGCAGAGACATTCTGTTCAGGGTGGCTGAAATGGGGTACATGATAAAGTATGAAAGGAAGCAAATTTGGGGAAATTTGGCTGAAACCAGATTGTGTATTTTGGACTATAGCCTTTGAGCCCAATAGGAAACCTAAAGCATAGGTCCTTCTAAGCTCTTAAAACTCAAAGGTATTTTAAATGTTTATTTATTGAAAGAGAAAGAATGTGTGTGAGTGTGTGCGCGTATGCATGCATGAACACGAGGGGGGCAGAGAGAGAGAAAGAAAGAGAGACAGACAGACAGACAAACAGACTCCCAAGTAGGCTCTTTACTGTCAGCGCAGAGCCCAAAGCAGGGCCTGATCTCATGAACCATGAGATCATGACCTGAGCCAAAATCAAGAGTTGGATGCTTAACTGACTGAGCCACCCAAGTGCCCCTCAAAGGTATTTTAAACAATATCATATCTGTTTTGGAAAGGCAATCCTAGCAGCATATACAGAACAAATTGAGGGTGGAAGAAAGAGGGACCAGAAGCAGGATTAAAGACCAGGTAAAAGATGAGAGTCTGAATAAAAAAGGGTGGGAGAAGAGAGACAGACTGGAGAAATTATTAGAAAGTGAAGAGGGGCACCTGGCTGGCTCAGTCAGTGGAGCGTGCAACTCTTGATCTCTGGGTTGTTGAGTTCGAGCCCCACATTGGGAATAGAGAGTACTTAGCAATAAATTCTTTAAAAAAAAGAAAGAGTGAAAAGAGCTCAAGATTGGCCGGAGATTCCTACCTGAAACCTATCGGTGGGTGGTAGCCAGGAAAGGCAGGAAGAGGAGTGAGGTAAAATGTGGGGAGAAGATGAGCGCTCAAGAAAGGTGTGTTGGACAAAGAAATGTTTTTATGAAGTAGCTGGTCTTAATTTTTATTCGATTTAAAAACATATCATATGACTTTTTAAGGAGCATATTACCTCACTAGTCATATTTTGCTTAAGAGAGTATTAAAACCAGTTTGTTTTTTCCTAATCATTTGCTAGAAGGTGGAGGGAATGGTGAAAGTGGTAGAAGTAACAACAGAAAATTGATATGCAGTAACTGAAAATTCACTATGTCTAAATTACATTTGACAGTTAGCCACAATTACTTCATCATAATAATTCACTGACAGACAAATAGGGCTAACTCTTAAGTATTTCAATATTTACTGGCCCCTTATTAGGTTTAAGGAACTGCTTTTCTGCTCAGAGGGGAAGGAAAAATGAAAAGAAAAACTAGTAAGCCATAGTTATTACCCACAGACACCTTACAATCCAGACATGAAAGCAAATTATTCTATGAGAGACAAGGAAATGAGTGTTAGATAGAGGCAAAGTGGGGTGGGAATAAAAAGCAAAGATTAAGGGAATGGGCATAGGGAGTGGGAGACAGAAGACAGATAAGGCAAAAGGTGGCATTTGAGTTGGGACTTGTAGGGCAAGGAGTTTGACAGCATAAGCAATAGAAAAGGCAAAGTATATGGCATGTTTTAGGAAATATGTTTTAGGAAAGACTGTTAGTTTTGTGTGAGTGCAACACCAGGTATCTCTGGAAGGATAAAAGATTCCAAGGTCAAGAAGGCAAAGATGCTGGAAACCCTTGAATGACACACTCAAAAAATTTAACTGTAGCAAAATGATCTATTTTAGTATATACAGACGAGCAGATGATACCTAACAGCACTGTCTATTTAACTTTGGAAGAGACACACTCAGATATTCATCAGCTCTGAGCCTGGTTCACTCTCTGTCCAGAGGATGGATATAAAGGAGGTATTGAGATACCTGGGTGGCTCAGTAGGTTGAACGTCTGACTTTGGCTCAGGTCATGATCTCACGGCTTATGGGTTCAAGCCCCGCATCAGGCTCTGTGCTGACAGCTCAGAGCCTGGAGCCTGCTTCCGATTCTGTGTCTCCCACTCTCTCTCTCTCTCTCTCTCTACCCCTCCCCCGGTCATGCTCTGTCTCTCAAAAATAAATAAACATTAAAAAAATTAAAAAAAAAAAAAGAAGAAGGAGGAGGTATCAAACAGCCCATGACTGCTGACTGGCCAGAAATTCAGACTAGCCTGTTCTAATCATGTTCCATGGTTGACAGTTCAAGAAAATTCCTAATTCAAATCAATAAGGCTACTACTAGGTGACTCTTCTTACAAAAGTCAGGAAACTTTTCTCCATAAAACTTGCATAAAAGGGATATGTTGGACATATAATTTGTTGCTATATGGAATACTGCTATGAATAATGTAACAAGACTTTCTCTTTCAAGCATCTGTTTCTATGAACTGTGATAACGGTGATAATGCATGTAATATGCTTGACAGAATGCCATAGTATGTGCTCAGAAAATGCTGACTATACCACCACTACCACCATTATCAGTACGATCATCAAAATATTTCTAGAATTCAATGTTTAATAACATATCAACAACCATTAGAATTATATATGGTAGCTTTATAAGACTCAGATATCTATTCCTTCCTACCCAGCATTCTTCATTCCTTTTCCCATCTGATCTTTTAATTAATTTATTTTTAATAGACTTTATATTTTTAAGAATAGTTTTAGGTTCACAGCAAAACTTAGTGGAAAGTATAGAGATTTCCTCTGTTTTCACATACACATGGCCTCCCCTACTATCAAAAGCTGAGCAAAAGTGGTCAATTGTTATAATAGATTAACCTAAATTGACATCTCATCGCTACCCAAAGTTCTTTACCTTAGAGTTCACTCTTCATGTTATACATTCTATGGATTTGGACATATGTACAATGGCCCATATCTATCATTACAGTATCGGACTGAGTATTTTCACTGCCCTAAAAACTCTCTGGTCCACTTATTCATCCTGATCTTTTTTTTTCCCCAACAGAAACTGACTCACTTTTTTCTCATGATAAAGCAATACATGCTCAGTATAAAACACAATGGGAAAAAACCTAGCGACACCCACCATCCAGACATGACCACAGCAAATATCTCAGTGTTTATTTTTCCAGACCTAGATCCTACCACACGTACTATTTTGCAGTTTGGGTATTTTTTTCTTCATAATTTAATATTTCCTGGCTCTGCATCTGGGGATGCTCGCAGCTTTTGGCTCCTGGGCCAGTGTCTATAATAATGTCTACTGTTCATGAAATTGTGCACAAACTCGGCTTGGAGGGTGACAACTCTATACCTCCAAATGCATACAGGATGGTGAAAACATACACCAACTTTGATGCCAAGTGGAATCCTTTGAACAATGAAATGGCATCAAGACTAAAGGTGTGGATGAGGTCACTATCATCGACATACTGACCAATCAGCAATGAGGAGAGAAAGGATACTGTCTTCGTCTACCAGAGAAGGACCAAAAAGGAATCTGTATCAGCACTGAACTCAGCCTTGAATGGCTAGCTGGAAAAGGTGATTTGGGGCCTACTGCAAACACCTGCTCAGTACGAGGCTTCCAAGCTGAATGCCTCCCCCATGAAGGTGCTGAGGACTGATGACAACTCCCTCACTGAGATCATCTGCTCAAGGACCAATTAGCAGGCTACGAGGAAATGTACATGACCGATCTGGAGAAGGACATTGTTTCCAACACATCTGGTGACTTCTGCAAGCCAATGGTTGCCCTTGCAAAGGGTAGAAGAGCAGAGGATGGCTCACTGATTATGAACTGTTTGACCCTAGATGCCTATGATCTCTAATGCTGGTGTGAAGAGGAAAGAAACTGACGTTCCCAAGGGGATCAGCACCATGACCGAGCAAGTGGTGTCACCTCCAGAAAGAATCTGAAAGGTACAAGAGCTGCAGCTTTTATGATCAAGGAGTAGATCAAAGGAGACCTCAAAAATGCTTTTCTGAACCTGGTCCAAAGTATTCAGAACAGGCCCCCTATTTTGATGACTGATTGTGTGATTTCATAAAGAGCAAGAGGGTTCATGATAAGGTCCTGGTTAGAATCATGGTTTCTAACAAGTGAAGGAAGGAGACGTGTTAAAAATTAGGTCTGAATTCAAGAGCAAGTATGGCATGCCCCTGCACCACCATGAAGGGAGACAGCAAGGGCAGCTACCAGAAGGAGCTGCTGTGCCTTGCGGTGGAGATGAATGAAATCTGAACATCCAGCAGTGGTGCTCCTCCTGTGCTTCTAGCTACCAGTTCTAGAAAATCGGCTTGCGACTAAGAGCCCCTCTGTGCCCATCCCTGTGAGGATGACCTTAGCATTGCTCCCCACCCCAACCTTATTTTAGTTGCCTAAGCATTGCCTGGCATTCCCCCACTATTCTCTCCTTTTATTTTTTAAAAAAGCGTTTATTTATTTTGAGGGAGAGCGAGCTAGCACTGTCAGTGCAGAGGCCAAAGTGGGGCTCAATCTCATGAACCAGGTGATCACAACCTGAGCCAAAATCAATGATCACTGACATTGGACACTTAACATTATGCCGCCCAGGCACCCCTAGTCTCTCCTTTTAGCCAAAGTAATGAACAGTTTAAGGAGTTAGAAGTGAAATCTATGATGTGAAACACTTTCCCTCTTATGTACTGTATTATAAACAGATGAATAAATTGCATTTTTACTGTAGAAATGAAACAAAAATAACCTAATATATTCCATATATCTTTCCAGGTTACAATTCAACTGCAATGCCATTTATTTTTTATTTTTTTTAATTTTTAAGTAGGTTCCACGCCCAACATGAGGCTTGAACTCATGACCCTGAGATCAGAGTGACATGTTCTATTGACTGAGCCAGTCAGGCACTCCACCAGCAACACCATTTTTATTTTTTATTTTCTAAGTCTATTTATTTTTTGAGAGACAGAGAGCAAGCGGGGGAGGGGCAGAGAATGAGGGAGGGAGAGAATCCCAAGTAGGCTCTGCATTGTTAGTGAGGAGACCAACGTAGGGCTTGAACTCACGAATCATGAGATCGTGACCTGAGCCAAATATCAACAGTTGGATGCTTAACCAACTGAGCCACCCAGGCGCCCCCTGCAACACCATTTTTAAAGGCTGAATATTATATGAATGTACCATAGTAAGGCACCCATTATGTCCCGGGCATGTCTTATCTCACTCAATTCTTACAACCCCTGACGTAGACACTAATATTGTCCCCATTTTATTAAAAAAAAAATCTTTTTAATGTTTATTTTCCAGACAGAGACAGGGCGCGAGTTGGGGAAGGGCAGAAAGAGAGGGAGACACAGAATCCGAGGCAGGCTCCAGGCTCTGAGCCGTCAGCACAGAGCCCGATGTAGGGCTTGAACTCACAAGCTTGGCGATCATAACCTGAGCTCAAGTTGGACGCTTAACTGACTGAGCCACCCAGATGCCCCAATACTGTCCCCATTTTAAAGATTAGAAAAGTGAGGGGTGCCTGAGTGGCTCAGTTATTTAAACTCCTGACTCTTGGTTTCAGCTCAGGTCATGATCTCACAGTTCATGGGTTCAAGCCCCATGTTGGGCTCTATGCTGATGGTGAGGAGCCTGCTTGGGATTCTCTTTCTCTCTCTCTGCCCCTCCCCTGCTCGCTCTATTTCTCTCTCAAAATAAATAACTAACGTTTAAAAAAATTTTGAAGATGAAAAAAGTGAGGGACAGAGAAATTAGACAACTTGCTCAAGTTCGTACAACTAGTTATTGCTAGAAGTGGGATTCAACTCAGATAGCGAAGGCATATTCATTTAGCCTATTCCCTCTTGTTGGACATGCATACTGTTGCCACGTTTTTTTGCTCACTCTTATAAATAATGCTGTGATAATAATGTTTAAGCTAATCTTTGGACATATCCTTAATGAATTCTTTAGGAGAAATTCATAGAGATGAAATTTCTGGATCACAAGGTTGTTGATACACATTGCCAAATTGCCCTCCAGAAAGCTTATACAAATTTACTATCTAGCAGTGTATGAGAATATCAATTTCCTTTTCTTTCTCCAACATTAGATATGATTACTAATTTAAAAAATTGTATGCCCGTTCCTAAAGAATACTATAAAAGTAATTGACTCTTCAAAGCAAGCAAGAAAATATTGTGATTTATCCATAGTTTCGGATATTCTCCCCCAATGCTTCCCTTTATTAGCACTGATCATTGAGAAGTTGTTATACAGTGACATGCACCAAATCTGAAAAAAAAAAAGTTTTCCTCTAAAAAAAAAAATCAAATATACACACACACACACACACACCTCTGAACAAGCAGAATTTTAATACATTTAATTCATGCTACTGATTCTCATATTGTCATCATTCAAATGCCCAGAAAGCTAATATAAAATGTGAAACACTCAGGTTTATAAGATTTATAATCTAATTTGAAAGACATGCTAATATGAACTTAAATATATACAAATGCTCTATATAAAGAAATTATGGGACTTTAGCTGTATGATGATGACATGTTTATAAAAAACAAAATAAGAGAACTGCATGGTGTGGTAAACTGTTCTGAACTAAATTTGAAAGATCCTGGAAGAGATTATTTTTAGCTGATATCTAAGGATGGGAAGGAACTGGTTAGTTTCTCGTAAAGGCCTAGAATTTCCCATTGCGGAGCACCTAAGTGGCTCAGTGGGTTAAGTGTCTGACTCTTAGTTTCGGCTCAGGTCTTGATCTTTTGGTTTGTGAGTTCAAACCCCACATCAGGCTCTGTGCTGACAGTGCGGAGCCTGCTTGGGAATTCTCTCTCCCTGTCTCTCTGCCCCTCCCCGCTTGCTTGTGTGCACTTGCTCTCTCTCTCAAAATAAATAAACTTTTAAAAAATCTGTAAAAAAAAAATTTCATATTGGAAAACTTTATCTAGGA
>NW_027529518.1:1932004-1938112 GCF_008692635.1 Crocuta crocuta | reverse complement strand
TGAGAAAAGTCTGGGGAAGGTAGGATTTGAACTTGAGCTATAGAATCATTAACCACAGGAAGGCTCTTAAATTGGACAAAATGTGGACTGGACTTGGCTGATTCTTTTAGGAATGACATGGAAGATTGATTGGAGAAAAGATGGGTTTTGGAAGAAAATCTCCCATAGGCTAAGTACTACAGGTGGTGTTTGCAAAGGAAATACCTTAGTTATTTTACTACACAAAACAAGGTATTAAAATAGAAATAAAGCATTTCCTGAGATGTCAATAAACTTCACTGGTATTTTGTGTGTGTAAAATTCTCACTGTGCCTTTCTCTCACACTCTAGGCAGGGAAGTCCTTGGGAGGAAGCAAGAGCACCAGCACCAAGGAATGCTGTCATGGGGGTGAGGAGTAGGGGACATTGGGGTGGGTGCTGGGTGAAGCTGATTCCCAAGCATTACCTGCCGTGAAGGAATTAAGGAAGATCAAGCTCAGTTCCACTCAAAAGAGAAACCACAGAAAATTAATATTGTAAACACATTAAATTCTTTGGAAAGAATTTTAACTTTACTGCCGTTGCTAATTTTAACCCATTTTCCTCCTGTAGTTACTAGAGATAAAGCACTTAAAAAATCCTGAACAGAAGTTGTGTGTTATGTTTACGAATGCCTCTGCCTAGTTCCTGCAGTGACTGATACTGAATGTGAATTGAATGTAGGCTAGCAAGACAAAGAATAAAACAGGGGCAGGAATGTATTATACACTCACTACTGGGTGGGCCACAAATTAAATTTAGCTTGTAGTTGCCAATGAGAAAAGCAAAACCTAATCAGAGAAATATCAGTAGTCATAAAATTAAAATGGACAAATTGCTCAAGAAAAGCACCATCATTTGCAAGAGGAAGATGAAACATTTCTCCTGCTCTGCTTTGAGTAGGTGGGGGTAGAGATGAAGAGGTGAGGCTGCACCAAATTCAACAGACGTGCCAGAAAATGAATTCCTAGTGGAAGAGTGGGGAATAGGCATGTGAACTATGGAGTTCTTAGGAGATACAGCAAAGGGATAATTTGGGGGGAAGGCATGGTCCCCACAGTCAGAAAGCCTCAGGGGGGCGCCAGGGGGGCTCAGTAAGTTAAGCATCTGATTCTTGATCTCTGCTTGGGTCTTGATCTCGGGGTTGTGAGTTTGGGCCCATGTTAGGCTCCATGCTAGGCATGGAGCTTACTTAAAAAAAAAAAGAAAAAGAAGAGGGCCTCAGGTTTCTGCTCATTAGAAGCGGGGTGGAATGATTTTCTGAGAGTGGGGAGCAAAATATTGAAGCTTAATTCAGATAATAATTGTGAGACAGCAGATTTTTACAAGGTTTGGATATATGCATCTTTATCTGCATATGAAATGGCACCCATGGTTCTTCAATGCCCTCTACCACTGCAAGTTTTTCTAAAACACTCTTTCATCTTCACTGAAATACATGAAAAGCAGCTCTGATTTGAAAATTTTCAATTGTGATACAATATACATAAAATTTCCCATCTTAACTGTTTTTAAATGTACAGTTCAATAATGTTACGTACATTTATACTGTTGTACAAACAGTCTCAAGAACTCTTTTCATCTTGCAAAAGTGAAACTATAACCCATTAAATACCCCTCATTCCACCCTCCTCCTAGCCCCTGGCAGCCACCATCCTACTTTCTATCTATATGAATTTGGCTACTCCAGGTTCCTGCCACACCATTTCTAAGGACGGTCTGGTATAGGACAGGACCCTTAAACTTATGATTCATGTTATCATTCAATAATACGTGTATTTTTTCCAGAATGATGTTTCTCTTTTGTGATGTGATATATCAGCTAGAATGAAAGCACCTGTATTGTTAATGCACTGTGAAAAGCAAATATAAATGCTATAAATTAACAGTCTTCCTGTAATTCCATGCTCCAGAAATAACTACTGATAGATTGATACATCTCTTTCTCAACGTCTGTAAATACATACAAGACCATGATATACACAGGATCTTGAACCCCAGGTCTAATTATTAGCTACACAGGTTAGCAAGGCTGCTGAGGATAGCAAAGTAGAAAGATGGAAGGAACCTGGATGTCTGATGGCATCACTGAGCCACTGAATTAAGCAACCCTGGAAGCTCCTTTCCTTAAGACTTCTTGTCATTTGAGATAGTAAATGTCCCTTATTGTTTAAGTTGCTTCTAATTGGATTTTGTTACTTCTGCCAAAAGCATATTAACTACCTGTGTCATTCTCCTAGACAATTCAGCCTATCTATCCGGAAACCAAGTATAAACCTATATAAGTCTTACAATAATAACGAAGTGATGACTTTGAACAAAATAAAAGCTCATGCATAATGATGTTACAGCAAGTGAAACCAATAAGCCTTGAAACTCCTGTCATCAAGTAAGTGTAAATGACGTCAGTTGTGCCAAACACAATCTGTTATATAAGATGGTTTGTTTTAAAACACACAGAAAAAAAAAACACAGTATATTAAACTGAACATGATGCAAATTAAGAGCCTAGAATTCCTAAGGAAAATTATGCATTAAAAAAAAATGCCCGGTACACGTCTGCTCTGTATATGTTCTATTACTAATAAAACATCTAATATTTATTGAGCACTTACTATGTGTCAGTGCTGTGCTGAGTGCATTACACTGTTTTTTACACGCTATGAGCATTTTTTCCTTTAAACTGTGTTAAAACATACATAAAATTTACCATCTTAACCATGTTTAAATGTACCAGTTCAGTGGTATCAAGTATATTCACATTGTCATACTATGTGCTGCAAGTCTTTTTCTTTTTCTTCCAGTTTTATGGAGATATTTTACACTGATTATTATACTCTGCAAACCTATGAGGCAGATACTATTACACTCCTGTGTAACAGAGGAGGAAATTAACACACAGAAAGGGTAACACGCACCCAAAAAACCAAGCTAGTACGTATGATGCCATTTATAAGTCCTTACTTCTCAGTCATTCTTCAACCCAATCTAATCTAGCTTTATTTCACCCCATCCCTCTCTCCATAGAACTTGCTTTCAAATACAAGAAATTCATTAATAATCTCCATTTTGATAACTCAAAGGACATCTTACAATCTGTATCATGGCTGGCCACTCGATAGCACATAACTTAATACTTTTCCTTGTTTTTTCATGGTACTACTGGTGATCTTTAAAGCTGTTTCCTGTGGTCTTTTTTCTCCTTTTGTACTTTCTGCATAGGTCATACCGTGCATTCCCAGAGCTTTAAATAATGATGTATTGATGGTGCCTAAATGTTTTTTTTTTTAATTTTTTAANCACGAACTGTGAGATCATGACCTGAGCTGAAGTCGGCTGCCCAACCACCTGAGCCAACTAGGCGCCCCATCAGTTGCCCAAGTCAGAGGCCTAGTAGTCATCTCTGCCTCCACCATTGCCCACCCTCCATCAAATTAACCAGCAATTCGTTCTACTTTTCAAATACCTCACCAATCTCTTACTCTTCTCCGTGCTCACGGCCGTCACAATAGCCTGCAGCTACCGTGCAGCTGCCTCCTATCTGATCATCCTGCATCTCCTTTTGCCCACTTCCAATCTACTTACCGTTTCGCAGCCTGGGTAATCTTTCAGAGATGCCAATCTGGTCATGTCAATCACAGACTTAGAATTCTTCAGTGGTTTCACACTGACCTTAGAAGGACAAAGTGAAAAGTCTTTAGCATGACCTGGAAGGCCCTACAAGATCGTGCACTAATCTACATCTCCAGTCTCATCTCTCCCCACTTCATCCTTATGTCCACTTTAGCTAGAACGCACTCCTTTCAAATTCTCTACACACTCTATTCTCTATGTATCATACTCCTTTTCATTTCCAGGCTTTCACACATGTCATTTTTTACCTGGAGTACTATCTGCTCCTATAGTCCATATCCCGAGCTAGCTATCTCCTACACATCAGTAAGATCTCAACTAAGAGAGGTCATTTCCTCCCTCAGCCCCTCAAACTAGGTTAGAACTCTCTGGCAACTAGATCAGGGCTTAATACATAGCAGGTTCCTAAAAATATTTGTTGACTTGTTTGAATAGGAAAAAAGATTGAGTAGGTATGGAGGGCTTTGATGGACAAGCAGTCAATAAATACTGTAAATGAATGAGTTAATGAGTAAGTAAAAAGAAGGAAGATTTGTTTAACAAACAATTCTATTTTTCCCCAGTATAATATTAGTGCATTTGTGGAAATAATATTGGATACCATTCTACAAAGAGGAAAATATCCAGTTTCAAGATTAGGAGGCAGTGTTTAAAATGAGTTTCAAGCTATAACATTTCACTAAAACAATCACGTAAGAAAAATTTATGAACTATATGTCAACAAATTAGGTAATCTAGAAGAAACGGACAAATACCTAAAAATCACACAAATTACCAAACCGACTCAAGAGAAAATAGAAAATCTCAATAGACCTGTAAACAAGTACAAAGATAGAATCTGTTTCAAGACTGTCCCAACAAAGAAAAGTCTAGAACCAGATATAGCTTCACTAGTGAATTTTACCAAACATTTAAAGAACAATCAACACCAATCCTACTCAGACTCTTCCAAAAATAGAAGAGGAGAAACATTTTCTAACACATTCTATTAGATCAGCATTACCCTGTTACCAAAGCCAGCAAAGGTACTACAAGAAAATTACAGACTAACATTGCTTATGAATACAAATGGAAAAATTCTCAAGAAAATAATAGCAAACCAAATCCAACAGTACATTAAAAGCATTATACAGTAGGACCAAGTGGGATTTATCCTAGGAATGCAAATGTGGTTCCATACAAGAAAATCAATGTAATGCATCATGTTAACAGAACAGAGGGGGAAAAACCACATGATTAGCTCAATAAATGCAGGAAAAGCATTTGAAACAATTCAACATGCTTTGATGATAAAAATACTCAAGTAAGTAGGAGTAGAAAGGAACCTCCCTAACATGATAAAGGGCATTTACCAAAACCTATGCTAATATCATACTCAGTGATGAAAGACTGAAAGCTTTCAACCTGAAAAACAAGACAACAATGTGTGCTTTTTGAAACCAGAGAGAGGTGGTAGTTGAACAACACTGTAACTGCACTAACTGCCCCTGAATTGAATACTTTCAATTAGTTAACCGTATATGAATTTTACATCAATAAAGAGATTCATTTAGTAAATCATTTGTTCATTTTGGTTTACTGATCTACAAACTATTTCCTATGTTTACAGGATAATTAATGAATAAGACTTATAATTTAGAGATTACATTATAACACTGTGAAAAACAAACTTCCTTTTCTTTTTTTTAATGTTTTATTTATTTTTGAGAGAGAAAGAGAGACAGAATGAGTAGGGGAAGGTCAGAGAGAGAGGGAGACAAAGAATCTGAAACAGGCTCCAGGCTCTGAGCTAGCTGTCAGCACAGAGCCCGATGTGGGGCTCAAACCCACGAACCGTGAGATCATGACCTGAGCTGAAGTCGGACACTTAGCTGACTGAGCCACCCAGGTGCCCCAGCAAATTATATTTTCAATTCAAGATAAATGCGAGATAAAAGTCGAACTAAATGCCTGAAAACTACTCTTAGGAGACCCTGCAAATTTTCCTCTCAAAATTAGGACGTTCTTTTAAAAATTGGAAGCCAGATAAAAACAAATCTCAATGTTAAATCCACATGGGATTTAAAAGTTAACTCCGTTGCAGCTGCAGCAAAGCACACATAACTGCAGTTAACGTGTTTATTTTTCCTTCAGTGATGTTTGGAACAGTGTTTCTCAAACTGGGAACTTGTTAGAAATACAAACTCTCAGGTCCCGCCCCAGACCTCCAGGATCAGAAAATCTGGGATTGAGGGCCAGGAGTCTATTTTAATAAGCCTTCCAGGTACACACTCAAGATTGAGAACCACTAGTTAAAACCAACTGCACAAGTCATGGCCAACCGAGGCTGCTACAAGCATTTTCTTACCAGACAGTGTGGTGTCATAACCGTTGTGTTATTTCCTCTAGGTGTTACCGTGTCAGCTTGGAATACCTGTGAATTATCACTATGAAAAAAAAAAGAAAACATTTGAAATC
>NW_027529518.1:1930715-1931770 GCF_008692635.1 Crocuta crocuta | reverse complement strand
TTCAAATACTTAAGCAACAATTCCATTAATGTAAATGGCTTTTTTGGGGAGACAGCTGTGCAGATGGATAAACTGCAATATGTGTGCATGCTTGTGCACACACAGCCTTAGCTGGCTGAGCCTAAACAAGTGTCAGTGTAAGGGAAGAAATTCTCAAGCATGCTGCTTTACCTCTAATCATGCTACCAAGAATAAGTAGAATTTATTGCGGCCTTGGAAATGAAATCATTTTGTAGGTAAACCTGTAACTGACTTACATTTATAACTGAAGCTACCACACGCAGTACCAATTCCCTCTTGACTGTGAAGCTTTCACGTCAACAAGAGGGACAACCAGTAGCAGAAGGCGATAGAACTGAAATTTTCACAGATGTCTTTTGTTGGACCTACTTGGTATTAAAATATTTTTAAATTAGTTGCACCCACTCGAAACATTAAGAGGGCGTCACATAAGTAATCCAGATTCCAGATTTCTAGCTTCTCTTGAAAAATCTGCAAGCTGTGGCCACACCAGGCCATGTTCCCATGTGGCAACCACAGGCCAAAGCCAAGCAAGCACTGCCTGCAGAAGGTGGGGCTCGTCTTCCTCCGCTCTGACGGTGCCTCGGCCTCATTTGGGATCCTGAATACGCCTTCTCCTTTTTATGTCTTCTTTTTCTTTTAACTTTTTATTTTGAAGCAGTTGAAAACTCACAAGAAGTTGCAAAACTACAGAGGGTTCCCATGTACCTTTCACCCAGGTTTCTCCAATGAGGATAAAGGTCATTGTTAATTTCCTTCTTTTTTGCCACATCCACTCAGGTGCTAAGTCTTTTCAGTTTTGCCTCCGCAGTCTCTCATATAGCCATCTTAGTTTTTCAGGCTCCTTGCCAAAAACCAATTTGAAGCCTTTTTACTTTCCTACGGACTTCACAATAGTCTGATTTGTCACCTCATCTCAGTTTTGGCCCTGCCACAATCTACCTAACAGACTACCAGATCGCATTCCTGAAGGACAGCTTGCTCTCCTGCTCACAACCTTCAGTAACTCTCTGTATCACCGCGGGCTGAATTCA
>NW_027529518.1:1926438-1930671 GCF_008692635.1 Crocuta crocuta | reverse complement strand
AGGGCTGAATTCAATGACATTCTTTACTACAACATTCAAAGCCCTCCACAGTTTAGCTCTAGGCTTTTGGATTTGATGGACTAGTAAAATTTCAAAACAAAATCTTGGCACATACAGTTGCNAACCCATGAACAGCGAGATCATGACCTGAGCTGAAGCCGGACGCTCAACTGACTGAGCCACTCAGGTGCCCCAAGAGGACATTTTTTTGGAGAGGTGCAGGGGGCTGGAGAGGGAGAGAGGGAGATAGGAAGACAGAGAGAGACAGAGAGAAAGTGAGTCTTAAGCAGGCTCCATGCCCAGCATGGAGGCTGATGCAAGGCTCGATCCCAGGACACGGGGATCATAACGCAAACTGAAATCAAGAATCAGATACTAAACTGACTGACCCACCCAGGCATCCCTAAAATGACATTTTTGTACTTTAAAAAGTTATAACTCTCAATCTCAGGGTGAAGTGCAGTCCTGCCCAGGAAAGGACAATTGGCCAACTACATAACAATTTAAGTACTCTGCACCTTTTCAAAAACATGGGTTGGTGAAAATGTCACCTGGGATCAACGCTATTCAGCAGATGAATACCTGGGAGCCAGTGAGCCAGGTAGAGCTGACCAGCTATCTGGAATACACCTATGTTTTCCTGTCTCCAGGCTTGTTTCATACACTTGGAATGCTGTCCCAGCTCTCCANTAAAACCCATCTAATATGCCTCCTCTCCAAGAACATTTTCTTTATCCCTCATCAGTCCTGCTGTCATTTCTCACTCCCTTCTTTGAGTCTCTCTAGCACTTTCTTTCCCTCCCTAAGCACAGACCTTACTCTATCATGTATTTAAATCTTTTGATTATTTATGTTCCCTATTAAATGAAAAGCTTATTGAGTCATGATACATCTTTGCAGCATGGTGATTTGTATATAACAGGTAGTAACTCAATATTTCATGAAAGGATATGTGGCAATTATATTCTCCCCTAAATTTTTGTCAATTTTAATAAGACTATAACTGAAAGGAATCACATATTTCAATTGGTATGAGTTACTCAACATGAATTCATAAAATCCTAGGTGGTACCTACAACTGAGTTAAATGCTACAATTTAGAAAAGCAAAGGCATGGGGCGCCTGGGTGGCTCAGTCGGTTAAGCGTCCGACTTCGGCTCAGGTCATGATCTCACAGTTTGTGGGTTCGAGCCCTGCGTCGGGCTCTGTGCTGATAGCCAGCTCAGAGCCTGGAGCCTGTTTCAGATTCTTTATCTCCCTCTCTCTGACCCTCCCCTGCTCCCGCTGTCTCTCTCTCTCTCAGAAATAAAAACATTTAAAAAAATTTTTTTAAATAAAAAAATAAAAAACCAAAGTCATTATAACTAGATATATGTTCAATGCACCACATCAAACGATCAGTAAGCAGCTCTGTCTAAATATCTAAGCTATAAGATGTTTATGCTAGTTATATTCCCAAAGCAATCATTTGCTATGGCCACTACTGTCCTTCCAGGTTTGTAAGAATTTAATAAGCCAGATGGTTGGCAAATTTCTTCTGCAAAGGGCCTGACAGTAAACATTCTGGACATACAATCTCTGTTGCAAGTATTCAACTCTGTCATTGTAGTAGAAAAGTAGCCATGGACAATAAGTGAGCAAATGGGCATGGCTATGTTCCAATAAAACTTTATTTACAAAACCAAGTGGCAAGCTGGATTTGGCCCACAGGCAGTAGTTTGACTTTCAAACAGTTTCAACGCACGGTCAGCCTAGAGGCATTTACAGGGGGAAGGCACTGGCAGAAATCCTGTAACTTACTAATTCTCACGGGGCCAGAGAAGTAAAAGAAAAAAACTACTACATTTAAATAAGGTTACTGACACCTGCAGTGAAGTCAGCCAAGTAGATGGCTAAAGGGTAAAAAGAACCAAGAGGTCCAAAACTTTTGGCAACAGTATTTTTATTAATATAAGATATACACAAAAAAGTGCATAAACTCTTATTTAAAAACACTTAATACTTATCTTAAGGAGTTGATATTTAAGGGACCAATTCTGCAAATGCTGGTGCAAGAGTGATTGTGTTTATACACAGGAAGCATCAAGCAAAATTGGAAAACTACTTAAAAGAAGTGCAACAATATTTAGTGAGCAGTGAAAAGAGGCAAGGCAACAAGTATTAGAGGCTCAATTTAGTGAGAAAGTGAGGGAAGTGAGGAGTGTACATATGCAACCAAAAAGAATGGAGGTGAACTTGAATTCAACTAAGGCCTAGTGTAATTCTACTCCAAATTGTTCTCCCTTCCGTGTCACTTCCCTGACCACACCCTAAACTGGCCACAACAGAACAAAATCTGTCCTCAGGAGATCATTTGGTCAAGTTCCCTGACTTTAGGCATGTCATGTATTATCTTTAGGTTACTTCTTTTTGACAGACAAGAGTCCCTGGACTTGGTCCACCTTGTAGTTTGTCTTTAACTCCTACTACATAAATAGGCAATTGCCACTCACCTTTCTGTACCAATTTTGCTTCATGCATCATATTAGCCACAGAATTCAACACTGTAACCATATTCTCATATGATAAAAACTTTAGATCCTTTGCAGAACAAAACAAAGCATGAAGGGATAACTGCCATCACTCTTCTGGTTTCTAAGACAGTTTGTAACCTGTTTTTTCATTTCATAAAGGCTTCCAATAAAACCAACATTCTCCTCAAGTGCTTTGTTCTAGCAGAGTGGGTCCACAGCAATTCATTTTTTCATACAATAGTATTAGAGTTGATCCTGAATTTATAGAATGTTATTTTCAGCCCAACATGCACAGCTGCCTCCCCTTTATTTTTCTATCTGCCTTTTAAAAAAAGATAATGTATTCTTTTTTTGGTTAATCTGAGTTTGCATTTCTTTTTGGAACAGTATATTCTCCTTTACCTCAAAAGACCAGAAAGTTGAGTTTAGTTAGTTAATAAGCTTAAAAGTTGATGAGTAGTGGACAAATCACTAGCTTAGGAATCAGGAGACACAGGTTCCTAGTACTGGCCCTACTATGTCATGTTAGAGACTTATGGGCCTCAGTTTCCTCATATGTTTTTTTTTTTAATTTTATGTTTTATTTATTTCTGAGAGAGAGAGACAGCATGAGCAGAGGAGGCTCAGAGAGAGAGGGAGATACAGAATCCAAAACAGGCTCCAGGCTCTGAGCTGGCTGTCAGCACAGAGCCCGATGTGGGGCTCGAACCCACGAACCATGAGATCATGACCTGAGCCGAAGTCAGACACTTAACCGACTGAGCCACCCAGGTGCCCCATCCTCATATGTTAAATAAGGAGGGTAGATCTGGTCTCTGAGTTCATTTCTAACAGTTCATTTCTAATAGTTGATCATACCTATCAATTAGTATGATACTAGCAAAAGGCGGGAGCAAAGTTACTAACACAGGAAGTGACTGCATTTTTCAAACACTTACAATACTGATAAAACTTTATGATACTAGGATGAGAGATCCAAGATCTCACTTTCAAATCCTATTTTAAGAAATTATACGCTTGTGTCATGCCAGATTTTGGACATGTGCAGGAAATACAGTTAACCATCAGGACGGTGTTTTTAAATCTTATGTTTTTCATTATCAGTTCTGAGNTTTTTTTTTTTTTAACATTTCCCCTCCAATTACTCTCTCTTGGAAATTCTTACAAAATTTTTGTACGTATAGCTGTGGTCTTGTGCATAAAAAGAGCAAGATTTTTTTCACCGTCCCCCTTTCCCCTCGCCAAGAACCAAGTTGGGGACAGTATCGGCCACCGAGGATGCAACATTTATGAGATCATGTTTCTGTGGTACCTAAACTTTTTGTTCAAACAAAAACTAGGTGTAAAAAAAAGGTCCAAGCTTATTTGCTTGGCGACCATTTCCATTAGCTGGAGGTGAAGGTCAGCGGGGACAAAACAGCTGAGAGAATGAGAGTCATCAACAGAAGATCTGGAGGCAAGGGTGGGCAATACTCAGTTTTTTCCAAGGAGGGGGTAAGAGATGGGGTGAGGTTAGAAAAGGTCTTGTCTGGGGCGCCTGGGTGGTTCAGTCGGTTAAGCTTCCGACTTCGGCTCAGGTCATGATCTCACTGTTGGTGAGTTGAAGCCCCACGTCGGGCTCTGTGCTGACAGCTAGCTCAGAGCCTGGAGCCTGTTTCAGATTCTGTATCTCCCTCTCTCTCTAACCCTCCCCTGTTCATGCCGTCTCTCTCTCTCTAAT
>NW_027529518.1:1925739-1926413 GCF_008692635.1 Crocuta crocuta | reverse complement strand
ACATGTGTGTCAACCTTAGGGTAGGTGTGCGCTCTCCCTCCTGCCAGCCCATCCCACTCCTCCCCAAGGCTGAGCGTGAGGTCTCCAGCCAACAGGAACACGGGAGATAGCTGCAGAACCTCGATGAAGACAGGGATGGGAATGCTATCGGAAGTCACTTTCCCCCAACTCCCGCCACCCACCCCCTGCTATCTCAATCCTGCTCACCCAAGCCCACTGATCAAAGGGGCACTGTTGGATCTTCTCAGCCTGTCGTCTGTGGTGGCTGAACTCGGCACCAGCTCCAAGTCTAGGTCCATTTTCTCTTCCTCCATGTCCATGTCGAGGAAGAAGCTATTGCTCGGTTCGGAGTTCTCAAGGTTTTCTGGCTCCCATTCACACAGGGACAAGTCAACTGGGTGAGGAGATGCAGGAAGAGAGGACAAGGGGAAAAAGAGAAGAAACCACCTTTAAACGAGTGCTCACCTCTGCAGCTCTACCATTCCTAATACCGGTGGGCACAAAGTGNACGCTGAGGAGATACTCCACCTCCAAGTCTATCAGGAAAGGGAGGAATTTTTCTTAGTTACCTCAGCGAACTGCCCTCCCTTATTTCCCTCGGCCAAGGAAACCCCAGGTAACCCTTTCCAGCCCAAGCAAAAACTACAACCTGCCGCCTTCGAGAATCAGTCCGG
>NW_027529518.1:1922731-1925703 GCF_008692635.1 Crocuta crocuta | reverse complement strand
AGTGGCGTTTCGCTGCGCTTATTCGTCTCCTATGTGAACCGGGGGATGGTTTCTTTTCCCTCTGTTTAGGAAAGAAAGGGTGGGGAGGAATAAGGTGTAGAGGAGTGCCGTCTTTTCTACACCATGTCTAATATAATATTCCATTTTCTCAGTTTTGATTAGCCCATTATCCCTTTATAATTGAGACCAATTGTTACCTCTGTCCTGTTACAGCCAACACTACACATTTGTAATTTTAAAAAATGCTATACGTCTGCGGGGTGGGGGGGGGAAGCAAACAACCTGAGACCTGCAACGTGCTCCCAAAGTGATCCCGGTAGGGCGCTAATCCAATTGAACCAATTGTGAAGACAAATCATTGTTTTACATGTGGTTTCATTGTTTTTTTTTTTTTACCATAATCACAAGTGTGTATTTTTACACTAAATAAAATTTAGCTTCTCAAACCTATTCCTCTAAGAAAATGATTTGAGTTACAGAAGCTTATTTGCTTAAAACAAGTATCTCAGAATTTAGGATTCATCCAAATCAGTGTTTCCATTTAATAACGCTGTCATGGCTCAAATATTTTAAGAATTGCTCTTTTAGAATTTTTTAGCACCAGTTTAATGAGCTACACCGAGTACTGAAATCCTAACTCCATCCTAACAATTTCGTAAAACCACACCTTTTAAGAACCATATAGAAAACTGGCAGAGAAGGCAAGTAAAACTACTGAAATGAGACTTATTAATTAAAATAGTCACTTCATGGTATAGCACTTCAGAATTTAAAAAATGTCTTCACGTATTTATCTCAATTGGTTCAATCATGAACCCTGCTCAGCTAATTACTGTGAACTTAATGGGATTATCCTGAAACAGTTCGTGACAAGTTACATGAATGATCATAATCATTCTTCATTCATTCTGAGACCAGAGTAAGAAAAACTTAATTATATCACCAGACATAAGGATGATTTGGAGTCTCCTGATGAAAGACAGGTTAACAATAGCTACCATTTTTTATGCACTTAATTATATGCCAGGTACTGTCCTAAGCACTTAAAAAATGTTTATACATTCTGAGAGAGAGAGAATGCAAGCATGTGCATGTGGGGAAGGAGCAGAGAGAGAGAGGGAGAGAGAATCCCAAGCAGGCTCCGTGCTGTCAGCGCATAACCAAACGCAGGGCTGATCCCATGAACCATGAGATCATGATCTGGGCAAAATCAAGAGTTGGAGCCTTAAGTGACTGAGCCACCTAGGCACCCATAAGCACTTTAAATATGTGATTGCATTTAATGCTTACAGTAACTCTGTGAGGTAGGCACCATCAAAATGCCCATTTTTCAAAGGAGGAAACTGAAGCCCAGAGGGGTTACTCAAACGACAACTGCTAAGTGCCAATGCCAAGATTCTTCTGCCCTTCTATTTAAGTGAAAAGACAGATGAGTACATCTGGATATTTCTCTGGATACTATCTCTGTACTCATAAACACTTGATAAATCTTATTTAAAAATTTTTTTAATGTTTATTATTATTGAGACAGAAACACAGCATGAGTGGGGAAGGGGCATAGAGAGAGGGAGACACAGAATCCGAAGCAGGCTCCAGGCTCTGAGCTGTCAGCACAAAGCCCAATGTGGGGCTGGAACCCACGAACTGTGAGATCATGACCCGAGCCGAAGTAGGACGCTCAACCGACTGAGCCACCCAGGCGCCCCTTGATAAATCTTATTTAAATTATTTTATGAATACACGCAGGTTTAAATAACCTGCCATTCAGAGCTATCTTGTAAAGTATGCAAGTCATTCTATTTTACAGTTGATAAAATTCCAGAGATATTAATGGCACAGCATTAGGTAGCAGTAGAATCTGAGCTGGTACCAAGGTCTCCTGAAAGCCACTGTTAAAGATCCCAAGGTACCTGGAAAGTTTATGAAAGATGGCAGTTAAACCTGAGTAACGTAGGGAGCACCTGAGTGGCTCAGTTGGTTAAGTGCCCAACTTCGGATCAGGTCATGATTTCACGGTCCGTGAGTTCGAGCCCCACATGGGCTCTGTATTGACAGCTCAGAGCATGGAGCCTACTTCTGATTCTGTGTCTCCTTCCCTCTCTGCCCCTCCCCTGCTCTCTCTCTCTCTCTCTCTCAAAATGAATAAATATTTAAAAAATTATTTTTTAAAAAGGAACAAGTAGTACAAAAACAATTCTGTATACTATAATGGCAAACACAACATTTAAAGAAATTATTTTTACTTCTTGCCATTTCTATGCATACATTATTATACCAACCTTGCTGTGTTTTGTGATCAGCTCCTGCTGTTCCATAGCATTATGCCATGATCTCAAATTGCTACTTTGCTTAGCTCCATACCTTGCCGCTTATGCTACTCCTGTCTTTGAATGTCCCACTCTGCTGCCATCTGTGCCAGGCCTCTTCATTATAAAAGGTGACCCACAAATATGTCATAATCAGTTGTTTAGGTTACCAGTTGTTATGGCAACTTTTAAGCAATTGCTTAACCCTTAGTTATCAAAAGGGTAAGTCAAAGAAAAGTTGAGCCCAAGACCACANGTAAAAGAAACTTGAGAGGCAGGAATGATATGAATTGAATCTCGAAATAATGGCCAAGGTAGCGTCCATCTCCTCACATATCCTTGAGTTTCTCCTAATTGTTAAGCTCTTGAAAGTTAGCAATTCTACTCAATTGTTGGATTCAGAGTTAGGGACTCCACACGTGGTCAGCAAATGATTGTTCAGTAGTTATTGTGAACAATAGAATGTACTTTTTTTTAAGGGAATGAGGGAGTTGCTGAGACTTTGAGATAAAAAGAGATACATAAATTGATCAAAAACAGAGTTTGCTTTTCTAATCCAGTTGGCAGAAAAATACAGGTAAGCAAACGTTCCAAAAGTGCTTCAGAAACTCTGTATTAGAAGCAGTACATATTAACATTGAGAAATAAAATGATTAGGCTTGGCAG
>NW_027529518.1:1921938-1922709 GCF_008692635.1 Crocuta crocuta | reverse complement strand
TATCCTAGGGTCATTCAAGTAGTGAGGATTACATGAATTAGTATTTCTAAAGCTCTTAGAATTGGACTTAGCACGGTAACCGCTATGCAGGTGTTTGTTAAGTAAAATAAATAATTTCAGGCCTCACACATGCCGAATGGCTATTGTTAGGGTCTCCATAAATCCTAGAAAGAAAAAAATACATTCTGGTTCTGCTAATTGTTCTTCAGGACTTTTCTTAATATCGTTGAAGCTAACAGTACTTGTAAAATGGAGATGAGTGCTTGCCACTCACTATAGGAACTTTCATTAGTTTTTTCACTTCCCTTTTGTCTAGTGCAACCAAATGGATGATCTGAAAGAGAAATCAGCCCCTCCAAAGACCAACAAAATCAAGGGACTTAAGAAACGGAGCAGGGATCACAGAGGTCGGAGCAAACAAACTGGGAGAGAAAAACCGTGAAAAGCGCAAGTTTCTATTTCCCTTGAATACTGACCCAAACTCCTTCTGAAAGCTGATGCTCCAATGTCTCCAAACTATTGGTTCTTTTCAAAATCAGGCTCCAGGGTCCCCGGGCCAATGCCATAGAGGAAGGCGCCAGGCCCCCTGGAAACGCTCCTCCCCTTTGGAGGAGGTTTGCGGGGCGGGGCTCCCACGCATGCTCCGTGCCCGCGGGCTCATTGGCGCGGCCGCCGGGCGCGTGCGCAAGACCCGATAGGTCCCCGGACGCGGAAGACTTGGCCCCGTGGAGGTTCCCACTTCTGAAGCGTGGGAGGCGGAAGAGGCGGCAG
>NW_027529518.1:1918979-1921493 GCF_008692635.1 Crocuta crocuta | reverse complement strand
AGCAGCTCAGTCCTGCAGTGAGAGCCTTGGCTGTCCATAGTTAAGCACCAGGGACTGAGCACTGCCCGCTGTGCCTGCCTGCGAGTCTCCGACATGGCTCAGGAGAAAATGGAGCTGGACTTTGAGGCTGACACACCTGATGGGGGCGCCCTGAGGAGATCGAGCAGCGCTCCCCTGATCCACGGGCTCAGGTGAGCCGGGTTGGGGACGGTGAAGTAGGGGGTTCNTTGACAGTTTTCCCCCAGACTCTGGGAAGTGTGGGGAAAATGAAGCCCTCTTTACCTGGGGCTCTGTTGGCCCACTGTGAAAGGAACTACAAGAAGCTTCTGGCTCTTCTAACAGGTTGCTTGCACTGCCTAATTTACACCACTGAATGTCAGACAGAAGCCCCTGGAACTAGACTTGCAACTTGATACCTGTCTCTAAGAGCTGCTATTTCTAAGCTCGGTTTAGGAACCCTGGCATTAACAGAGCATTTACTTTAATAAATCACAATTTATCTAATAACTTGTACTCAAGTGGCGTGTTCATGGCACATTAAGCGATTCAGATTTGTCATAATGTTTTCAGATCCTAAAACTGCCTGAAATGCATTCCAGTGAATTAAAAAAGGGGGGGGTGTCCTGTAGCTTAGATCAGTTAAAGAAAACAATGTTTTAGAAAACAATGAAAAGAATCAACCCTTGAGTTTAGTGGTAGGGTCTTGTATTGTCATGCGAATAAGTCACCAGAGGGTCTATTTTAAGGTAGAATCTTGTGATAGGGAAGGTTAGGTTGGCAGACCTGAGCCTATTACATTTCACTCTTAGAAGTAGACAATTCATCTTAGTAGAGAGCTAATTTGCGAGACCCTGTAGAAATGGAATTAGTCCAAAAAAAGGGGATGGGAGTAGCATTAGCCCAAATCATTAATCAAGCACAGTGAAGGCAAAGAAATGGGTAATCCTTGTCTGTCAAACTGTGATTACAATATCTGTATTTTGGGGGGGAAATGGATTTACTTATTTTCTTTTACTAAATTTTGAAACTGTGGGGGCGTTGGGGTGGTTCTTTGCTTTCCTAATGCCGTCCTCAGCCCTACAATCATTTTTGATACTATAGGAATACATTAGTCTTCGGGTTTGTCTTTTTAAATCTGGTAAGCAAAAGCAGTTGCTAGGGGTCAGGGCGATCTTGCTGGCCTGCATTTAGACTATTGTAGAAATAACACACTGTTGTTGTTGTTTTATTCGGGGTCGAAGTAACTACTTGGAAGGTAGCATGATGTGACAGAAGAAGGGGTGAGACTAGACCTTCCCACTTTTCTCCCTAATTGTGATCACGAGTGTCAGTTTTCTCATTTAAAACTTAGGAAAGCTGGATTAGGTGATCCCAGCGGTCCCTTGGAGCCTAATTCAGTTCAGTCCTGAAAATCCTTTTTGCCCTCTTATTATGGGCATGGCACTCTGCTAGGCAGTGCAGGGAGATTGTACAGAGATGAACAAAAGAGTTTGAGACACACGCACACTTGTCTTTAATAAAAGGTGAAGTTGGTATCTCCACAAGAATCTCATTTCCCATTGTGCTCTCTGGACTCGAAGGAGGGAATGATTGCGTTAGGGTTGTGGATGGAAGAGAGGCTTCACGGAGGGTACTGCCCTGAAATGGGTGCTCAAGGAGAGGAAGGATTTTGGCCGATGGTGGTGGGTGGGAGGTAGAACCCTGGAGACAGAGGAGGCAACATGAACAAACCCCCAGGTACGTTTATTGAGCTGCACAGCAGGTTCAATGGTAGTACATATTTAGGGCAGTAGTGGGAGACATGCTATCTGGGCTCACACTGTAGAGCAGGGTGCCCCAGCCCTTCTCCCCATCATGGCGCACATAGCAAGCAGTAATGTTTTGGTCCTCCGGGGTAAACAGATGAGGCCACTCATGTCTGGTGGGAACCGGTTGGGGGTGTGCGCTCTGGCCAGAGGCAGCTGGAAACAACCAGCCTGGAGCCCCGCCCCATACCTCTCCTAGCTGCCCCCCAACCACTGAGGCGGTCAGTATCTGGGCGAACCTGTGAGCCACAGCACGCCAGTACCGAAGCGCAGAAGAAGTGGGTGAGGAGTTTATTCATTGTAAGGAGTGTGGGACCATCGAAGATCTCACTGTTAACTAGAGAGGCGACATTAATGCGGTTAAAGGATATCTTAAACGAGAAGACATTAATAATTTTATTTTTATTTTTCAGTGATCTTTCACAGGTTTTCCAGCCTTACACATTTAGAACTCGGAGGAATAGTACGACGATTATGAGCCGTCATACCCTGGTAAGTATAGAAGTAAGTATTCCGAGTGATATGGATTGGGGTAAATACTTCCAAATGTAGTTCGTTCCTAAGATGATGGGCTATACACCATTGTTGGCTAAAAGGGAAAAAAAAATTTTACCTCCCTTGCTCATGCTGCGGCCCTTGTCAGATCTGGTTCAGATTTTTTCTTCGCTGTGGGACTTTGTGTTTTTAAAATTATTGGGCGTTTTTTGTC
>NW_027529518.1:1917049-1918805 GCF_008692635.1 Crocuta crocuta | reverse complement strand
GGGGGTGGAGTCAGGATTAACTTCTAAATATAGCCGAGAAAAATGGTCTCTCTTTGTCCCAGGAAGCAAAAATTGTGTCGACATGAGCCGAGTATTTCTGACACTTATCTGTTGGACAATGCTATTTATCCAAAGTGAAATCTCCTTTACAATGCTTGTATTTATATTCTCGGTAGAGTTGCTAATTGTGACCACTCTAAATAGCCAGAGTGGTCAGGGGTCACCCTATTAGTTGGTCGCATTGGGAGAAATTATGATGAGGTTTTTAATATAGTAGCTCTTCACACGCGGAGCCTACTTAGCCAGTAGCTGCAGCGCTCTGGAAGACATCCGAGATGTAAGCAAGCCGGCCTCTGAATGGCTGCGCTAGATTTCCAGTCTGTGCACAAAGGTTCATCAGTTTATTTATAGGAGAGCCTCTCTGACCTCTGAATCATCTAAAATTTATGCACAATTATAATAAGCTTCCGACTCAGTAGAGTACGAGAAGCAGCAAATCAAAAGAGGTACGTTTGGGTTTAAGGTGTACTAATAGCTGCTAGCCAGGGAGGAGAGGCGAAAACTGAAAAGCAGTTTTATGTATTTAACAATAAATAAATAAGGGCTCAGAGCCTGTTAATAGCCCCCGAGGGTCTCACTGGCACTGAACTGTAAAACATTTGATGTCCTTAAGGATACCCGGGTCACTAACCTCTTCTCAAATTATAGTATCCTCTGTGCCTCTGTGGTATTCTGCATGTTACCAAGCCCTTTCGCACTTTTCATTCTCATAGCAACCCCCTGTGGAGTAGGCAGGGCCAAAGATGTTTCTACCAGCTCACAGAGGCAGCAGCTAAGACTCAGCTGATAGAAAGGACTTGCTCAGAATCACACAATTGGTAAGTGGCAGAGCTGGGATTAGAATAGAGATGTCAGGGCCATTGTGCTTCGTAAAATCTGTTTAAGAAAGGAGAAAAAAACCCCCCACTTTTAAGGAAGATTTCCAGCTGAAGTGGCTAGACATACTTAAAGGGGGAAATGTTAGCTGTCCAGAGGTTTGATTCACCTCACCTTCCCAGAGGATACTGGAAAACAGAACGGCTTCATTTCGCTGTGGAGATGAAAAACGTTTCTGCTTGTTACACAGCTATGCTCCTGATATCAGCAGTATAGCAAAGAAGGGAAAATGAATTCGCCTCTGTACACTTGACTTGGCTCTTTTCTAAGATGTGGAAATTCCTTATCAACTCCTTTTCGGCTCCTCGCTCCCTACTCCCTGATAACTGCGTCTTGCTTTGGCTGCGCCAAAATACCTGTTGCGCTGAAGGGGCCACGTTGGCTCACTGCTCTTTGTCGATCCTTACGTTGTCTTCCCTCCATCCCCTTCTCCCTTTGAGCTTCCTGGTTTGGGAAGCCTTCCGGAGCCCCCTTCGGGTACTTCTGTCATCATGGATTACACCACATGTGTTCAATCACAGTGTCCTCTATAAATTTTAATACCCTTACCTGCGTCTCGGATTAACCTGCAAAAAGCAAGGTGTTGAGTGACACGGAAAGGAAAGCGCGAGGCAAGAAGACCTGCGGGAGTTGTCTGCGCAGGATCTGACAGCCCACGAGGTGTAAATGCCAAGGGGAAGGAGCACTCCGAGGGACTGACCTTCTCTTTCCTAGCGGCCAGGGGAGAAGTGCTGCTTTTATCACGAGTAGGGAAATTTCAAGGAATTGGTCATCTGAAGGGCTGGGAGATCGATTCCCTCTGGGCACGTTGGGTTCCAGG
>NW_027529518.1:1911349-1917023 GCF_008692635.1 Crocuta crocuta | reverse complement strand
CGGCTGACCCTTCTCTGTGAAGGCAGATGGCCATCTTGCAGAGATGCCCGCTTTCTTCTTAAAATGTCTTTACCTTCACATGCGACATTTTCTCCTAATGATTCCTAGATTTCCCGAGTCTCTTGTCACTTTGCTCGTTCTGTTGTCCCTTCTCTAGTCCCCTCCTCCCTGGCCTTTTGGCTCCTACCTTCTTCTGACGCACACATCCGGTATCTGGAACACAAACTTGTCTTTTTCCCTAAGTCTCTCTTTGTTTTCCCTTCACCCCTCCGAGCTTCTGTAAAGCTTAATCTATACCCAACGCCACCACAGTATTAAAAAACTGTTCTTGCAAAAATCACCAGTGCCTACCTGATGGCCAGCGGCAGGGGCCTCTTTTCTTCTCCCACTTGAGCTCTTCGCTTTACTTAACGCCATTAACCAAGCACCTCCTTGAAGTGCTTGTTTTTTTTTTTTTTTTTTTCCTTTCCTTCTCTCAGCCGGTACGTTCTTCTTGTTCCTGGTACAAGACAATAGCGTACCTCCTCCCTGTCCTCCTTTGGAGTCTTCCTTCCCGTTCAAAGTTGACAGGTTATATGTCATGTAGATGCAGCATCTAAATTTCTGACTTTCTCTGTGGTCAGCGGTTTACAATCTTTACTTCGGCTTTCCTGATGATTTTGCTGCCCCTGGGGTTTCTTTTGTTCGCTTGACACGTCCATGTTCTCTTCCACCGTATCCTGTTAGTGTTTCCTGCCTTAGCGACTTGCCTAGTGGCCTACTGTTTTTCAAATGGCCTTATTAAGAGTTTACCGGTAAACATGTATTAGCTTTATAAGTGGGGGAAGAAAACACTTTTTAAAAGGATTTTATTCGTGAAGTTTTGCTATTTCCAGAGCCTAGGAGAGGAAAAAGGAAGAGAAGAGGGTGGGTACCGAAGAGATATCCTTTGAGGTCGAATCGTATTTCAGTATCTAAAAACTGTCACCTGGACTCGCTTTTGCCTAAAAAACTTAGAACAGTTGACCATCATTTTATACTGCTCACTACATTAGGGGTTTTAGAAGTTTTAATAGAATAGGGCCTTTCAACAGGATTGTTGTCTTATTTACAGCATTACAAATTTGTTTGCATTTCATTAGGGAGTAAAGAGCAGTTGTATATTATGGCTCTTAAAACCCCAGAAGGTGTGTTGAGATGAAGTCTACCTTTCATTCTGTGATCAGATTGTGATTATTTTGAAGGAACCTAATTTGGCCCCCAGATCATTTTTTGCTTTGTATTGTCAAAAAATGATGCTCTAAGGGAAAGGAACGGTTATTTGAAAAATACACATTGCCCTCCACATTGATTTTCTTAACTAGTAAGGTTTGCAGTATATATTCTACCCCCGTGGTATATGGAGTGATAGTGACCAAGTTTTAGGATTGATTTAGCGCACACGAGCAAACTCTCCCTATTTGCAGATTTAAAGTGTTTTCGATAAACACTAATCACAAACAAAATCTCACACTGGGGTTCTTTGCCTGTCTTCCTCCATGGGTGCATTGGTGTTAAAAATGACTAAAATGTTTTTCTTTCCCTTCTTACCTAGTTCCTTATTTTCGATAAGTGGGGCAATGGATATTTCCAAGGCCTGGAATCTTTTTTTACATAAATGCACACAGCTCTGCATTCATTTGGGAAAAGTGTTAAAGTCGTTGCCTGTCTAGTGCCAGATGGTGCTTTGAGGTTGGACACCTGGTGTACTTTCCAAAGACTCAATGTCCTGCCTCTGGCACCTTAATCTTCAGTGATCTAAAGAGCTAAGTCTCTGAGAAAAATATGAACTCTTATCTGGGAGGAGGTTGGACACCGGTACTGACAGCCGACGGCCGCTTTGTGATTCAGAAAGTAGTAAGTGTTTACTCTTCCTTTCCAGTTGCTGTCCTCACCTAATCGCGCTCCTAGTAGCAGACTGCATCAGATCAAAAGGGTAAATTTTACTTACTACCTCAGAGCTACGCGTGTCTGAATTTTCCATGTGGATTTTGTTTTCGTTCTGAAGATGTAGATGTTTCAAGTGAGTCCGTCTGCCACCCTGGGTAGCCGTAGACAGAGGCAGATTCTGAGTGTGCATGCAGGTGAAACACAGAGTGGCCTGGGTGACAGTCTCAGCACGTGCTGCTGTACTGTGATTATGTCAAAGAAGGTAGAAAAGTCTTTGTGTATTTATTTTTTGGTAGAAAAGTCTTTTAAATTGTGCTTTGAAGTAGAGAACCGTGTGGATGTGGATAAACACTGTGTTTTCAGCACGTGCTTGTCTTTGTAGGAGGAAGGCATGGATATGATGAACAGAGAAACTGCACATGAGAGGTTAGTGCTTCCCGAGAACAGGGCAGAGCCTAATGTATGCCTTATTCCTGAGCACTGACGGCCTCTCGTTTTTGTTTGTTTTAGGGAAGTGCAGACAGCAATGCAGATAAGCCAGTCGTGGGATGAGAGTCTGAGCCTGGTAACGTTCTCACATGTTTGCTTGTTTTCGATTTTCTGGAAACCTTTCTGTTGTTCCTTGGCCTCATTCCTTTTTCTCATCCACTTCCGTCTCCCCCATTTCCAAATTCGTGTTCCCTTTTTGATCTCTGCTTTTCCACCAGCATGTTAGACTCTGACTGTTTAGAGTCTGTACATTTCTATTCTAAAAGTGTAGGCGCATTTGAGTAGTAAAGAAGCGCTGTGATGGGCTGAGTTGTGAATTACAAGGAAATGACACTTTATGTTTACAGAGTGATAGCGATTTCGAGAAGCCGGAGAAACTCTATTCTCCTAAAAGAATTGACTTCACTCCAGTTTCTCCGGCGCCATCACCCACCAGAGGATTTGGAAAGGTAGGCTCACTGGCGAGGTGTTCACTCTCTTTCANTCCCCCAAAACCCACACACACACACACACACACACACACACACACACACACACATCACCTCATTTTTAAAGACTCCAATGACTGGAAGGAAAATTCACAAAAGTCTCTGATAGTAACTTGAAAAAAAAATGCTATGTCACTACAGGTGCCTATTGTCGCACGTGTGTTTCTGTGTATGTAAAATATACACACATAGCCAATTAAGCAGTTCTAAGGAGGTCGTTTCTATTATTTTGAGAACCTTTTGAAAACTGGAGCACCAGAACTATTTTAATACTAAATATGCTTTTTTTCTAGCAATGTTTTTCACCATCCTTACAAATGTTTGTGAGCAGCAGTGGGCTGCCACCAAGCCCCGTGCCTAGTCCCAGACGCTTCTCCAGGTAAGTCATCCTACGTTTCAAAAACGTGGTTGAAATGCTCCGTGGTCAGTTTGTCTCTCCTGATGAACTTTCTTCCCAACATTTTCTTGCGAAAATGTTCAAGCAGCAACATTGGACACAGTGAACATCCGTATACCTGCCACCTGTATATTACCAGTAACATCTTACCAGAGATGCGTTATTTTGAGCCTTAGTGCCAGAGAACAAATGCGCACACAATAATACATCCTTTGTAAGGATAAGGAAAAAAGTTTAAGATTGTACACCAGTCAGATCCAAAGAGCTTTGTAATAAGGTTTATCTGTTTTTATTTTTATTTCATTTAAAAACAATTTTTTTTTTAATAGTTTATTGTCCAATTAGTTTCCACATAACACTCAGTGCTCATCCCCACAAGTGTCCTCCTCCATGCCCATCCCCCCCTCCCCCCACATCCATCAGTCCTCAGTTTTTGTCAGCATTCAAGAGTCTCTCATGGTTTGCTTCTCTCCCTTTCCCCCACCATTTCCGCCCTTCTTCTCCCCCTTGTTCCTCCGTCAAGTTCCTCCTAATCCTCCTATACGTGCAAACATATGATATTTGTCCTTCTCTGCCTGACTTATTTCGCTCAGCATAACACCCTCAAGGTCCATCCATGTTGCTACACATGGCCAGATTTCATTGTTTCTCATTGCCATGTAGTATTCCATAGATAAACCACATCTTCAGATGAATGGATAAAAACAATTTTTTCAATGTTTATTTTTGAGAGAGAGACAGAGTGTGAGCTGGGAAGGGTCAGAGAGAGAGGGGCACAGAATCCAGAGCAGGCTCCAGGCTCTGAGCTGTCAGCACAGAGCCTGACGCGGGGCTCGAACCCATGAACTGTGAGATCATGACCTGAGCTGAAGTCGGATGCCCAGCCGACTGAGCTACCCAGGTGCCCTGGTTTATTTGTTTTTAAAAAACTGTTTATCTGTTTTTAAAAACTGCTGTGGATATTTTGTCTTACAGAATTATTTTTTAAGTTTTTATTTATTTCTGAGAGAGAGAGATAGCATGAGCAGGGGAGGGTCAGAGAGAGAGGGAGACACAGAATCTGAAACAGGCTCCAGGCTCTGAGCTGGCAGTCAGCACAGAGCCCAACGGCCAGGCTCGAACCCACGAACCGTGAGATCATGGCCTGAGCCGAAGTTGGACGCTTAACCAACTGAGCCACCAGGCGCCCCTAGTTTTTTGTTTGTTTGTTTGTTTGTTTTTTAATGTAAGTAATCTCTACCCCCAGCATGAGGCTTGAACTCATGACTCTGAGATCAAGACTTGCATGCTCTTCCAACTGAGCCAGCCAGGTGCCCCTAGACGATTTTTGAAAATAGCTTAAAATGCCATTTTTTTTCAGATTGCCATATTCCAGGTCAGATCATATATTGGCAGTTCAGTTACTCAACTTACAACACAGGCATTTTCCATTTGTTTTCTATATGACTGTCAATTTTACTGATTTATTTGATGGGCTCTAACATTGATCTTGCATCTTAGAAGTTCTTCACATCATCCTGTTTGTTTACTCTTTGAAGCAGGAGGAGTCAGAGCCCAGTCAAATGCATTAGGCCCAGTGTTCTCGGTCCTCTTAAAAGAAAAGGTAAGTGTCCAACTTCTGCTATTAAACCTGGTTGAGCTTGAATGACAAATTAGAATTCCTGTCTGAAATTAGCTCAAGGCACAACTTTTTTTTCTGAAGATATAGGAAATGTTCTTCCTAGCATATGCTTTACTGACTAAAGTTTATAAATTAGTTATTTAACACTACCTATATTTTTTACACCTCACAACTGAATCTTATTCATATATTCATTTTACCAATATATATTCCAAAAAATTTTGCCTCTCAGTGATCTGAATAGAAAACAGATGCAAGTTAATATGTTGCAGAAATATGTGCTTATGTCGGAGCGAATAGGTTTGTAAACATGCTGTATACTCATGCATACCGTGCATACCAAATTATGCCTCACAGAGAGAGATTGCCTCAGAATCGAGTCTATGGAGTTTTTGATAGGATGGGGATACTCTTAATTACCTTATTTTGAACCNTGGGCCTATATCCATGTGATTACAAGTGTTGAGGTCATTTTAAATGAGAGTTTTAGCAATCATTTTGAAAAAGCAATGTACTAAGAGGTTTCTTTGTGCAGATCACCTTTGGGGTCAGGAAACCAGTCACTCTCCTAATATTAGGTAAACTTTCAGCTTTAGGGGAAACTTTGCAGTGATAGCACCATGCACAGATTCCAAAAGTATGATATTTCAGATAACTTAGAATTAAAGATGGTGTGCTCTGGAAAATCGGTTTTCATATGGTGGCAATGTTTGTAGTCAGCGAATACATTTTTTATAAACTAGTAGTCTTAATGCTGCAGGGAATTGTTTA
>NW_027529518.1:1908935-1911325 GCF_008692635.1 Crocuta crocuta | reverse complement strand
TTTACGATCATAAGAACCTTCTCAGGAAGTTATTACGTGACACTAACACCTGGAAATAAAAGCCATTATTAGTATCGTAATTCATTTTAAATATCTTGCAAGAAATTACTGGAATTAGTATGGTTGTTCAGTTTGAGAGCTATTCCAAAATATACCAGCAGATGGAGGGATTCTTTGCTGAAAAGGGCTAAAGTCTTTTGCTAACAAGGTGTTGAAAGTCCAGCAGTAGCTTTTAAAAGCTCCACATTAAAGCATGGAAAAAGCAAATAAAGATAGAACCTTTCCTGAGTTTCATCAATTTTCGGGATAGTTCCAGAAGAAAGATAATATGAATTCATTGATAATATGAAAAAGAAATGAATGTTGCATTTATTCCTGCTTGATCTTTCTCCATCGCAAGAATCTCCTACAGCTGTAAGTTCAGTTACTAATTCTCTCCTGGAGTAGATTTAGGCCCAGGAATTGCATTTTGCTTAATCTTCCATTTTAAAGCTCAGATAAGGAGCCTCCAGACTAAGGTATTTGTGTGTTTTATATCATAGCTTATTTGGAAAAGGCCTTTTTCTTCTGTCCAACTGAGGCATTTTAGTTTCTGCACTCCTGGTGGCAAAATGTTGTTATACCAGTGGATGCACAGTTTTTCTGCTACCTTATAGATGTTCTGAGAAAATCTATAACATTGGGGTAGCTGGTACAACACCAATTTTGTGAATTGGCTAATACTTGCTTTTGATTACAGATGTCAGCTGGGCATTCAGAGTTATTTTTTTTAAATCTTCATTTTACTAGTCTAAAGCAACCTTTGAGTTGATTAGACTACATACGTTTTAATGCATTTGGCTTCGACTCAGCAAACGTGCCACTATTAATATAAACTCAGTAGTCTTTCCTAATTCTCTAGGATAAATCATTATTCACTGCGAACTTCAGCTATTTGGGGACTCTATTTCTGCCGTGGTATGCCTTGATTCATTTTGCTGACTACGGTCAGCGTCCTCCTCTTTTATTAAAGAACACGACTCTGCCCGTAGCATGCTAAACAAGAAGGGCTTTTTTTTTGTTTTGTTTTTTTTTTAAGGGCTGCTTACTTTTTGGTTAAGGGTCTGTGGAAGCCTACTTCTTCCACCTTAAAGCACATGGAAAAATAGCTTTGAAGTAACGGCTTGTAGAAGTGTTCTGAGCTTTGGTTATATAGAGATCATCCCATTTTAGCACCATGCCTGTATCTGTAAAATTGTTTTACAGCAGCACCTTCCCTCTCTGTTTTAGGTGAAATGGAGACAGAAAGCCAGCCCAAGAGGCTCTTCCAAGGCACTACCAATATGCTGTCCCCGGAGGCCACACAGCTGTCTGATCTCAGTTCATGGTAAAAAATGAAATAAAATCAAAAGGATGTTAGGGTATGATCTATTTAAAAAGAGCCACATCAAAAGTATATTGGGATCATTTGATATAATATTCAACTTTTTATTCATGCTCTGTAGAAGGGAAATCTCCATGGAGGTACAGATAATGGGGGGTGGACTCAGATCATTTGAAAGTCGTTGAGTACTTTGCTGGAAATGTGTGTTTCTTTCTGGCACCTTCACCTTCATCCCTAGCTCCTGTCAGGTCAGGCTCTCTCAGTAGGTGCTAATGGTGTGGGAGGTGACAATGGCTGGCTGGCATGACAAAGCGTTCCCGGGGCGCCGTGGATAGTGCGCCTTGATCCTAGCTCTTCTACCTGCATTTTGTAGTATCTCCTTTTAGCCGAGCAGAGAACACCAGCATCCTCTTAAGCTTGGCATTTTCTAAATAGCATTTCTGGTTGTTATAAAATCTTTTGGAAATTTAGGGGTATTCTGGCCTAATCCTAACTAAGGTTTTTGTTTTTATACCGACACTTCCTGACTCCTGGGGTCTGNGGATGCTGATGTACGTAGTGGAAGGAAGGAGAAGGGGTAGTGGCAGTGGCCAGGTGATATGTTAAAATCTTGTGATATGCATTTGTAATCCACTCCCTGAGCACCGGTATTTCTAGACACAGTTGTGATTAGACTTTTTGTTGGGCACCTTTGGTCTCCTGAGTTTTATAGCTGAGGGTCTTTTTTAAGAGCCCAACAGTGCATTCACTTTAAAAATAGAAGGATGGAAATATTTAATTAAAAAAGGGAGGGGAGGGTGCATGGGTGGCTCAGTCGGTGAAGCGTCTGACTCGATTTTAGCCCAGGTCATGATCTCACGGTTCGTGAGTTCGAGCCCCACATCAGGCTCTGTGCTGACAGCAGGGAGCCTGCTTGGGATTTTCTTTTTCTGCCCCTCACCCACTTGTGTGCACATTTTCTCTCCCTCTCTCTTTCTCAAAAATAAAATAAACAAACATTTATTTAAAAAAATAGAAGGGTGGGGCT
>NW_027529518.1:1907292-1908929 GCF_008692635.1 Crocuta crocuta | reverse complement strand
ACCTTTGCTTTTAGTTGACCAAGAAGTCACAGATTATTCTAGTTTATTAGACTCGTTGATCAGTGCTGTTCTAACATTGGAACAGATGTCTTTTAGATTGTTCTAGCTATTTTTGGCCCCACTGTCTCGCTTCTCTCTCGTATGTATCTGTCCTTGATGGCTCAGTGTGCTAATTTTGGTGTAGAGCGCCTTTCCAGGTATGTAGATGATTGCAAAGAGAAAACTTCTAAAGCTTGTCAACAGGACTAGTGGCTGAAACTCTATACTTAGTGGAAACTGCCTATCACTTTTATGGTAAAGTGTGTTTTAATATAGGCACATGACATTATAAATAGCTTTGCTTACCCAGTTACTAACCAGGCAACCAAGTTAGGGAAAAGATATGAAAGCATTTTGCCAAGCTGAAAACATACAGGGTGCATGAAGTGGAGGTTGTTTAATATTGTCATAGACTGTACAGGGTGCCATAAAACAGATTCACATGAATAAATAAGAAAGGAAAGAGAAGGTATTTACCTGGGGTCCCCACCCCTCATTCAGATGTTTATTCCTGTGAGCGGCAAAATCTAAGTTGTCAACGATGGTGGCTGCGGTGAGGGTCCTATTTCTGTCGCCACTATGTCCATTCTCCTTCGACCTGCGCCTAGCTATGAGAGCCCTGGGGACATTAACGTTGGTGATCAAAGGCACTTTTGATCCGTAAAGACAAAAAGTGTTGCCTCACGCTGGAAAGATTTGTTTTATTCACTTGAGGCCATAGAGCAGTAACAAGCCAACATGTGGCTCAAGTAGTATGTTAAAAAGAAATTTATTACTCAAAATTCACAAAACTAAGTGTGAAAGATATTTACGTAGTTAAACTTTAAAAGATGTTTTTAGTATGTCTGCAGCGTCTGGACTTGCAAGAATATTAAAGCTGAAAATGGCACTGATTTTTGGGACCCCTTGTTTACCAGTATTGCTGACATTTATGCCTGCAGTGAAGAGACTTTAAACATGAGTTAGTCATGATCTGTAAAAATTAGATCCTGCCTTTGCAGTAACTGTTTTTCCTATGTCTGTAATGCTGTTTCATCGATCAGACATCTGTATTCTTAGAAACGGGGACAGAGACAGAGACTGTGTTCTGCTTTCTGTTGCCAAGGGTAACAATCTACGTGATCACCGAGGAAACCATTTTTATACATTTTAGGGAGCAGAAAAGGTACCACCAGATCATGATTATCATAATTATCTCATCATTTAAATTGTAATTTGTTCTCTGCCCCACCCTATAAAGAACAGATGGGTTTTAAAGCTTTAAGTTAAAACTTTATTATTTTTTAAAAATATAATTGTCAAATTGGCTAACATACATTGTATACAGTGTGCTGCTCTTGGTTTTGGGGTAGATTACCTTGATTCATCGCTTACATCCAACACCCAGTGCTCATCCCAACAGGTGCCCTCCTCCATGTAAATTAAACTTTATGTGTTAGATAACAGTCTTTAAAATCTGATGTCTGACGTGTAAATTAAGTGTGAAGTTTGAGTATGGACCCCTTTGGGGTTTGTGTTCAGTGTGTTAACTGCCGCGCAAAGGAATAGGAGGCTTGTTCTTTGTATCATATTTCTTACTAGATGAAAATTCTTAAATC
>NW_027529518.1:1904342-1907258 GCF_008692635.1 Crocuta crocuta | reverse complement strand
GATTCTGTCTGTCTGCATGTAGTCCTTCTGAAGATCAAGAATTTGATCATAGTCTGGAAGTACACCTTTCCATGTGCTTTGATTCTTTTTGTGTGCCGGAAACTCTGTTCTGCTCCTCTTTCTTTTGGGAACAAGATTATCTGTGGCATGTTATATAAAATAAAGGAGTTTGGAGGGCCACCAGTCATATAGTGAAGATTAAGTGGAGTCTGTTTCTTGTACAGAAAAGGACAAGTTCTCCCATGAAATTTTTCCCCGCTGCATCAGTGTTACTGTGATTGCTAATTTAGCCTTTAGAGTTTTATTTTGACATTTCTCATTAGATTTCACTTAGTAATTTTAACATGATTTTTAATGGTATATGTGTTGTGGCAAGAAAGTTTAATCACGAATAGGTAATATGTGCAAAGAATAAGACTTCATGGTGATTTATTTTATAATAAACCTGTATTCATATACCTTGAACATGTTTATGTGAGCAGCTTAGACATCTGTGCTGACACTTTAAAGCTCCTATCCTCAAGGTGACCGTGGAAATGATAACACTTAAATGTATGATTTTAAAAACTTAGAAGTTATGCAGAAAGATACTGCTGGGTCTTCCTCAGGTAAGATAGTAGAGACCAGAGAATGTACCCCATGGACCAGTTTAACCCACACCGAGGGGTAGGGGATGCCCTGTAGTCGTAGCTTATATCAGGATCGGTGCTAGGGTTGGTAGAGCTGTGGCTAATTTCTAGTGCATCTACCTGCCTGCCCAATCTCATCCGATAGAACCCAGTTTATTGACTGCACAAGGCACCAAGTGGCTTACCCACATGGATAATAGCATGAGACACACTGGACATCCTGATTTTGTTGTTACTTTATTATATGAATATTTTAATGATTCTCTTTCACCCTTAATTTTTTAGGCAAAGGGCACTACCGTAATAGTCATGAGTATTTTTNAAACTGTGGGATCATGACCTGAGCTGAAGTTGGATGCTCAACCAACTGAGCCACGCAGGCGCCCCATCGTTCACTTTTGATGTCTGTATTCCTATGCTCAGTTTGAACCATCTAGGTCCTTTGCTTTCCTTGCATTGTCTGGCTGTCACCATTAGTCTAAGGCTCATTAACACCTCCGTCAGAGCTGAAGCTAGGCAGGGAAAAAGATAAACTCAAATTAGACCATACTTTGTTGCTTTTAGAAAGCCTGGTAGAAGGTTTAGTAGTGAACACTATGAAAGTCACTTTTGTTCAGCGATCTCTCTATGAATTAAAAAAATCACGTAAGTCTTGGTTTACATGGATTTACTGTGGGTAGTTTGTGACCTCTAGTCCCTGCCTCCACGACCACGTGTAGTAGTGCCAGATTTATTAGATAGAACAGATTTTAGTTTTGTGAGAATATCTGGAGTAAATTCTACTGGAGACTAGATGTAAGTATGCTGTTGTACTATAAATGAGCAAAGGTTTAGGTATGTTCATATTTAAGAATAAAGAAGAAATTTCTGAAAAGGCATAAACGAAATGAAAACTTCAAATCTGTATTCTTTTTCTCATGGTAACTTCTTGGTAACTTCCCTGTTAGCTTATTTCTCGTAAGGTAATCAACGGTGTTAGGTGAGAGCTCTCTCTGCATGAGTCATGTTCTGTGTTTTTGAATGAATGCAGGATTCACCTAAGCAAGCAGGCCTTATTACGAATGGAATCTTTTAACCCAGGGCTCACCATAAGTCTGGTGGCTGGAATAAGAAAGTCTTTATTTATATTCAGATTATCTGCTTGGTGGCCAAATTTTAATCTAAGCCTGTTTTTTTCCCTGCCAAGTAGCACAGAGCGTGTCCTTCGGCTGCCTGGCCAATATGTGCTTTAGGAAAGTAAATTCATTTTAATATTAGTCTAGGCAAAATGCTGCAGGAGGAAAAATCACATATGTTCCAGAGGCAAATATAAAGGTCTTTTGATTTTCCAATGTCTTAGATTATCTGTATAACTTTCTTTCAGTACTCTGAATAATTCATATTTTAGGCCTATTTTACCATTGGGTTGAAAAAATATCAGAGCTAGCTCAATTTTCTGAACTTCTTACTTAAAAGTGGTATTATTAATGATGCATTTCACAACAGTGAGCATAGACTGGGACTACTGTGGACTATACTGTTTCCATTTGTATTTTTACTTTTCCAAAGCTTATTTGTATTATGTCTCCACCTAACAGCAATCCACAGGCAAGAGAACGAAGTGACATTTTGAAGAAAAATAGCAGGTGGGGGAGGTATAGGGCCCAGAAACTTCCAAATGTACCATGGGTTGCTTAACACTGGAACTACATTAACTTGGAAATTCATAAAAATGATATTAAATATCTTTTTAAACATATTTTTAGTGTTTGTTTATTTTTGAGAAAGAGAGCGAGACACAGTGTGAGCAGGCGAGGGGCAGAGAGGGAGGGAGACAGAGAATCCGGGCAGGCTCCAGGCTCTGAGCTGTCAGCACAGAGCCCGACGTGGGGCTTGAACTCACGAACTGCGAGGTCATGACCTGAGCCGTAGTCGATCGCATAACCGACTGAGCCACCCAGGCGCCCCAATATTAAGTACTTTTAATATTGAGCCTNTCACAAATTATATATATATATATATATATTAGCATGTTTATTTAAATGTTTCCTGTACTGTAAGTTCAGACCATGTCTGTCTTAGACTCCCCTATATTTATAATATCTAGCATACTTCCTGCACTTGGTAGGTACTCAATAAATATTAGGATAAATGAATGTGAGTGAATTCAGGCCAGATCTAGAGCATAGAACTTCTGTGTTGGATCAGTGAGAATCAGAGCCAGAAAGGCAGCCTGGTGCACAGCCGTGAGGGCTCTTACTTGTGAATACTGAAGTACGAAGCCAGGTTTGTGAAGCAGGCCAGATAG
>NW_027529518.1:1892716-1904296 GCF_008692635.1 Crocuta crocuta | reverse complement strand
GCAAGATAGATGATTGGCAGCCATGAGCGCCTGGGCTGGGTGGGTAGGCATCCCTGGGCTGGATTGTAGAGGCTCCGATGCATCAGGAGTTTTAGTGGAAGGAGAGGAGCAGAAGCTAGTTGTCAGAATCAGAGGGGTAAACGGAGGGTGAGGGTATTGGGTCCGTGGCTATAGAGCATTCCTTTTAGCCTGACCGGATAGTAACTGAAGGAGGCTTGTAGAGATAGCAGGGACACTTTTGGGTTTTGAAAGCAAGAGAAGAGGAAACTGTGTAAGACATTGACAAAACGAGAAGAGAAAAGACAAAAAAAAATGGAGGGGGGAAGTGAGGGGGGAAAAGTGTTTGAGTTGAAGGCATCTTGGGAATGGGGAAGCGGTCACATCTAGAGTAGTGAACACCCGTTGGGCTGGAGTAGCGGGACCGTGAAGCAGTGTACTTAATAGAATACTTCAGACAGTCCAGGGTACCTCAGCGAGTAACCACAGCTCTTACTCTAAGGCTGATGGGAAGGGAAGAAGATAAATCTAGGGATAGCAATCTCTTGAGCTAAAGGTAAGGGAGCTCCCTCACAAAAATCATGACCTGTCCAGGGGAATGCCGACCGTATGTTGGACATTCGGGCGCGTCCAAGAGAGCACTGAAGTGGTCTAGAACCTTGAATGTCTGTCTTCGGATTTCTTTGACTTTGTTTTTGCAGGTATCTGAACATAGTACATTATGCAGTTCATTGCTGTTGCTTTTATGCTTTTTATTATTTACAAATGCTCTTACTGATTCGTGAGTTCTTGAAACTGTGTCGTTGCATGTTATGTTTACCTTTACCCTGATAGATGCATCTGCTTATAATTCTTTTTGCTTTGTCCTCAGTTCAGATGTTTTGGATGGCAGTAGTAGCAGCAGTGGCTTGTCCTCAGACTCGCTGGCTAAAGGCAGTACAACCGCAGCGCCTCCAGTAGCATGCACCAATTCATGCTCTTCGTTCATCTTGATGGATGATCTCTCACCCAAGTGACTTACCCATTTCTGATTCAGTGTTTTAACTGCCGTTTCCTACACAAAACATTCAGTGAGGAACGCAGAGAACTTTGATCCATAATGAGGATTAAAGTGTGACAGACTTAAACCATTTCGATGCTGTTCTTTTTTGGCATCTCTCTCCTCTAAAGTTCAATTTTATGAGTGTAGTGACCTGACTCCTGTCTCTTTGCTGATCTCATTTTGGATCTAGTGACTANAGAGTATATATATATATATATATTTTTTTTCTCCCCTCCGTGCCTCAGAGAGCACCTATTTTAGAGTCTATACGTTTAATAAAGGAAAGCACTGATGTGTATTTTCAACACTGGTTCTTTTTCCCAGCAGTGACATGACAGCTAAAGTTGATCAGAAATTCTCTTGCTTGAGAGATTTTTTTTTTGTTGTTCTCTGTTGACCACATAGTTTCAAATCTCTTTATTTCACAATAATAGATGGATTGCTTTCAGTTCTATTAAATTTTTATTTTTCTGCATCGGCTTACAGTACATTATTTTGTTGCCCTTTCCTGTTTGAGCTGCTTACTTGCCATTTCTCACCAAGGGGAAGAAACATGTAGTTGCTTTCATTACTATCTGTGTCGCTTTGCTGGTGGAGTGCAGGGCGTAAGGATTGATTTTAGTGCCGAGAATGTAAATGGACTGACGGGGATGCCTGGATTAGCCACCAGAGGTTCTCATGCCTTAGCTGCCGCCGTTGATGTGTGTCTCGCCCAAGTCTGTTGCCCGAAGGAATATATAAAATATTGTTAATGTTTCTAGGTGGTGTTATCAAGGAGAAGAAATCCCTGCCTTGACCAGATGTGTGGAGCATCTACAAATGAATGAATAATGTTATATACACGCAAAGCACTGTGTAGAAAAGCGTACATGGAGCTTGACCGCTTGTTTCGGGGGATATCGTGAGGCCTGGGGGTTTTGGGGTGCAGTGTTGTGCTGTAAAGGTGTGTGTCATACGGTAGGCTAGAAAAGGGGGCTTTCTGTGTCTGACCGCCACATACTGGTTTGATTGCTGCTGTTTTCTGATTCCTTTTTTTGTCGTTGGATTTGTTTCTTTGTCGTGTGGTGAGTGTTGCTGCCCGCTGTGTTTTGGTTCTCGTGTCTGCCACCAGAGTCCAAATCCAGTTCTTGTTTCCGCCGCCCTCTAGTAAGGGCAGCTTCCTACCTACGAGGAAGCTTTTAGGAGCTGAAAAAGTCCATGTTACTGCGCATTCTGCTTTTACGAAGCTGTTGAGCTGTAAACAGTGTACATGATAGTAGGTCTGAGGTACCATAAGTTATTTAATTTTTAAAAGAGGAGAATCCTGATAGAGCTATTAAAAAAAAAACAAACAACCTGAGTGTAATCTATCATTGTGTTAATCTGTCGTGTTTTTATTTATTATTTAAAACTGTGTTAAAATGTCTGTTGTGATAGATTTCTTTTAATGTTCAGACATCGTGGTTGGATCGTCTGTGCTAAATATGCAAAACTGCCCGCTAGGATCATAATGTTCCACTTTTTAAATGAATGTAGAAATGGAAACTACTGCCTTTGTGTCCTTTGAAGGCAAAGATTCTTGACTTCTAAAGACTCATGCCGCGCTTTGAGGGTACTCACAGAGGAGTAATACTGTATGCCTTGAAGGGAAGTGTATCCTCTTTGAATTATAGGAGAGCATCACTAGCTCGCAGTAAGTCGTGCTATTACAATATCAGATGTGGTGTTTCCTTTAAACCGTACTAACCACCATGATGGCCATTAATGGCTTTCTTTCTCATACTGCTTTCACCTGTGCGAAGTCCATAATCTTTCAATCCTCACGTAAATGTACATATTATGAAGGTTGTTCCCTAGTGTGCCATGTGAAAGAGAAATTACCTCGACGGTATTCAGTGTGCTTATTCCACTCATGAAAGAACCACGTTGGGATGTTTCTGCCTATCCAATACCGAGAGGTGGTTTTCTCTTACAGGGTATCTATCCACCTTCCCTCTACAGTCTTCTTTGCCTTAAAGGGATACTTTTGGCCATGGATCTGGGGTTCTAATTTAGGACTCTTAAGAAACAACCTTTGGAATGTGATGATCTTTAAATTTCTTTCTGAAATCCAGTGGTGGGTTAGAATTGGGACAGGAACGTGAAGTTGTTCCAATATTATGGGAACTAGGAGACCAGATGGTTCACTTTCTTCTTTAAACCAAGGTTCGTTTTTATTGCTTAAATTGACTAGAAAGTTAAGTTTATGCAGGGATTGTTTTGGAATAAATAAAAGAGAGAAATGCTGACCTTCAGACGAGCTTTGTTGACAGTACCCCTTTATTTTTATATGAAGTCTAATATTTGAAAAGTGGTCATTGTTATAAAGTAAAATTCTCTCTTCCTATTCTAATATCTCCTGTTTCAGGCTTCTATTTGAAAACAAGTCCAAGAGATGATATAAGAAAATCCTATAGATGCTCTTTTTGCTTGACTAACTTATATAATCCCTGTGTTTCATGATAACCGCTTTTGGAATAAATTATAGAAAATTTTGTGAAATGCTGACCTTGTGTATATCTTAGAATGCAAATTTAATAAAGTGTGTACACATGCATAAAATTCTGTAAAAATTTGTAAAGTCTCTTTTATTCTTATTAATAATTCATTTCTGCCTCCGTATCCCAGGATTGCATTCCCCGTGTCTCATTGCAGTCAGGTTTGAGATAAAATGATATCGGGAACACAGAAGAATAACTGTATTGACGTTGCAGTTGTTTCTCAAAACAGAAAGGAAACCTCTCCGTGTGATCTGTCACACTTTCACGAGCATTTTGTAGAATGGGACAATTTAGACAGTTTTTGCCAAGGGCACACATATTTCTTGTTTATGTACAACTCAGGTTATGAACACCCCATTTTCTTTTCAGTATCTTAAAATCATGAACTGTTCTATTTCCTGTACATCCTTCACCCAGGTTCCCTATTTAACATTTAACCGCGTTTGCTTTATCATTTTCTCTCTCTCCCCCTCTCTCTTGTATATGTGAATACTTCATACTTAAGAATTCACATATTTTTTCTAAACCATCTAAAAAGTTACAGAAATGATAGCCCCTTACCCTTATGTGCTCCAGTGTACATTTCCCAAAGACTAGGACCTTCTGTGTAACCATATTACAACTATCAAAATCAGGAAATTGCCTTTGATACAAAACTACCATTTAATCTGTAGACTCAATTCAAAGGTTGCCTGGGGTCCCAATAATGTCGTTTTAGCAAAAAGGAAAAAAAATCTTCTGACCCAGGATTCAATCCAGGATTGTGTGTTACACTTCATTGTTAATGTGTCTTTGATCTCCCCCAATCTAAAGTCCCCAGTCTTTTTGTGGTTTTCATAGTTTTGAAAAGGACTGGCCAATTTTGAAAAATGTCCCTCAACTTAGGTTTGACTGTTTCCTAGGTATTAAATTCAGGTTACACATTTTTGGCAGAAACACCGCAGAATTGACACTGCATTGTCAGTCTGTTGTTGCAGGAGGCACATGATGTAGCTGTCCTTTTACTGGTGACGGGAACCTGGATCTTGTGGTTCAGGGGGTACCTGCCAGATTTCTTTTGTACGGTTAATGGTTTCCCTTTGAAATAACGAAATATTTTGTGTGGAGATCTTTGAGAGCGTATAAATAACCTGTTGCCTCAAGCGTTCACTCGTTTTAGTATCTTTCATGCCAGATGGCGTTATGATGGCCAACCAATGGTGACTCTCATTCTGTCATTCTTTCTACGTTGATTGGTTGGCATCATACCGCAAAAAAGACATTTCCCTTCACCCTTTATTTGCATCAGTGTGGGACTCCTGGACTCCTGTTTGCTTCCGTGGGTTTTAAATCATTTTCATTATTTTGATATTCACATCTCCGATCTGGACAGTGGAGAGAGCCCCTCCAAGCTGGCTCCTGTGTCCTTTTGGCCAATCTCAGGTTTTTGGATCGGTGTTTCACTATCTGGCTTAAGATGTCCCAGATGCATGCTTTCCCTGCCCCCAGCCTTGGGATCAGACATTTCTCTAAGGAGGCCCGATTCCTTTAATATTTCAAAGCCAAGGTGTAGGCACTAGGTATAATCATTGCTACTAGGGCATCATGGTCTAAAGGCCTTGGCACAGAGAAAATATATGTAAATGTGTGTGTGCATGCGCATATACATACCTGTCTTAAAAATCATGAGTTCAAACTGGTACCTCCGATTCCAGTTAAACACCACAGGGTTCGTTCCAGTGTCCACCCTATCGTACATTTGTAACTCCGTTCTCCGATGGACGACCCTGGCTCCCTTTATCCTCAATATGATTGTTCGTTTCCCCTGTATGTAACCAATTTCTGACCCTGCCACCCTGGCTGCCTCAACTCCAGCCATCTTCTTGCTCTGACCCTGATGGCCCCTCCAGTCCCACCAGCCTTGGCTTCCCCTGAAGGAGGGAAAGGGACAACGGGCCAAATAGGCAGGTTCTAAATCTCCCTGGCTCACACGCATCCNTGAGATCATGACCTCAGCCGAAGTCAGACACTTAACCGACTGAGCCACCCAGGCGCCCCAGCTCAGGGATTCCTTATACTCATCAATTTGACAAATACTTACTGAGCCCCATGCTGGGAACTAAATGCAGATTAAGATCGTGCCTACGAGTAGACCAGCCTGGCGGCATAAATGGAAGTGCGTGAAGCACTGAGTGTGCTGGAATGCTTCCCCAGAGGACGTAGCACTGAAGCTGAATCTTGAAGAACAAACCTGGGGTGGAGGTGGGAGTCAGGTAGAGGGAAAGGATACAGATGCTACTGCAGAGACGGGTAACTTGCTAAGAGAAGAAACGAGGCTGGAGAGAGAAACGGGTAACATCTGGTCTTGTAGGACTCGAGAGTCAGGTTGTGGAGGTGGAGGCCATGCGCATAGAGGAAGTAGTGAGATTAGCAGAGAAGGTGAAGGGCAAAATCCTGACCAGCACCAACATCTAAGAGACAGGTGGAAGAAGAGATGGGGCGGGAAGAGAGGTAGAAAAACCTGGAGAAACGAGCTAACACTACCAGCGAAGCTAAGGAAGGAATTGTCTCCACGGTCACTTAAGATGAGGACCGAAGAGATCTCATCGGTGGGATCTGATCTTAAGTGGGAAGATCACTTAAGATGAGATCTTCCCACTGGAGCTGATAATTAGGTCCCCAGAGACTTTCATTAGCGTATTCTTGGTGAGGTGGGAGGGGCAAAAGCCAGATTGCTGTGGCTTGAACAAAGGGGGAGTTTAGGAAATGGAGACAAAAAGGGGCGCCTGGGTGGCTTAGTCGGTTAAGCGTCCGACTTCCGCTTGGGTCTTGATCTCGCGGTTCGTGGGTTCGAGCCCCACGTCGGGCTCTGTGCTGACTGCCAGCTCGGAGCCTGTTTCCGTCTGTGACTCCCTCTCTCTCTGACCCTCCCCTGCTCACGCCGTCTCTCTCTCCTAGAAATAAATAAAACATTAAAAAAAAAAGGAAATGGAGACAAACAGCACAGGCTGTGCCAAAATCTTCTAACTCCCTGCTCCCCTTCTCTCCCAGCCCTTGCTCAATGACAGCCCCAAGTCGTTCCCCATTTGCTCCCCCGAATCCGTTAGCACTGTATCCAAAACGTAACAGTCACTCAATAAAATGTTGAATCACCGCACACTCTGACCAACAGAGGGAGCTAGAGGAAAGTCACTCTATCCTATTGAGGGAGCTAAAAGAAATCAGAGAGTGTTAGCCTATAGAAGGTGCTGGAAGAAAGCCCCAGGGAAGTGTTAACTGCACACTCCTACCTCTAGGAGGAGCACCAAGCTTCTGGCTTTGCAGACATTTCTGAGGAAAACGCATGAGGAGCCTGCGTCAGGGAGGCTCACCTTTAGGTAATACTTCTTAATATGTACCTAGTAAGTTCTGTTTGTGGCATGTGGTGTTGATTTTCCATTTATGATGGTGATGGGAAGTTTTCTGTTGGATTTAGCAAATGACAAAATGAATGTAACAAAAAGTGAGTTCATTTAAAGGAACATCTTAAATAAGCAATAGTATGAGTGGTGGATCTCAAGATACTGCCCAAATCTTCAAAGTAAAGAGTAAATCAGAACTTAGCTCCAGGAAAGCACTGGGTCACGGTGGTGTGTGGAACTGATGGTATGAAGTTAAAAGCTGTTGAATCTGTGTGGAATGCTCTTTGGTGCCTCTTGGATCCTCTGAGGTTCTGATTCTGCTCTTCTCCTGTGAAGTGTGGTGAGAGAAGTCTGGTGCCTTCTGAGGAGAAGACACCCCTCTCTCGGCCTGAAAGTCAAGGGGGAACTTGGTTGGGGCGCAGGGAAAAGGAGCCTTAAAATGCCTGGAAGCCTGGTTTGTTAGGTTCTGGTTTGTTTGGAACTGAGGTGTTTCCTGGGGAGTTTCAGTGCTGAAACAAGGAAAGTCCTAGGCAGAGTAGGACCATTCAGTTACCCTGAAAGGTGTCTCGCCTTCCTTCGGTGTGGTTTTCCTTCAGTTTCTTTCCTTACCTCTCTTCTGACTGAAGGAGTGTTTAGAACTCCAAAGCTCGGGTCAAAAGGTCACCCTCAGAGAAAGAAAGTTCGAGTCTAGGTCACTGAGGCTTGTCTATTTAGGGCAAAAGGAATTTTTAGTCTAACCCACTTAGTGACTACACCGAAGTTTGAGGCGAAAGCCTGAGCTGGTAAAGTGTTTCTTTGAATATGTTCTTCAGGCATTTATCTCCCTCCCAAGACCTGTGGAATATGGGTCGCAGGAAGTGGGACGCTGACTGGTGGTGATGGTGGTGGGCTAAGAATTATAGGATTTATAGGGGCACCTGGGTGGCTTGGTTAAGCGTCTGACTTCGGCTCAAGTCATGATCTCACAGTTTGTGGGTTCAAGCCCCGCGTGATGGTGTATAATTTCTCTTCAAAGAAAAAAATGAACGTCTCATAGCAGTATTTAAAATTATTTTCTTTTTTGTGTGTATTTTTCATTCATTTTAGGGGCGCCTGGGTGGCTTAGTCGGTTAAGCGTCTGACTTTCGCTTAGGTCATGATCTCGCGGTTTGTGGGTTCGAGCCCCGCGTCGGGCTCTGTGCTGACTGCCAGCTCATAGCCTGGAGCCTGTTTCAGTCTGGCTCCCTCTCTCTCTGACCCTCCCTTGCTCACGCTGTCTCTCTCTCTCTCCTAGAAATAAATAAAACATTAAAAAAAATTTTTTAAGCATCAGTTATGAAGGGAAAAAAGCTCATTATAAAAATTTCAAACCTTATGGAAGTATGCAAAGTAAACGAAACCTCCTTTCCCCACAGCCTTCTCATCTGTAATGTAAGTTTCATTTGTATACCTAGTTAGCCTTTTTATACATATGCAAACATCTTTATAATGGGCTTGCATGCGTATTTTAGAGCTTTTTATTGAAGTATACATACAGAAGAGTGTGCTGCTTGATGAATTATCACAAACTGGATGTCCTCTGGAATGTTCTGTGTGACCTGGGTGATAGATAGTTACATGTGTTTATTCAGTTTGTGAAAAATGGCTAGAAGTGGGCATTAGGGGGCGCTTCAGGAGTTCTGGATTATTCTGTGACATGGGTGATGGTTAAATGGGTTCATTCAGTTTGTGATAATTGATAGAGTGTTAAATGGCTGAAATTGGCATGGAGGGGTGCTTCAAGAGTTCTGGAATGTTCTGTGTTGACCTTGGTGACGCTTACATGGGTTTATTCAGTTTGCAGTAATTCATAGGGGGTGGATGGCTGATGTAAGTGGGCAGTGGGGAGTACAAAAGTGCTTTAGGAGTTCTGGAATGTCCTATGTTGACCTCGGTGATGGTTTATGGATTCATTTTTAACAACTGTATATTATTCCTTTATACAAATATTCCATAATTTATTTAACTAATCCTTAATTGATGGTCATTTAGGCTCTTTATAATTAGTATACACAAGTAATAACGTACATTTATTTTTGCTTCTGTAAGTATTTCTGCAGGAGAGATTTTTAGAAATGATAAATTGTTGGGTCAAAGGCTATGTGTATTTTATTCATTATTTTCCTTTTGAAAAGTTAATACAACTTCAGGGTAAAAAATTCAAAAAGTGAAAGGGGGCATATAGGGAAAAGCCAGTCTTCCTTCTACCCTTAACCCCCAGCCCCATAAGGTCCTTCCTTAGAAGCAACTAGTGTTACCAGCTTTTGGTGGGGTTTTCCAGAGACACTCTTATTTTAAGTTTTCTGTCCCCCTATTCCTCATCTATTCCTATCCTATTATTCCTTCAACGCCCAGCTCAGATTCTACTTCTTACATAGTCTTCCTGACTTTGAATTGCTATTGCTTCCCAAGACACTCTATGTATTGCATATGCATTTGCATATTTTGTAGGCACTGCTTAAAACCACATCTCCACCCCACCAAGATTGTCCCAATTTATAATTTCCTATAGGGTATGAGAGTTCCCATTACCCACTAGAGATGATTCAAGGGTTCTAAAAAGATTTGAGTGAAAGAAACAGATTTGATTCATGGATTTATTCATTCATTGGAAATACATTCACAGGTTTCAAAATTCTACAGGTACAAAAGTGCAGACAGTGAAATGTCTCCCTCCGATCTTCATCCCCTGGCCACCCTAGCTGTTCTTCCCCAAAACAGTTGTGTTTCCAGTTTCTTGTGTATACTTACAGAGTTTGCGCATGCGAACAAATGCATCAGTACTTTTTTCCCCAAATTTTACACAGATAGCATTTGTATGAGCTATTGCGGTGTATTTTCCTCCTCCCCCACCCAAAGTAAAACCTCAGTGACTTACAATAATAGTTGTTTGTTTTTTCTCATGAGTCTATGGGCATGTTAGAAGGTTCAGCTGATCTCAGTCGACCAGTTGAAGAGTCACTTGGGGATCAGTTGGTCTCAAATGGCCTCAGCTGGGATTATTCAGCTCCTTTCTGCAGGGTCTTTCACCTTCTAGCTTGTTCGTGTTGTGGTGTCAGGGCTTCATAAGAACAGAAACACATAGGGAGCGCCTGGGTGGCTCAGTCCGTTAAGCGTCCGACTTCGGCTTAGGTCATGATCTCTCAGTTTGTGGGTTCAAGCCCCAGCTCAGAGCCTGGAGCCTGCTTTGGATTCTGTGTCTCCCTCTCTCTCTGACCCTCCCCTGCTCACGCTGTCTCTCTCTCTCAGAAATAAATAAAACATTAAAACATTAAAAAAAAAAAAAAGAACAGAAACACACAGGCCTCTGGAAGCCTGGCTTGGATCTAATGCACCATAACTTCTGTTCTATTTTATTGATCAAAGCAAGTCACAGGCTAGCCCAGATTGAAGGAACGTGAGGAGCTATAAAGTCACCTTGCAAGGGATGTGGATTTAGGGAAGGGAAGAAGTAAGGTTATCAAACACAACGCTATAGGTAAATATTATTCTGTACCTTTTCACCTAAAAGTGTATCATATATTTTGAAGATGACTTCATATTAGTCCTCAAAGTGCTTCTTTGTTTCTTTTTCCNTGGGGATGAGCACTGAGTGTTATGTGGAAACTAATTTGACAATAAACTATTAAAAAAAAAAAGAAAAGGAAAAAAAAAAACAAAAACAAGTGCCCTCCTTAATGCCTGTCATCCATTTAGCCCATCCCCTCACCCACCTCCCCTCCAGCAACCCTTAGTTTGTTCTCTCTAGTTAAGAGTCTCTTNCTATCTGAATGAGGTTTTTTAAAAAAGTTTAAGTAATCTCTACGCCCAACATGGGGCTCAAACTCATCACCCCAAGATCAAGAGTCTCATATTCTTCCAATGCCAGCCATGCGCCTATGAAGCAGTTATTTTATTTTAAAGATTTTATTTTATTTTGAAGATTTTATTTTTATGTAATCTCTATACCCAATGTGGGGCTCGAATTTACAACCCCAAGATCAAGAGTCCCATGCTCCACCAACAGCCAACCAGGCATNCCCCTGAATCAGGTTTTAAATGGTGGCTGCAAAATGATGTTATCCTAATTCTGTCATTCCTTCTGCATTTACTAGTGACCATTCTGTTGAAGAAAGCTTCCCCCCTTCTTTTTGCATATTGCTTCAAATTCGTTTGTTAAGTTATTATTCAATGTGTTATAACCTGTTACTATTATGGTACTATATTGTACTGGGTCTGGAAGTAGACCCAGGCATATATGAAAATTAAAAAAAATATTATTTTTGAGAGACAGAGAGACAGAGCATGAGTAGGGGAGGGTCAGAGAGAGGGAGACACAGAATCCGANCCAAGCACCAGAAGAAAACCTGGGTATGGGGAAAGCCTTTCTACGTATGACTCCAAATCCAGATGTAATGAAAAAGATGGATAAATTTCAACCACATAAAAATGAAAGTAAAAAACTTTTGCATGGCAAAAAACACATAAATGCAAGAGAGCTGCAAACATGATTTTGAAAATCTACAGTCACCTTGACCGTGTGGCTCACTTGTGGACAGGGGTGAATAAATGAATGAATGAACTACTGCTTCCTGTCATTTAATACTGGAATGAATGGGTGAATAAAGTGGAGGCAATATCCGTA
>NW_027529518.1:1889123-1892039 GCF_008692635.1 Crocuta crocuta | reverse complement strand
ATCTCTTCCCAGTTTTTATAGCAAAATCTGTCTCCTAATTTTTCTCCTGAATTTCCCACCTCTTGTCCATTTGTTAACTAAAATAAAACTTTAAGCAGGGCCCATAAACATAACATCAAAAAATAAGACAAGTTGCAAGTTTTAAAGGGAAATTAGATGCCAACTATTAAAAGTACTAGAAAATGTCCTCTTATCTTCCTAGGATTAATTTCTTAGGCACCAAAACAAGGAAACTGAAAAGTAGTCTATTGCTAAGATCATTCCTACATTTGTTTGATCTTATTGCTAAAATTGCTGTCTAGAATTTTGTTGTAAAGCTACAGTATGTTAACTTTCCTTTTGTGAGTTAACTTGGGTCTCACACACCCATAACTTCGGTTCNGAGTTAACTTGGGTCTCTCACAACCATAACTTCGGTTCTTGAAGAAAATGCATTCCGGGCACCAAAAAATAAACACATCAATAAACATTTGCTATGTAACACAACTGTGAGCTGGGGTGGGGGGGAAGGAAATGCATGTTTCTGAGTTTGCTAATGAGCCCTTCGGCAATTGCACTTTCTTTTCTATCCTTAATGTGTTTTTCTGTGACACTTGATTTTTTAACACGTAGAATAAGGCTTTCTTCAAATGCTGATTTTTACCGCAGCCCTTGAATGAGTCACTTGATTTTTCAAGCCCAGAAAAACGGGCTTTCCTCCAAATAGTCATTGTAAAAGGAACCTCTTGGTAGTCAATCCTATTTTCTCTAATATTGCAATTATAGATTGATCCAATAAATGTTACTTGGAAATTTCGCTCAGTTGAAAGGTACAGTAGAAAACTCACATGTATTACACTACAGCAGTTTGACTCTGCTACAAATCTGTTTGTGTGTATTTAGGAGTTTTGATAGCCCTATATAAATAAGCATGGTGCCTAGCGGCAGTTGAATACAGTAAAACAACACTCTCCGGGGTTTTCTTTTCATGGCTGTGATGAATGTGAATACAAATTGAATTGAGACAACAAAGAGTTTGAGGTTAAAAGTGAGGTAGCTGTAATGTATTGTTGAAGTGCTGTATGACCATTGGAGAACACATGAAAAGCAACGGAAAATAGAACATTTTCAAGTGAAAATAAAAAATCACCAGAAATACACCAGGTAGAAATAGCTCTATGTTTGTGGGTTTTCTCTCCCTAATTGAGTTCATACTCTCTATACAGTATTTTAGCCTACGAAAAGGCTTAAACGGTGAGCGTATTTTTTAAAGAAACAGGCATCCAGGGTATTTCAGTTTTAAGGGTTCACACACCACTGTGATGAATGGTTTGAGAATCTGTGTCCAGAAATCAGTTCACAGAAGTCCTGCTTCAATTACCTGCAGATGTCAGTGTGTATCTGAGTGTGGTTCAATAGCTTGTTCCGGGAGTGGGGTGGGTGGGGGTAGTTGAAGTCCAGTTGTGAAACCAGTTGCTTATTATTGTACAAACACCAGTGTAGTGTGTATGAGAAATATAAGCTGCAAGGGCCTTAAGTTGCTGAAATTTCTCTTTACAAAATGTTCATAAGCACAGATGTATTCTCTAGTTACAGACTTTACAGAAGATTATACCCTCTTTTTCTTTTTTTTCCCCCACTCCTGATAGTTTGACCAGGCTTTCTTAAATTTGTTAGAGTGCTAGGGAAGCAGAGTTGATGTAGTTGGGCTTATTAAATTTGACTTTGACCCACATGGCAGGTCTCGGGGGTGTATTATGAGCTGTGCTGTTTACTTTCTGCTGTTATCATATATTTAAACACAGAGTTTAAAACCAATCATTTTAAGTTGCAGAGAGCACCTTCTTTGCCATTCCCTCCTACTCCCTTCTTTTCTACGCAATTCCCTTCTCCAACTTCATAACATAAAAAGTCAGGGTGTTTCTTAGGCTAGGAAATTGTCAGAGAGACTTGCAATGGCTCATCGTGGCAAAGCCCTGTTCTTTCTTGGGCCATAAAACAAATCTACCATCTGTTTTGTAAGCAAGCAAGCTTCCTCTCAGCTATAATTTGCTATATATATTGGTACATAAATTGTTGGTAGCTTGTGTTTACCTAGCAACAGAATCTGTTTAGCAGAAGGCTGTGGGAAAGGAGGCTTTCCTTTTTTTTTTTTTTTTTTTAAAGCAGTTTCTTCATCTATAAATTTTCTTCAAGTGCAAGAAAGGCAGATATACCGGCCCAAACAATCTGCCTTTTATATCATTTTAACCCAAACTGCTTAGTAAATGCTCACTTTGGAGATGCTTTTTGCCACTTGGATTACCTTATATATAACTAAATGCCCTCATTTAAATTTGCTTTTCTTTTATAAGCAAACTTCAAACAAATCACTGTGAAAAACTGTCTTTGACCTTGTAGCTGTCAAAGATCCCTGAGTTTTTGGGACTACTCCCCTTGGTCCTGTGTAAATTTCTCCTGTTTCCCAGTGTTCTTAACATCTCTTAGGGATTTTGGATGTTGAATATACATTTGAGGAACACTGATCAGGAGAGAGAGCAAGACAAATACTGTATGGTATCACATCTGTGTGGAATCTAAAAAAAAAAATTGCCGAGCTCATAGAAACAGAACAGAATGGCAGTGACCAGGGACTGGAGGGTAGCAGGAATGGGAAGATGTTGGTCAAAGGGTACAAACTTCCAGTTATTGGATGAATAAGTTCTGGAGACCTAACGGACAGCATGGTGACTGTGGTTAATAATACTGTGTTGTGTACTTGAAATTTGCCAAGAGAGGAGATCTTAGGCATTTTCACCAAAAGAAGTAACTATGTGAGGTAACAGATGTATTTATTAACTTGATTGTGGTTAATCATTTTACCATGTATATATATAGCAAATCATCATGTTGCACACTTTAAATACATTACAATTTTATTTGTCAGCTATCGTTGAC
>NW_027529518.1:1875272-1889078 GCF_008692635.1 Crocuta crocuta | reverse complement strand
TCAGCTATCGTTGACCCTTGAACAACATAGGGGTTAGGAACACTGACCCCCACTCCTGCACAAAAATCCATGAATAACTTTTGATTCCCCCCAAATTTAACTGCCAATAGCCTACTGTTGACCAGAATCCTTACTGGTAACATAAAGTCGATTAACACATATTTTGTATGTTTTATGTATTAGATGCTGTATTCTTACAATGAAGTAAGCTAGAGAAAGGAAAATCTTATTAGGAAAGTCACAAGGAAGAGAAAATACATTCACAGTGCTGTCCTGTAAAAATCTACATAAAAGTAGAGCCCCAAGTTCAAACATGTGTAGTTCAAGGGCCAACTGAATACACCTCAATAAGGCTAGAGTGGGGGCAGGAGAAGAACATCCATCAGGAACTAGTTGTCTGTAAGTTAAGTGTGACCAACTCGAGCACCATGCCCTGTGTTGTCTGTATTACTTTAATTTTCCTTTGGTTGAATGAGCTGTATATTTCTACCTAATCACTTTCTTAGCTTTCTCATTAGCAGAGCAGTGTGTCTGCTGAAGGGAAAAAAAAAAAGGCCAAAGGGAGAAAACCAGTTCTGACTTCCCTTCACATTAGTTATAGACGTCATCTGCTGTTAAAGGTTAGAGCGTACTTTATGCTCATTTTGAGAAGGGAAGGAGGTGTTGTGCAGTCAGCTTCCTTCACACAACACCAGGGTGTAATTTGCTGCAGGCTTAGGACATGCTCTTGCCTTTGTGCGAGTGACTGGTTTTCCATTTTGATCTACAACTATGGTGTAGTTTGCTATGAAGTGGCAATGTGGAGGTTACTACCTCACCCCTCCCTCTAGAAAAGGAAGAAGAAGAAATCAAAAGGAAAAAAGAACTTCTATGCCATCTGGAGACTTTGAAATTAGCCATAAGAAAGACTATGGCATAATTATTATAGAGAATTCCTTTGGCCAGAGCCTTCCCATATCTTTCATGTTGTAGTCTTTGTTTCTGCCTCCTTCAGTCCCTGACTTTTCACATGCCCACAGTGTTGTGAGGGCCATGGGAATTAACTAGGATGGTGAGGTAGATGTCCCTGCATTCATTGTAAGTGGGGGCATTCACTGATATGATAAACACGCGTTCCCGGTGCTCTCCCGGTAATGCCAGGCATGTAGGTGAGAAATTAGCATCATGAGCCATGAGATTGAATCCATTTTCGTGGAGCAGATGGTTAACGGTGAACAAGGGAAGATGAGCTCATCAGGGGAGGGCTGGCAGAAAGAAGAAAAGATGACAGGGCTTTGGGGACAGGAGGGGTACATAACAAGGATCCTGGGTGAATAAATGATCAAGGAGGGAAGCTCACTGTCTCATCTTACCAGCAATTCAGCAATGGGGCAGTGCCAGAGACTGGAGGTTGGAGAAACAGGTTAGAGAGAAGAAATTTTAAGAGGGTGATGACTGGATAAAAAAAAAATGGTGGTAGATGCCCCAAAAGTCTTTGGTGACATCATTTCTGTAAAGAAGGTTACAGAAGTCAAACTGTAGAGGACCAGGAAAGGAATATGGTCCCGAAGGCAGATTTCCATCCTGAAAGTTTGGCAGAGGGGCTCCTGGCTGGCTCAGTCTGTAGAGTTTGCGACTGTTGATCTCAAGGATGTGAGTTCGAGCCCCACATTGGATGGAGAGATTACTTTAAAAAAGAAGAAGTTTGGCAGCATTTAGAGACTGGTAGCTGCGAGGGTGGGCGGGCCAGTGTAAGGTTGGTACTGATGTTGTGAGAAGATTGAAGAACCCACGGGATAGGTAGGGAATCAGAGGATCCTAGTGATCACCACTATCCAGTAGAACTTTCTGTGGTCATGGAAATGTTCTACATCTTTGCTGTCCCATACAGTAGCCACTGGCCACATGTGGCTACCAAGTACTTGAAATGTGGTTTAGGCAATAAGCTAAACTGAATTTTTCTGAATTTTCAATTTTATTTCATTTTAACTTATTTACATTTAAATTTTTTTAAGTTTATTTTTGAGGGAGATAGAGACAGCATGGGCAGGGAAAGGGCAGAGAGAGAGAGAGAGAGAGAGAGAGAGAGAGAGAATCCCAAGCAGGCTCCACACTGTCAGCACAGAGCCTGATGCGGGGCTCGAACCCACGAAACCGAAACCGTGAGATCCTGACCCAGGCAGAAACCCAGAGTACTGAGGAGACTTAACCAAATAAGCCACTCAGGCTTCCCATTAATTCATTTACATGTAAATAGCCACTTGTGGCCAGGAACTACCAATAGGACCGTGCAAGTCTAGAAGGAGAGGATAAATGTGGAATGAGAAAGGTGGAAAGGGGCGAACTATAAAGCAGAGAGGGAGGGCTACCTTTGAGAGTCTTGAGAGAAAAGTCTTCATGTGGTGTGGAAGATCTCACGTGTCCAATAGCTTTAAAAGAGTTCAGGCTCATAGCTTCAGTTTTTTTTCAACAACCTTTGTCAAGCGCATCTACTAAGAATGTAGAGGTCTGGGGGCGGGGCTGAGGAGGAAGAGTGGAATATTCACAGCATAAAGTGTGTAAGCAGCAACTGGGCCATGGTGGCAGCCAAGCTGCAGCTGACAGAATGAATCTGTGGTGGGATGTCTAAGGGGTTTGGTACGGGCCAAATTTGCACTGGGTCAAATGCATGCAATTCCACATAAGTTTCTTTTTGGACTACGATGTGAACTCAAAGGATCTGGAAAAGATTATGATGCAGTTTAAGCTTAGAAAGTTACGTTCAAGTGCATCTTGCTTCTATTACTCTACCTCACAGTGTACTGATACTTTTCATTGTTGTTGTTGTTTTTCTGGTGAATTTAAACCTTGATAGTATAAAATGCGTTTGAAGGAATCTCACCAGACAGGTTGGGCCCCTTCTGCCTGGGTGGTGTTTTGTTAGGGTAATCTGCCAGATTGTTCTCTTGAAAGACTTTTGAGGCAGCTAAGCCATCTCTGGTATAGGAGGGGTAGTGGTGCCCCCACCCATAGCTATAAAAATGACTACGCTGTGCAAACGCATTGCTAATTAACACCATTTCCCTATTCCTTGGTGGGGGGCAGGAGATGCTTCTAGTAATAGAGACTATTTATGGGAGAGGAGGCTAAAGCAGTGAGCAGATAGGAATGGAAACTGATCAGCGAGGGCTTTTCTGGGTGTCAACAACATCAAAAGTATGATGAACTGAAAAGAGTTTAAAAATTTTTTTAATGCTTATTTGTTTTTGAGAGAGAAAGACAGAGTGTGAGTGAGGGACGGGCAGAGAGAGAGGGAGACACAGAATCCGAAGCAGGCTCCGAGCTGTCAGCACAGAGCCCAATGCGGGGCTCGAACTCACAAACCACAAGATCATGCTCTGAGCCAGAATTGGGCGCTTAACTGACTGAGCCACCCAGGTGCCCCAAGAGAGTTTTTTAATTTTTAAATGTTTTTTTAAAAATTTATTTCTGAGAGAGAAAGAGAGAGAGACAGCTGTGAGCAGGGGAGGGTCAGAGAGAGAGGGAGACACAGAATCTGAAGCAGGCTCCGAGCTGTCAGCACAGAGCCCAGTGCGGGGCTCGAACCCACGAACCGTGAGATCATGATCTGAGCCGAAGTCGGACGCCTAACCGACTGAGCCACCCAAGCGCCCCAAGAGAGTTTTTCTTTTTAGTCTAGGTACAGACAGGTATAGACAGCAGTCTAAAATCTATTTTTGTAATAGAAATATTTCACCAAGTCCAGATTTTAAGTTCAGGAAAAAAGCACATATTCTGGCCTACCTAGTCTACCCTGTGGATATTTCTTTGTAATTGGTTCTTGTCTTTGATTCTTGTCTTTATTGTGGCCTAACATTCTTGGAAGACACTAGTTTATGTCAAAAACCCATGACAAATAACCCTGATTAGAACTTCCTCTCACATTAAGATTTAATATGAGCAGGAGCACCTGAGTGGTTCGGTCAGTTAAGCATCCAACTCTGGATTTCGGCTCAGATCATGATCTCGCAGTTTGTGTGTTCTAGTCCTGTGTAGAGCTCTGTGCTGACAGCTTGGGATTCTTCCTCTCCCTCTCTGTCTGCCCCTCCCCTGCTTGCATGCTTGCTCTCTTTCTCTCTCTCTCTCAAAATAAATAAACATCAAATTCTTAAAAAAAGATTTAATATGAACACAGTGTGTTTCATGTAATACATTTCAATGGCCAGAAAGGGGCAACTTGACTACTCATTCTCTAGAATTCCATCCAGGGCTTTCAAGCAAAATAAAGATGTTGGATCCTTGACTTGCCAATATCAGGCCTAGGTAATTGTCAGTTGTTTCATCCATCGAGAAAGGTGGTCTGCTATAAGACATCAAGACATTCCCCCAGTTTAAGTCCTGATACCAGAATATTTCAGCCTGCCTAAGTAAGCCCAATAACTACAACCAAATGAAATTTCCAAAGATGGGGTACACACGTGGAAAGTAGAATACCTCTAAGGTATAAACAGTAGCTCAGAAATTTTAGAGTTTCAATCCATTCATTCTAGACATTTGTTAAATATCTTCCAGGAACTCCTAACATTGGTGGTGAGGTGGGGAGAAGATGGAGATTCAAAAGTAGTATGAGATATGAATCTAGTCCCCAGGCACCTTCCTTTTACTTTAGTTGATTTGAAGCTTCTAAAGCAATTTGAGAACAATTAGGTGCTAAATTGCATAGTAAGGACCAGAAGATTGACTAGAATCGACTAGAATCTATCCCCTTAAAGATAAAAGATGTGTGATAGCTTGGAAATTGCTGAGGACTAGCCTGTCAAAGGCCAGTTTTGTCATTAATTGACTGTATCATCTTGGCCCAACACGCTCTAGTTCCTCAGTTGGTTTTTCTAGAAGCTAGCGATGGTACAACCTACTGAGCTGGCTTCCACAGAGGGCTGCTCTGAAAGTGCAGTGAAAGGGATTTTGTAGGTGCCGGTCTTGCCTGGGGTGGGAAGCCATACTGGAGCGTTCCTAAAGTTGTGGATCAGTCTTCAAGTCCTCCTCTTAAGATTCTATGATTCTGTGGTAGCAAATGGGAAAGTACTTTGAAGAGTGTAACGAGGTATAAAATGTAACATTTGTGTCATCATCATTGAAAATACTCCTTGTGGGCTCCCAGAGGCTGATGTTCTCCCCACCTCTGCTAAATGGCCTACCCCACGGCAACATTTCCTGACTTTTGGCCAGGGTTCTCTTCCTGACCTTGGAATGTCTCTTAAAAATTAATAAGCTGAGTGATTAGCAGAGAGTTTCCCAAGGAGGTCCCCCCTATTTCCCCACTCCCACAGACATTTATTTTCTCTTCCTTGGCAGAGTGTAAACCTCACTACAGGCCACCGAACAAAATAATGTCTTCTTTTAAGGTGATTAAGCTGAGTGACCAGGCAACTCAAAATATAGCAGGGGGTTTCCCAGGGAGGTCAGGTCACCACTGTTCCAACCTACCTCCACGTTTATCTTCCCTTCCCCATCAGAATGCAAGCTGCCATGTAAACCACTGGGCACACCCTCTTTTGGCCTCCTGGAAAGACCACCATTAGCCGCTGGAAGCAAGCACCTGAGCAGGGCACTCTCGGTGCATTTTGGCAATGGGTTAATGGGAGGTTTCACTTAACTCTAGATGGTCAGTGTTCCACCCCACGTCTCCCAGAGTATGTCATTGTCCTGATTGTAAAGGCCTAAGGGCAAGGCTTGGAAGTGAGTTTAAGCAGTTATACATCAACTAGGGATAAAGTCCTCTGTGCTTCTGTTACACTTACGGCCTGCTCTGTACCGTTCCTTTCGACTTAGCATATACTACCTTGGATTGCTTATAAGTTTTCCAAAGCATATGGCATGTATCCCTTGCTAAAACCCGCATAGCCCCCTTGAACATAGAGCACAATGTTCTGTATACAACATTCACTTGATTTGAAAAACAAATTCCAAGTAATGTAGAAAATACGATCTTTCAAAGTATTTACAGTCCAAAAGAAATTATACTGCTACTAATCCAAGAAACTTGGAAATCTGCTCACTTCCACCCTTTCACCTCAAATAATGCAGATTGGTTTAACAGCCCACCACGTCTCACTAACGTTAACGTATGGTTACCTCTGGCAGTCGGCACCGGGATCTAGGAGTGGAGTTCGGGCATTAGTTAGCTTTGCCAGTGACTGTGATATATCATCTATAATATATGATATGTGATATAGGCAGCAGAGCCAAACAAGTCACTCTGAGAGTGAGTTATTGGCTTTCTGGACAGAAAAGGTATTGGGTCAAATCCAAAAACAGCACTGAATTTTCCTACTCTGTGAGCAGCAAGAAAAATGAAGGCCAAGGTGACCACAATCCTATCTAGCCTCTACATCTGCGTTTACCAAGACGTTTTTCAAGTCCTTGATGTTAACTCCAGAGAGGCAGTAGAAATGGACCCAAACTGGAGAGATGTAAAGGGTGCCTTTCTGTCTCTTGGGACAGTTAGGCAACCGGCCTGCCTGGCCAGCTGAGGAAGAACGAGGCAACCTGCCCAGGGAGACCAGGCAGAGGTCAGGCAAGGAACCAAAACCGTTCTGCAAGAGGGGTGGGAGTTTTGAGAAAATTAAGAGCAGGGCAAAGAGGAAGCCAACGGTGGGCATGGAACCTTCTGGCCTAGGCCTATGGCTATGCACCTTCCAGAGCAGGGTGTCACACTGAATTCTGCAAGTAGTCCAGCCTCATCTGGGTCACTGTATGGAGTCTTCAAGCTTGGCTTGGATGAATCTCAGTTGCTCAGGCTGCTTCATTTTAAATTCAACATAAACATTAGAGAGGTGAGTAGGGAAACCGATTTTAGGGCCTCCTGAGCTCCCTCTGAACCTGCACTTAGTGTTTTTTAACTCAGCACCTTCAGACAAAGGGAGAGCCACGTTAGCTTCCTCCTGGGAAAGGAAGGAACCAGGCTCACTGTGGCTTGGGTCGTGCTTGCTACTGAGGCATTAATCAGGGTCCTGACAAACCTGGAAAGGGCTGGTTTCCTCTTCATGTATAGAATCATAAAGGGGGCACAACATTCAAACAAAAGGCCAAGGAAACCTCTCCCAAAGATCCTATCAACTGCCGTTATGGACCAAGAAGTCTGGCCAGAAGGGAAAGCCCATTTTAGAAAAGGACCCTGTTTTTCCAGGCAGTGACATTCCTGTTACTCCGGATATGACTATAGTTCCAAAGAGGTCACCGGGGTAGACCTTAGCTTCAACCAGCTTTCAGGGAGTGGCCAATTATTTGTGGTAGGGTTATTTTTCATTATCTCTAGCATTAGGGAGCACGGAAATCCTACGCTGAAAATGGTGGCCCATTGTGGGTTGATATCCTTTCATCAATTCCACCTCTCACGTTGTTTACCACAAGTGTAGTTTCGAGGACTGCTTCCAGGGCACACGGGGACTCTGAAAGACGGATCTAACTGGACTCCGAGGAGACTGTAATTCGGAAGAGCAGTTTATTCATTGACGGTGGAAGGTTGGCCTTTCCAGCGCTTGGACTACTTGTGTCTTCTAACTTCCTTTCCCACTAGTAGGGTACCCCGGGAAACCAAGATGGTAGTAATAATAGCCACAATGGCAAATCATCATCACCGTCAGCCTAATTTGCCAAGTTACATAGTTAGTAAATAGCAGAGCACTGCATTTAGACTCTAATCTGAGTCCAAATCCCAAACTCTTAACTATGAATTTATCTAGCCCTTAGTGGCTTTCAGGAGGTAATTATGATTAAGGAACACAATAGCAAACTTTTATTGAGCTCCTGCCATATGGCAAGCCTTGTGCTAAGCACTCCACACATATTACCTAATTGACTCCTCATCAGAATCCGGTGGGGGTGGGGGGGGTAGATACTATTATGATCATTTCCATTTGAAGGAACTGAGACTTGGAGAAGTGAGGTAAGTCCCCAAGGCCACATGGGTAATAACGTGATGGGGTCACTTGGTTCGATTCTATAGGAACCACTACTTTTTAGGGAATCATAACCAAGGGAGGAGGGGGAAAGTAGTACCTGGATTGTCTCCTCTGTTTTGATCCAAAGCCTGCCTTTGTGATGGCCCAAAGAACTTAGGTCTGCTTCGGGAAACAGTGCCACGCACGTTCCAGCAACTTCTTCTGATCCTGGTCTTCTTATGTAGTATTCACGCATGGTTACCAAAGACTTTTGTGACTACCACATCAAGATAACTGATTTTGCATGTTAACCTTTTAAATTGATGCCTTATGACAGAGAGTTTAGAAGCCACTTAGTCCTTTGTTTGGAGACAGTACCCTAGTCTCAACAGCACCCACAGTTGGGAGTTTTCTCATTATTGTCCGTTTCAGAGCATGGCGTTGGCTGACTCCGTTCCTGCAGCCCAGGGATCTACCTTATTCATGTCCGGTGGACCACTCCTTACTATCTTTGGCATTTTTGTGGTGTTGAATTGCCCATTCTTGCCTGAGCCATACATCTTTGCACTGAAGTATGTTTCTCTTGGTTCTTTATGCCTTTATTTTCGAATGTAATTGTTTGCACTGTTCTATGTTTGGAAGTCTTCTCTCACCCAACAAAATGGCAGACTTCATGCAGGCATCACCCGTGTTGTCTGCTTCCTACACATTCCCCACAGCACCAAACAGAATGTTGAGCACGTAGTAAGCATTCAGTGAATGCTGATGGAATTGAATTATGAACTATTGTCTCATGTTCAGTCTGTCCTCAGGGGTTTTGGTTAGAACATTTGGCCGGAATGCCATACAGACAAAACTGAATTAGGAAAAAAACATGCAATATATGTTACAGTCAAGGCTCAGAAATTCACATTACCTAATGTGTTTTTTTTTAATTATTTTTTTTTCGAAATTCCAGTATAGTAAACCTACAGTGTTATATTTATGTTGTGACTTCTTTTCAAATCGGTTAGTTATTATCTGGTCTCATAAACATTGCCTTTCTTTTAGTATCTCCTAGGTAGGCATTTTCTTCTTTTTGCCCCCTAGTTTAACATTTCCCTCTCAAACAGACCCTTGAGTGAATTTTTCCTTCTTGCTGAAGAAGTCAGTGTTGTGGCCATCCCGCGGGGGGGCCTAATTTGGAACATGTGCCATTCACTTCTGTCTTCACTTTTCCTTTTTTGCTTTCTCTTCCGTGTTCCTTTGCATTGACAGCCGCGTGTCGATGGCAACAGCTCCAAGGTGACAACAGAAACGGAGGGCTCAGCCCTTGCTGTTTCTTCCACACGGAGCTTCCACACGGAACAGAGCACACACATTTGAGGATTCGGGTGCAGGAGGGAACATAGAGAAGCCATCAATTTTAACCTGATTTGGCCCCTTAAGGAAGTCAGCACCCAAACCATTGCCAAAACTTTGTTTATTCCTACTGTGGACTTCAAGACCCCTCTCAGAGTTGGAAGAAGACCACCCTTGTCTTTACTTTGTGTCATGTATCCCAGACCATGTGGCCATAGTCCTGTATCCTAGGTGCCTTAGCAGGGCTAATGGGCGAGGGTCTGCTCCATGATGGAGGAAGCAGTAGGCCTGTCTACCCACCTTCAGTCACGAGGTGTCCTTGAACTGGAGATCAATAAGTGGATTTAGGCAGCCGTGGCCCCCCTTTCAGTAGACAGGCATGAAAGCTGACTTTCATGAGGGTGGAAAAGGCCCTCCCCTGGCGCCCCATCCCCTGCCCTGCGCCTCTCTGCACCTGTGGCCGAGACCCCCACCCTGCCAGCTTTGTTCCCCACTGATCCCTGCTGAGGGAGTTTGGGCCCGCTCTCCACAGTCCCTTCCATCTGCACTTGGCTTTTGTCTTGAGTCCACAGTCCTGGCAAGTACTGACTTCTTCAAAGCCAGTGTGAGGGGAGTGCATGTTCAACATCCTCTGCCTGGGATTGGAGAGAGTGGAAAATGGAAAACACGCTCATTTTAGAAGCATCTCATTCTTTCGGAAAAAATCTGAAACCTCCACTGGTTTATTGTTTGTAAGCTTCCAAGTGGGTTTTTTNGAAATAGGCTCCAGGCTCTGAGCTGGCAGTCAGCACAGAGCCCGACGCGGGGCTCGAACCCACGAAACGCGAGATCGTGACCTAAGCCAAAGTCGGACACTTAACCGACTAAGCCACCCAGGCGCCCCCTGAGGGAACCATCTTTAAAAGTCATTCTTAACCACACACGAACTCTATGCCATGCTTCTCCCACCCACCGCGAAATTTCCAGATGAGGTGGAGTTCTAGTTTGGCATTTTCTTGTTGCTGAGCACAAAAGGCTTACAACTGATCCACCCTGAGCGAAAGTCAGATATTGGTCATTCTAGCATTACCCAAAACTTCCAGATAGTTCCTGTCCTGGAGATTTGTTATCTCTTAACTCTCCTGCTACCTACTCCCACAAAAAGGAAAATCTGAAAATGGTTGTCTGCTCCTCGCTTCTGATCTCATGTCTTCCAGAGTTACCCTCACCACACTTCGGGGGAAAGACTATGAGTATACATTTGTTAGGGACATACTTTTTGATTTGGTGAAAGGCCTTCATTCCTGTTGTGAAGCAAGGCTTGAATATTAAACAGCGAAACCTCGTAAAGCCAGCCTCTCTTTACTCAAATGGTGGGTAACTGGAAACTAGATTATTGAATCATAGATTTATTTTTTTTAATGTTTATTTCTGACGAGAGAGACAGAGCACGAGTAGGGGAGGGGCAGAGAGAGAGGGAGACACAGAATGCGAAGCAGGTTCCAGGCTCTGAGCTGTCAGCACAGAGCCCGATGCAGAGCTCGAACCCACAAACTGTGAGATCATGACCTGGGCTGAAACTGGACGCTTAACCGACTGAGCCACCCAGGTTCCCCATAGATTTTTTTAAATGAATGGTTTATTGAAGTATAATACACATGTAAAGTGCACAAATTATTAGTGTGCAACGTGATGGATTTTTACAAAGTGAACTTACCCATGTAACCAAGCGCCCAAATCAAGAAAGAGAAGACCTTTCCTGTATTAGTTTCCTAGGGCTGCCATGACAAATTACCACAAATTTCATGGCTTACAACAACAGAAATGTTTCTTTCACCATTCTGGAAGCCACCAGTCTGAAACTAAAGTGGCTGCAGGCCGTGCTCCGTCTGGGGGACCTAGGGGAGAATTCTTTCTTGCCTTGTCCAACTCTGATGGTTTCAGACCTTCCTTGGCTTGTGGCCACATCACTCTGAATCTCTGCCCCTGTCTTCACAGGGCCCTTCTCCTTCTTCCCCTTCTTCTCTATCTCCTCCTCCTTTACCTTTTATAAGGACGCTTGTCACTGAAGGCTCACCCAGATAATCCAGGATGATCTTGCCCGGAGGTCCTTCATTTCATTATACCTGCAAAGACACCATTTTCCATAAAGAAGTTCACCATTCACAGGTTCTGGAATGTGGATATATCTTTTGGGGGGCCACCCCGCAACCTACCACACCTCTCATCTCTCCCAGCCACTCCCTGTTAATGCTAACCACTGTCCTGACCTCTCACGACCTAGATCACCCTTGTAAGATTTATGTACATGTTTGCTTATAGTTGTAGACCATTCATTTTCATTGCTGTATAATATTCCATGGAATGACTGTCTCACTGTCTATCCATTCTACTCTTGATGTGGCTTTGAGTTATTATCAGTGTTGGCTCTTCTAAATGTATCTTGGAGCATGTGCACATGCATTTCTTTAAAAAAATTTTTTTAAATGTTTTTATTTATTTCTGAGAGAGAGAGAGAGAGACAGCGTGAGCAGGGGAGGGTCAGAGAGAGAGGGAGACACAGAATCCAAAGCAGTCTCCAGGCTCTGAGCTAGCTGTCAGCACAGATCCCGACGCAGGGCTCGAACCCACGAACCGTGAGATCATGACCTGAGCCAAAGTCGGACACTCAACAACTGAGCCACTCAGGCACCCCTGTGCACATACATTTCTGTTGAATATGCTGGACTAGCAGTATCCTGGACTAGTAATTCTGAGTATACTGAGTCCTAGGTTGTGTGTGTGTGTTCAGCTTTGGTAGATAATGGCAAGGAATTACAGAATTTTAAAGTTGGAATGACTTTTTGAGATCAAGACCAGATACCTCACTTAAATAAAACTCAAAAATCCCAAATCCAATTAATTCAAAGTCCCCTCTTTCCCCTGGCCCCAGACTGGGCAGACGTTATTGCACATTGTCCTTCTGGCTTGGTACCTCATCAAGGTGCTGGGCCCAGATCATGTTCATTGCCTTTGTCAGATCACACAAGTGGAAGAGAGCTTGGTGGCACCGGCCATGGGGGAGGCAAGAAGCAAACCATGTGGCCAAGAGTGTTGGATGGAGTTAATTGGCTTCCTCCCTGCAGTTTGGCCTCCTGTTTGCTCCAGGAGTCAGCTGTCTCAAGATTAAGTGTCTCAGGCAGGCCTTGTCATCCTCCCTTGTGTGGGCCGAGGACTTACGTGTGCCTAGTAGAAAGCGTTATACACGAGGCTTTCCTTTAAAGAAATGTATGTTTCAGAAAAGAGTCCCATCTTTTTACCCTGAGCTACAGAAAGCCCAAGGCATCTCAAGGTCAAAACAGCAATTTAACAAGGTGGCTCCTGCCACCCCCACCCCGCTGTGTTATTTTTTAAAAACCATTTAGCGTAATTAAGCCACTGCCTCATAAAGTTGTTTCACCAGGAACTTCAGTTTCCCCAGGAAGAGATGAAAATAAACTGAATGTTTCATGTCACTGTTCCCACGATTCTTAAAAAATCATGTTTGTCTTTAACAGCATGATATGAAACATCTCTCATCGATAAAGTATTGTTTTACTTCAGGATAACAAGGCAGTGGAATCTAGAATGACAATTTTTATGCACATTTTAAACATGAATTCTTCATATAGATAGATTACCAGGCATGTTTGACTCCAACCGTATTTTCCCACATAATTATTTTGTTTAAATCTCCCAATTATTCCATTCTGTCGAATACCATCTGTCCTGCTAAGGGACAATTGTGTCTAAACAAATCAACAGGTTTTGCGTCATTGTCTAAATATGAGGGAGAAACAGCCCCCAAACTATACTCTGGCAGTTGGGTGGAAATTAACAGAGGTCTAAATCCCACATTGGGAATGCCTCATCTCTAGCTCCGCTGGAAGCTAACTTTCATAACTTGTAGAGCCTAAAACAAAGCCAAATGAATTTTGGAAAGGTCAGTGGGAAAGGGATTGGGGTGGGACTTTCCCAGAGAATAGTTGAGCCTCTGCTCCATGAGCTATCTGGTCACCCGGGCAGTTTATACTGACTTCTCAGGGATGGTGGAGGAGAGGATAAGAGCCATTTCGTCTTGGTACCTAGGTCCAGGATGGGGGTGTGGACACCTGGGATTCACCCAGTTGGCTTGGGGGGCAGCCATCTCATCCTGGGAACCCCATGAATAGTGTAGTTATGTCAGGAAACTTGGACAACGAGCGTGTCAGTGGGAAGAAAATTACCGAGGATTGCCTGCCTTGTGTCTTATTATCAGAAGAACCGCTGATGTGTTCCAAATCATCCAATACCGTGCACTGGGAAAGTGCTTCTCCCTGAAGCCAGTTTCAGGCACCCCAGAGCTCCACTGCTTCTGCTAAGGGCCTGCAGATGTTGCCGTTAGCACTCTACCTTCCAACAATAATTGACCTTTCCCCTTTTTTTATTTTCTTTTTTCTCCCCCTCTCTGTCTTGTTCTCTCTACTTGCCCCTCCCCCAACTTAGCTTTCCCTTCATATGTTTTTTTTTTTTTTTATATGCTTATTCCTTCCCTCAAAGATGTGGCCAAGAAGCCCCTATGGCTCTC
>NW_027529518.1:1875020-1875253 GCF_008692635.1 Crocuta crocuta | reverse complement strand
GGTCTGAGGCTAGCCAGCAGTTCTGAGAAATCAGTAAGTCCCGGGAGATCCTTTTCTTCCCTCTATGATTGTATCAGCCTCCCTCTCCCCTACTCGTCTATGTTATTGTATTGTCTTTTTATACATGCTCACTTCTAAATCAGTTCATTCAAAGACTGTAAGCATCTGCCTTCGGCTAATGAACTGATCTGATTTGAAGCCCAATCAAAAGGGACCAGATGAAGGAGTGGAGT
>NW_027529518.1:1873166-1874900 GCF_008692635.1 Crocuta crocuta | reverse complement strand
TCCCAAAAACCCAACTGTTTTCTTCAGAGGCCTTGGTGTGATTAGAGACTCCATATTGCCCTCCCCCGCACAGCCCCATGCCATGTCAGGGGGCAGGGTAAAGGAGCTCGCCATTATGGTGTTGGGAACTGGCAGCGCTCCCAATCAGGTGGTGGGGCCCNCCCTGACTCTCCCCTGGCCCCTGCCCAGAACCCCAGCAAGCTAATCACAGGGGACATGTGTGTGCGTGAACGTCAGGAGTGAACGGGCAGGTGGCTTGCTTCAGAATTAGCCTGCTGCATCTCCTTTTCCAACTGCTACCCAGTACTGGACGTGGCAACCACACCGGTTAACACCCCAGATTGGCTTGCAATTGTGAATGGAGGGAAGGGAGATCCCCATGCAAGCAAGCAGCTGTCCCTTTGGTTAATTATTGGGATCCACAAGCCCATCCCCATTGCCAGGGCTCCAGTGTCGAGATGATGAAATAGGTGATTAAGGGACTTGGAGGCCAGTCCACACTGCAGCTTTGTCTGGAGTGTTCCAACGACAAGTGTTATTAGTCCACTAATCATAACATTGCCTGCAGTGGAATTTCCTTGGGAAGGAATGGGGCAGAGCCTCTATGCCAGAGGGCTGCGCTGCATGAAAATACTAACACATCACAATTGGCTGTTCTGTGGGAAGGCGATTCCAACATCCAATTCAGGAAATAGGTCACCAGGCTGCTAGATGCACTGTTATTTTGATTTACTTCCTCAAAGCCTTGCAGTTTTTATACACTTCTTTCTGGGTAGACTCAAACTCCTCCGAGTTACTGGCTTCTGGACTGCCATGCAGGGAAAGATAAAGCAGGTTCTGAGAACAGAGCCTCGTGTTTTCCGTGGCCAGATCTGCAAGGCCACTTGCTTGTAGGACTGCAGCGGGATGCCCGCCAGGTTGATTATCGTCACCTTGACCCCTTTCCGTCGGTCTCCCGGAGGTCCGAGGCCATCCATGGCTTTTAGGAGCCTTCAGCTGTGCCTGCCAGACAACAAATGTTTAGAGAGAGGATGAAGAGATACAAATGGGTTGGAGGGCGCCAGAGTCTTCTCAGTAATGAGCATAGCGAAGCTTCCATTTCCAACGATCTTGGGAGGACGAGATGTACTCATTTGGAGTGTCACCCTGCCAGGGCTGTTAGTACCAGCTGTCGTGGGACCACCCTGCCGGCGGGGTGAGGGGCTCAGCCAACTCTTCCTTTTATTCTATATCTCTGGTCACTTGGGCCTTAAGAAGCAGGAGTCATGGGGGCTCGGGGGCCCTGTCACCAAGCAGCTGCCTCCTCTTTCCTGGATCAGTCTAGAGTTCCCCTGGTTTTTCCTAAACCCAAGCAGTTGTCCGCTGCCTTGGAGGGTCAGCAAAGAGGGTATTTGTAGGTCCATTGGTATTTGCAGATTTCACATCAGGCAAAAGCTTATATTTTCTTTTTTTTTTTTTTTTCTAAAGGTAGACAGATGGTCTGACACTGGGGGCTCGGAACTTACCCCCTGCTCCCTTTTGTCTTTAACCATTCAACTACTGGGTATTTCTGTATTTGCAATATCTTTCCGGGTANNNNAATTTCCTTCCTGGTACCCAGAGATGTGCTATATTTTATTGGGGCATAAACTCGGGACTCCAGCTCGCCTGCTCGGAGATGCCATCCCAACACAGTCTCTGAGGAGGTAAAGGGCTGTTCCAGTGGGGTTTTGGGGCATTGAGATACCATGGGAG